>NW_006291027.1:2359-6787 GCF_000327345.1 Myotis davidii
AGGTTTTGTGTATGTGATTGGTGTTCAGGCTCTTGTGGAAAGAGTTGCCTGAAGTCTCACTGGTATGTGCTCACTGTGTGTCTCCAGAGTCCATAGCCTGTGTGGAAGTGTTCTAAAGGCTTGAGGTAATGTATTAAGTATTTTTCTCTTGGACCCTGACCAGCTCGGCTAGAGAGCGGACACCAGTCCTAAGTAAGGGCAGCTAGGGATTTAGAAAATGAAAAAAATGTATAGACACAAAGACAGAGGGGAAAAGCTGGGACCGGGTGGGACAGCTGGCCTCTGATGGAGAGACAGTGACCCAGAGCCGGTGCAGCGTGTTTATTATATACAGCATGATTCTGGGAAGTTTTACTAGAGTTTAAAACAAAAGAAATTATGAGAAATCATGATTGAAGATCAAGCTATAATTTTTCATTCTCAGGCACTCTCTATAGTAGTGTGTCTTTGGCTGGTGTTGTGTGAGTCTTGTTGGGGCAATGTCACTCTGCAAGTCACTACAAGGGTCCTGGAGCCTGTGATGGTGATGTGTAGCTATCCCGTAGTCTGTGGTTTAGGCAATGGGACTCTGGTCAACATTATTTCCCTCTCTGAATCATGAGGGGCTTCAGGAGACAGCAGCTGGGGATGTGGGAATATCAGAGTCTGTGGATGAAACAATGTGACCTTGTCCCAGGAGGTGAGTCCTCCATAACTCACCAAGGTGTCCAGAGGTAAGCAGTCAGGAGTGGGATGTCATGGATCCTGCTAAGAGAGCTGTGCAACCTAGGTTGGAGAGGCATGTGCCCAGTGACAGATCACAGAGAGGCCCAGGAA
Source organism: Myotis davidii (assembly GCF_000327345.1). Taxonomy (NCBI): domain Eukaryota; kingdom Metazoa; phylum Chordata; class Mammalia; order Chiroptera; family Vespertilionidae; genus Myotis; species Myotis davidii. The sequence continues at coordinate 3,176 of NW_006291027.1, forward strand.
CCATTCGCCATGGTTTTGGGCACATGGGGTCCACATGCTGGAGTGGCATGATCATGGTGTGCTCCATCGCTGGGGAGGGAGAAATCCAAGTTTCTTCTTTGGGAGCTGTGTGCCCTTGGTTGGATATGCACGCCCAGCGGCAGTTTTCAGAGGTACCCAGAAGATGTCTGCTGGTGCAGTGGCCTCAGGGGGCCCTCATCCTGGAGCAGTGCTACTGCAGGGACACCAGCAGCCAGGGTCGCACCCAGTGGCAGCCCAGAGAGGCTCCTGACAGGCGCCTGCTGGAGTGGTGGACTCAGGGTGCCTGTATGCTGAAACCGTGCAACTGCAGTGGGCCGGCAGCTGGGAAAGGGGGACTCTGAGTTTCTATTGCCAGGGCTGAGTGCCCTTGTTTGCATATTAGCACACCCACAAGGGGCTCATAGAGGCACCCAGGAGCCACCTGTTGGGGCGGCAGGCTCAGGAGGCCTGTGAAATGGAACGGCTTTACTGCGGTGTCCAGAAGTCAGTAGCTGGGGAGGGGGAAATCCCAGTTTTTGCTGCCAGGGCATTGAACCCTTGGTTGGATTTGTGTGTGCCCAGGAGGGTTCACGGAGGCACCTGGGAGCCACCTGTTGAAGCGGCGGACTCAGGGGGCATGTGCTCTGTATAGGCTCAACTGTCATGTCCAGAGGTCACCAGCCGGGGATGGGGAACTCCAAGTTTTTGCTGCCAGGGCCTTGCATTTTTCTCTTTTTTTTCTTATACCATAAAACAATGCATCCATTTCCTGTTTTGAATATTTCAACTTTGAAGAACATGGGTGTTCAGTGCTGGTATCTTCTGTGAAATATAATATAATGTTATTTACCAAGAAAGCATGTCAGAACATTTTTAACATAGTAGGAGTTTCAATTAGTAATTATAGCCAGTGTTAAAAACAGTTTGCCAAAATCCACTTGGATTTATTCTGCAGAGTGTTCAAACATTTCACTACATGTTTCACACAATGCACATAGCTCATTGAAACACCAAAGGGGTGTCTCGTAGAGTTTTCTAGCAGCATTTTCAAATGTATTGATTATTCATCATTTCACAGGCTAATATGTGCACTACACTTTTGGAATGTTTCTCTCTTTGAAGGAATACTGAGGTGAACCTGGTATGTGGAATTTGTGCATTATATTTTAATATTTCACCAAAACTTCTGTAAACTGGTTGCAGCACAGTTTTTATTGTTAAATGGAATTCCAACTTCATATGTGTACTGTTTCAAAGAGGGAAACATATCCAATAATTAATGCATGTATAAATCTATAACAAGGTATAATCAATAAATTTGTAAACAGCACTAGCAAACTCTGTGTAGGACAGTCCAGTTTCAGTTTTCCACTGAGATGCAAATTGGGTAAGCTCTTTACTATTTTACTAATAGTAAAAGTGTTTTACTATTCTTTGAATTAATTCATACTAAGTGGAATTTTGGCAAAATATATTTATCACAGACTATAATTACTAAATGAAACTCCTATTAATTATGTAATGAATGTTACAATATTCTCTACCAATTAAATGACACAATATTACAAAATTTTACAGAAGATACCAGCATTTCCCAGTGGGTCAACCTTTGTATTCCATCAAATAATGAAACATATTCCAAATAAGTAATGCATGTGATAGTCTATAAAAACAAACAAACATGTAATCAGCAAATATGTAAATGTTACTAGCAAACCCTGTCTAGAACAGTCTGGTTGCAGTGTTTCAATGAGATTCAAAGTGAAGAAACCTGTAGTGAAGTGTTTGATGACACTTAGAATTCATTCGTAAAGAAAGTGATGTGGGCAAACTGTTTTCAGCAACGACTATAATTACTAAATGAAACTCTTACTATGTAAAGAATGTTAAAAAATGATCACCCAGAGAGGCAGGCCCACACCATCTTAAAGGGGAGAGTGGCCTCTTCTAGGAACTCATCAGCACCACCACCCAGGCAAGCCTGGGATACTTCCGTAGACCCAGCAGCCAATCCAGCCAAAATCCTACTGCCCACCCACTCGCAGACCCTGGGATCTCCACCTCTAAAGGAGCACCACTGGGATTTCCCCCTCCCCAGCTACTGACTTCCGGACACCACAGTAAAGCCTTCCATTTCACAGGCCTCCTGAGCCTGCCGCCCCAACAGGTGGCTCCTGGGTGCCTCTATGAGCCCCTTCTGGGTGTGCTCCTTTTCAAACAAGGGCACTCAGCCCTGATAATAGAAACTCAGAGTCCCCTTTCCCAGCTGCCTGCCCACTGCAGTTGCATGGTTTCAGCATGCAGGCACCCTGAGTCCACCACTCCAGCAGGCGCCTGCCAGCAGTAAGTGCAGCCTCCCCCGCCCCAGCGGCAGACCTCTGATATCCAATTCATGCTTCTCTAGCACACAGGTCTCTGCAGGTCTACAAGGCACACCACTCCATAGACTTCTCTTAGGAGACACTGTGAGTCCCAGCTGGGTGTGATTTCATACAGACACAGGCACACTGCTCCCCAGTAGAAATTCTGAATTCCCTCTGCCTGAATAACTGCCCCCACACACCCAGCTGCGCAACTTAAGCCCCAGGGCCCTTCAGCGCCAGGGTACCTCAGAGTGCATCAGAGCTCAGTCCCCAGCAAAGGCACTGCCACAGTTTCTCATTCCCTCTGAGCCCATCTATCCACAGGGTGCTTTGGGAAGCCGCAGTGAGCCTGCTCTGGGTCCAATCTTGGACAAATAGGGATGCACTCCCCTGGGCAGTAGAAATTCTGAATTCAACAATCCTGGATACCTGTCCAAAGACGCCTTGATTAAGCGATTAAGTGTGGCAGGACCCTTCAGAGTGCTTCAGTGCACCTGCACTAGCAAACTCACTATGAGTGCTCCTGTGTGCCACCACCGGGAATGTACACCTATCCGCCACAGGTGTATCACCAAAATCTGAGTTTCCCCACCCCACAGCTGCAGAACTCTGGACACTACAGTTGCATGCTTTTCCAGCGTGCAGGTTTCCCAAGACCACTGCTCCACAGGCATCCCTAGGGCTCCGCTGTGAGCCCCGCTGGACATGTACTTAAACAAACAGGAGTGCATTGCTGGGCTGTAGAAACGCTGAATTCCCTCTTCTGGGATACCTGCCCACAGACACTACAATCCAGTGGCTTCAGTGTCAGAGTCCTGCAGAGTGTGTCAGTACACCCTGTTGACAAAAACACCACAGGTGCCCCTGGCAAATGTCACTGGGATTGCGTGTATCCAACCACAGAGGCAGCAGCAAAAGCAGAGTCTGCCCACCCCACAACTACAGAACTCTAGACACCACAGTCATGCCTTTCCAGAATGCAAGCCTCCTGAGCCTCACCACCCCAACAGACAGTTCCTGGGTGCCACTGTGAGTCCCCACTGGGCACGCGTGATTTCAACCAAGGACATAAGACGGCAAAAATTGGGAAACCCCCTCCATGGCTGCTGACTTCTAGACACCTCAGTTGCTCCTTTCCAGCTCGCAGGCCTACATCAAGAGAACCCAAGTAGCTCAAGTAGGGAGCTACACTAGACTACCAAACCCAGGAGACCTGAGAGGTCACAACAGTAGCACCATACCCAATAGA
>NW_006291027.1:7132-8607 GCF_000327345.1 Myotis davidii
ACCAAGAAGCACTCAGAGTCCCAAACAAAATAAACCCCAAAAGACCGATGACAAGACACAACATAATTAAAATGGCACACACCAACAACAAAGTAAGAAACTTAAAGACTTCCAGAGAGAGACAGAAAGTTACCTACAAGGGATCTCCTATTAGAATATCAGTTGACTTTTCAAAAGAAACACACCTGGCAAGAAGGGAATGGAATGAAATATACAAAGTGATGCAAAGCAAGGGAATGAATCCAAGAATACTAAACGCAGCAAGGCTATCATTCAAAATTGCAAGTGGAATCAGGAGCTTCACAGACAAAAAAGGGCTGAGAGTTTATTACCACCAATCCAGAAATGCAAGAAATGCTGAAGGGCCTGCTGTAAAAAGAAGAAACAGAAAGACAAGAAACACAAACATTAAGAATAAAAATGACTACAAACAAGTACTTTTCAATAATAACATTAAATGTAAATGGATTAAATGCTCCAATCAAAAGAGACGGGGTAGCTGAATGGATAAGAAAAAATGACCCATATATTTGCTGTCTTCAAGAGACCCACCTCAGAACAAAGGATTCACACAGACTAAGAGTGAAGGGATGGAAAAAAATTTTGAGGCAAATTGAAATGAGAAAAAGGCTGGGGTTGCAATACATATATCTGACAAAATAGACCTCAAATTAAAGGCCATAATAAGAGATAGTGAAGGCCATTACATAATACTAAAGGGAGCAATTCAACATTAAGATATAACTCTGGTAAACATATATCCACCCAATACAGGAGCACCCAAATCCATAAAACAACTTCTGGAAGATATCAAGGGAGAGATCAATAGCAATACAGTCATAGTAGGGGACTTTAATACCTCACTGAAACCACTGGATAAATTGTCTGAACAAAAAAATCAGCAAAGAAACAGCAACCCTAAATGACTCACTACATCAGATGGACATAATTGACATTTTACAGAATATTTCACCCCAAAGCTACAGAATATACATTCCTCTCTAGTGCACATGGGTCATTTTCAAAGATAGATCATATATTAGGACACAGGCAAAGTCTCTTCAAATTCAAGAGAATAGAAATCATAGCAAGCATCTTCTCAAATCACAATGGCATAAAATCAGAAATCAACTACAATAAAAATATTGAAAAAAAATCAAACACTTGGAGGCTAAATAGCATGCTATTAAGCAATGACTGGGTTACCAGAGAGATCAAAGAAGAAATAAAAAGCATCCTGGAAACAAATGACAATGAAAACACAACAATCCAAAATCTATGGGACACAATGAAAGCATAGAGACAAAAAGAAATACAAAAGATCAATGAAAACAAGAGCTGGTTCTTTGAAAGGATTAACAAGATTGATGAACTTCTAGCCAGGCTCACCAAGAAACAAAGAGAGAGGACCCAAATAAACAAAATCAGAAGTGAAGGAGGTGAATTAACAACTGACCCTACTGATATACAAAGGA
>NW_006291028.1:0-816 GCF_000327345.1 Myotis davidii
TTCGTCTATAATTTTTCCTACATTTGCCACACTTTCCAGAGCACAGACCCTGACATTCAACAACTTTCAGGTTGTGGCTGGCAGCGTTTTCACATTGACCCCACTGGTGATGACTTTTTCCAATGAGAAATTCCTGTGAAATCTCACTGTCCCAGTGTGGCTCCTCAGTGTTATGAGTTTCCAGGTGCTGGAGAAGCTCTGAGAGAGTGTGGGAATCTTCTCCAACCACCCTGCTGTTTGAAGGCACCTCTGATAAGTCGAAGCTGCACCTCGTCACAAATGAGGCCTTGTCCGTAGTTTCTTTCCAGGACGTCTTTCCCGTGGCGTCCGTCTGTTGCTGGTGAGTGTTTACACTGGAACAGAAGTCTCTCGCACATGCGTCACTGAAGAAGCCTTTGTGCTCCAAATGTGCTGCTTGTAAGTCATTCAGGTGCAACATATCTTTTAACACCGAAAAATACTGCTTACCTGGATGGTTCTTCTGGGTTGCTGGAGCTGTCTTAGAAGCTCTGAGCTGTGACTCTCCTTGTATACATACATTCGTATTAGAACAGGCCACTTCATCATCCTTTTTATGGAAACAACCTGAAAACAGAAAAAAGGTGAGGAAATGAATGATGCTTGTGGTGACAGAGGGAAGTTCTATTACTAAAGTGTGTTGCCCATGACACCGTGGTTCCATGAAAATTTCTGAAAGGAAGAAATAAGCAGAAAGGATTAACAAGAGGCGTCTGTGAATTTCTGGACCTCTGAAGAACATAAAGGAAGGAAGACCAAGCCAGAAATATGACACAAAGATGGCAAATACCACATGGA
>NW_006291029.1:0-417 GCF_000327345.1 Myotis davidii
TAATCATATCAATTGATGCAAAAAAAGCATTTGGCAAAATCCAAAACTCTTTCTTGATAAAAACTCTCAGCAAAGTGGGAATAGAGGGATCATACCTCAACATAATAAAAGCCCTATATGACAAACCTATAGCCAACATCATACTCAATGCGGAAAAACTAAATCCATTTCCTCTAAGAACAGGAACAAGACAAGGATGCCCACTTTCACCACTCCTGTTTGACATAGTACTAGAAGTACTAGCCATAAAGATCAGACAAGAAGAAAAAAGAAAAGGCATCTAAATTGGAAAAGAAGAAGTAAAGCTGTGCTTATTTGCAGATGAAATGATGTTATACATAGGAAACCACAAAGACTCCATCAAAAAACTACTAGGCCGAGAACTCAGGAAGATGGCGGCGATATAGGCAGACGCGT
>NW_006291030.1:0-417 GCF_000327345.1 Myotis davidii
CAGGTTAGCCAGGTGGTAGATTGAAATCACTTTAACCACAATCAGTCTGAGGGACATCAATCGGATAGGAGGCCGGGGCAGAATGGCAAGTTCAAGTAGCTCCTTAAAGCATCACTTGTACCTGAAAATTATGAGGAATCTAGCAGAGTGTATGTCCTGATCAAAAGGATCATATTAAGGCAATTGTGTATCAGAGAGTCTCCTTCAGTGTTGTTAATCTCAGTAATAAAAACGAAACATTCCCTTCACATTCATGCCTTTGCTCCAGTGTGAAGTCTCAGGTGTCTCATAAGGCTATATTTTTGGCTAAAATATTTCCCACAATCTGTACACTCATAAAGCTTTCCCCCAGTGTGAACTCGTGTGGATAAGGAGCTATTTTGCCTAAAAGACTTTCCACATTCACTGCACACATAA
>NW_006291031.1:0-678 GCF_000327345.1 Myotis davidii
CAGAAAATATATGGGTCATGTTGTTTTATCCATCAGGCACTCGATGTCTTTTGATTGAAGCATTTAGTCCATTTACATTTAAAGGTATTATTGAAAGGTACTTGTTTGTAGCCATTTCTATTTTTTGTACCTCTTTTCTTTCTTGCTTTTTATTTCATCTTTTTACACTAGTCCATTTAGCATTTCTTGCATTGCTGGCTTGGTGATGATAAACTCCGTTAGCCTTTTTTTGTCTGTGAAGTTTCTTATTTCCCCTTCAATTTTGAATGATAGCCTTGCTGGACAGAGTATTCTTGGATTCTTTGCTTTGCATCACTTTGTAAATTTCCGTCCATTCTTTTCTGGCCTGATGTGTTTCTGTTGAGAAATCATTTGATAATCTAATGGGAGATCCCTTGTATATAACTTTCCGTCTCTCTATTACAGCCTGTCAGATTCTCTCTTTGTCCTGAACATTTGCCATGGTAATTATGATGTGTTTTGGTGTGGGTCTTTTCGGGTTCACCTTGTTTGGGACTCTCTGTGCTTGTGTGACTTTTTTCTTCCCCACCTCAGGGAAGTTTTCTGATATTATTTCTTCCAATAGGTTTTCTAACCCTTGTTCCTCTTTCTGTTGTTCTGGCACCCCTAATATTCGTGGTTTTTTTTTTTCGTTTCATGTTGTCCCATAGCTCCCTT
>NW_006291032.1:0-302 GCF_000327345.1 Myotis davidii
TTTAGGAAAAATAATAATAAAAACAATGATAATAAAATTGTACGAAAACTAGAAATTAGTGACATTTTCGGTGCTGAAGTTTGTCTGCTAATTCTTCGATTGCAGGTTCATACTTGGTGCACTTCAAGGCCAAGCAAGCGCCACTAACTTCATCTGTTAGCCGGTTTCTTTTGTTCGTTTTAATATTACTTAATTCTGAGAATAAAGTCTCACAAAAAATATGTTGATGAAAAAATTGTTTAGCAAAGCCATTGCTAGATTTTTTGTCTCTAAAAGTGTCAGGTACTCTGTTCCAAACACTC
>NW_006291033.1:0-231 GCF_000327345.1 Myotis davidii
AAAAGAAAAAATAAAATATCTTGAAATAAACAGCCCTACTCTGAGATCACAGCACCTCCCAGTGAGCTCAGGTAAGGTAGACCCAGTTCACCTACCGAGGCTGACATGGGCTGTCATTACCTAGCACCCCCTACAGCCCTACTTGGTGACAGGGCACCTCTAATAAATACCTACCGGGGAGAAACTTTTTTCCATTTGTTGTGTTTACACACACACACACACACACACACA
>NW_006291034.1:0-396 GCF_000327345.1 Myotis davidii
TGACCCCACACCATTGGAACTCTCTGCAGCGGATGTGATTCTGGATCCGGACACTGCACACCCCAAACTCCTTATTTCTGAGGACAAGAGGAGCCTGAACTACACAGACACAAGGCAGAGCCTGGCAGACAACCCCAAGAGATTTGAGGATCGTTACTGTGTGCTGGGCTGTGAGAGCTTCACGTCAGGGAGACACTTCTGGGAGGTGGAGGTGGGGGACAGGAAACAGTGGAATTTAGGGGTGTGTTGGGAGAATGTGGAGAGAAAACGTTATGTTAAAATAACACCCCAGAATGGATTCTGGACAATAGCACTGTTGAATGGGCATGAATTCCAGGCTCGAACGGATCCCCGGAGCAAACTCACAATGGCCAACCCTCCTAAAAGAGAGGGGGT
>NW_006291034.1:4367-5279 GCF_000327345.1 Myotis davidii
ACAGTTCTTCATGTTGTGGTGACCCCCAATTTCATTGTTACAAATTGAACATAATTAACGCATAGTGATTAATCAAAAAAACAATATGTATCAAGGTGTGTTTTCCCATGGTCTTAGGCGACTCCTGTGAAAGGGTCGTTCGACCCCCACAGGGGTCGCGACCCACAGGTTTAGATCCGCTGGCTCTAAGATAATCATCTCAGAAGTTGGAGGAAGAGGTATGGGGCGGGGTGGTCAGTGGGGAGAGGAAGAGGGAAGGCGGACAGGAAGTAGAAAAGGAGGGAGAGATACTGGGATGGGAGAGTTGGAGGAGAGAGGGGTGAGGGGAGGGAGGAAGAGGAGGAAATGAAGAAGGTCTCCTGTAGCTCCTGGTCCCAGAATGAAGAGACCCCTGGAACTGACAGGAGCCCAACCTGCAGCCCTGACTCCAACCCAGTTAGCCAGGCCCAGGAGAGCCCACCCGGACCAGCTGCCCTGTCCCCCTGTAGACCCACGAAGGAGAAAATAAATGTTGATAAAATCTCCTGAGACGTTCAGTGTTTGTGTTGAGGCCTGGTTGCTGTTTTGAAGCATGATTGCAGTAGAATCCTGTCTAATACACATGCACCTGTTACCCTCATAACAAGCTGGTCCTTCATATTATTAATAGGGAAGGAGCAAAGGGGAGGTCACACATAATAAGCAAAGTCATCTGGGCAGCCTCACCAGGAAGCTGCAACTTGACACTCCCCAGGGAGCCAGTCTATTCCCTGGAAGTCACAGGGGAAGGCTCCACAAAGGGAAGATGGCACATGTGCAGTGAAGATGGGGTGACATAGGGAAGGAGCTTGCCTCTCAGTCTAACCTGGGAACAGAGATCATTGGCTGAAAGTGTGCACCCAATGCAAGCCCATCAACATTGGGAATAGAGGG
>NW_006291034.1:6130-21319 GCF_000327345.1 Myotis davidii
CTGATCAAGCTTTCTTTCCCCACCCTTTCCTCCAGATCAGAGACTCACCTGCAATGACGACCTCAGGAGGGCCTTTGTGCTGTGGTTTTTCAGCTGAAAGTGCCAACTGTAAGTGGGGGGAGTTGGTAAAATCCAGGGCCCCAGGTCTCCTTAGGAGAAAGGCTGATAAGCTGGGTGAGCCTGCAGGTGAGGAAGTGGTGAGACCTCGTTGGCAGGGCAAGGTAAGGCCTGAATTCAGAAATCTGTGGGAGGGAGACAACTGGAATGAGTGAGCTTGACAACTGCATGTTCCTCAGAACTTACTATGGTCATTAAGGCCTCTGACAGGCTCTCCTGCTTCTCTCTGGGATGTGTTCTAAGAGATTCTAAAAGGCAGGTTGATACTGAACCCAGGTTCAACTGCCTGCCACTTGAAAGACCAAATCGAGATCACGGGACTGGTGGGAGGAATGTCGGTTTATTCTAGAGCCTGCAGCTTCAGAAGATGGAAGACTCATGCTGCAAAGACAGTTGTACAAGGGCAGGGGTTTCTGTGAGGAAGAGGAGAGGGGGGAGAACAATAAAGGAGTAAAAAGGAGGGGTTGAGAGTTCTCCACTGAAGGGACTAAGTGCCAGCCAACGCAGTCTGTGCAGATTACTGGTTGAAGGTCAGCAAATCTTCCAGAGATGGAATGTCTGGAGGTTGGAGTCTGCTTCTCCTGAAGTTAGGTCCTAGAATTCTTAAGCGAACAGGCTGTTTATGTGCAGTCATATTTACAGAAATATTGTTAAAATAATGGTGGGGTGGGTTACAAGATGTGTGGCTTAAAGATTTATATGAAAAGATGTTCATTACAGAATTATATGTAATCTAGGATAATAAAAGGGTAATATGCTGATTAGACCAGATGGCTAAACTACCTTCCTGACAAAGCCAGGGCTGCGAGGGCCAAGCCCTTGCATGAATTTCATGCATTGGGTCTTTAGTTGTAATATAAAAATATATGAGACAGCATAGTTATACAACAGTTGAAGAATGGATAAACATCACATTGTCTGACAGTAGAGGGTTTCCAATCCATATGCCTGTTGGCCATCTGTACCTGTTCTCTAGGTAAATGTCTATTCAGGTCCTCTGCTCCTTTTTAAATTTATTGTTTGGGGTTTTTTTTGCTGTTAAATTGTATGAGTTTTTTAATAAATTTTGGATATTAACTCTGTATTGGATGTATCATTGGCTAACATATTCTTCCCTTCAGTAGGTTGTCTGTTTGTGTCATATGGTCCCATTTGCTTATTGTTTATTTTTCTGCCCTTGCTTGAGGACACACATTGAAAACATATATTACTAAGAGAAATGTCAGATGTTCACTGCCTGTTTTCTCCTAGTTTTATAGTTTTGGGTCTCACATTTAATCTTTAATCCATATTGTGTTTATTCTTGTATATGGTGTAAGAAAGTGACCAATTACTCTTTTTTGCATGTATCTGTCCAGTTTTCCTAGCCCCATTTTGGTTAAATTTATTTCTGGATATTTTATGCTTTGTGGGTAAACTTGTAAAGGCGATTTTTAAATTTTCTCCTCCTGATTATTCATTATTGCTGTATAGAAATGCAGCAGGTTTCTAATTTTCTATCCTGCAACGTTACTAAACTCATTGATTGGTTCTGATGGGGGTTTTTTTTGGTGGAATCCTCAGGTTTTCTACATACTGTATCACATTCTTTGAAAATAGTGAGAGTTCTACTTCTTCCTTTCTGATTTGTATGCTTTCTATTTATTTGTGTTTTTTAACTGCTGTGGCCGGGAATTCTAATACTGTGGGAGCACAAGTGGTGAGAGTGGGTGTCCTTGTCTTCTTCCTGACCTTAGTTATAAGAGAATAACTTTTCAGCTTTTCAGCCTTGAGTTTTATCAAAGCTGTAGGTTGAGGAATCATGCTTTTATAAAATTTTTGTTATTATTACAAAATTGGATCCAATTTGGGAATTTAAATTGTATCTACATTCTGGTATTGTAGATTTTACTATGATGAACAGCATTAAATATAAAACTTTGTGTTAATGCCTGATTTTTCTTTAGGAGTAATTCCTTAAAGAGATATTTTTGGGTTAAAGAATAAAACTTTTTAAGGCAAATATATCTCTCTCCAAAATATGACAGAAATATTTACATTCATATGTAGCAAAGTATGTGGTTCCCATTATGATTTATTTAAATTTGACTTATTTTTATTTTGAAATAGTTTATGATCAAGAATAAAAACAATGATAATCCCCCCCCAAATCAGTGGAAATATATTCCCCTCTCTGAAAATTTAAATTTCAAACATTCAGATAATTTAGGAAGTGCAGGGAGCAGAGGACTCCAGCTCCTGCTCTGAGTGCAGTGGGAGCCCCTGAGGCTGAGGAGAGGCGTGAAGTGAGGGAGGCAGGAGCATTCGGGCTGTGGTGTGGAGCAGAGACTGAGGGTCCCCAGTGGAATCGGGGCTCAGAGAGGGGGGTCCTGAGTTAATCAGAGTGAGACGCTGGAGGTGCCAACAGGCTGTCCCGGACGTGTGGGCAAATGGAAGCTTGTGAGCCCATTGGACAGCAGAGCCCAGGACTTCCAGGTGGCCAGGGCCAAGGGACGGACACTTAAGGTTCATCCTCTAGGGCAGCGGTTCTCAACCTGTGGGTTGAGACCTCTTTGGGAGTCAAACGACGCTATCACAGGGATCGCCTAAGACCATCGGAAAACGCATATATAATTACATATTGTTTTTGTGATTAATCACTATGCTTTAATTATGTTCAATTTGTAACAGTGAAATTGGAGGTCACCACAACATGAGGAACTGTACTAAAGGGTTGCGGCATTAGGAAGGTTGAGAACCACTGCTTTAGGGTGATTTTCCATGTTGGAGTCAAAGGTGAAGAGGCTCCCAAACAGAAATTTGAGAGGAGGCTCTGGGGTCACCAGTGATGGGGTTGCACCCGGAGTCGGCCCTTGGAAGACAGAGGTCTCCACGTGAATTCTTCATCTTCCTCCAGGTCGTCATTTCTACCAGCTCCTTCTGGTGGCTCTCTGTCTGCACAACAGCCCACAATGGTGAGGTCACTGGCCTTCCATCTGCTCCAACTCCATGTCTGCCTCACCTTGGTCCAGCTGCTCACGCCCTGCTCAGGTAGGGGCCATCTGCATTTATGTACCTGGAGCAGTTACCTATATGCCCAGTCAGAACCTTGGACTCCTCCCACACCTGGGAGGCCCATCCAGATGGTACACCTGTCAGGACTGAGTGCCTGTCAAGGTGTTTCTTACCTCACCCTTCCTACCTGGGACACCCCCTTACCCTCTGGCCTCCAGCTCTCTCTGATGGAGCACCCCTTTCTGCTGACCAGCTCAGGTTGCTGTGATTGGACCCCCTGAGCCCATCCTGGCCATGGTGGGTGAAGATGCTGAGCTGCTCTGTCATTTGTCCCCGAAGATGAGTGCTGAGACCATGGAGCTGATGTGGCGGCGATCCGGCCTCAGGCAGGTGGTGCATGCATATGCACACGGCAAGGAAGAAACAGAGATAGCAGAGTATCGAGGGAGAACGTCAATTTTAAGAGAGGACATCGCTGAGGGGAAGGCTGCTCTGCGGATTCACAAGGTCAGAGCCTCTGACAGTGGAACCTACCAGTGTTATTTCCAAGATGATGATTTCCTTGCAAAAGCCCAGGTGGAGCTGAAGGTTGCAGGTGAGCCTGAGGCTATTCTGAGCTCCTTCTTCTGTGGGGCCTGGGGACACAGGCTCCAAGCCCACCTCACAGACCTCTGCCTACACCCCAGCAGCTGCTCCCTCCTCCTCCTCTGCTTCTCTGGGCCCTTGACAGACTCCGGTATTCCTGCAGGAAGGGCTCCTCCTGAACCAAGTGAAGACGTCCCTCCTGCAGCCACCAGGGTCTCAGCAGGGATGTGGGGTCAGGGCAGGAAGGCTGAGGATACCTACCCTCATAGGGGGCATACAATTGAGTGGGTTCAGCTGTGTTCCAGGCCGTGGACCTGGGCCCCCCAGGTGCTCGCTGCAGTGGGTCGAGGGAGGCTGAGCAGCAGGGACATCAACTCTGCTGCCAGGTCCTCCAACCAAAGGCCCCAGGATCACTCCTGCAGTTGAACAAGTTGGGTTTGGTACTAGTTGCAGTGAGGAGAACACAGTGTGTGGAAACATGGGGTGTCCCCATGAGGGGGTGTCAGAGAGACTTGGTATCACTTTTGGTGTGATAGGAGATTAGGAGAGGGTTTATGGAAGGAGGGCTTTGCTCTGGATCAGATGCTGTCAGGATGGTGTGGGGTGTAACTGGTCACTCTCACCTACGATAGGGGATGATTGCTCATTGCTGTGGTCTGGACACTGTTTATATTTTATTCTATGTTCAGACCTGATGACTGAGTGGTCTTGATTTGTCCTGACCCATCACAGGGACAAAGCATTCTTGTCTAATGCTGCTGTTCCAAGAAATTGTTCATGTCCAACATCATTTCCCTTTCTCAGGGCACAGCCCTGCCTTGCACAGGAAGGAAGGAAGGTGGGGGTGGGAGGTCCTGGATTTCTCCCTGCAGGGCCTCCTCAGCCAACTACAGTCCCTTCCTGAGACCACACCTCCTCTTAAGAAACTCCTCCTTCCAGGACTAGTTTATTGCATGTCTTCAAAAGGCTTCCTCTCACCTCCCCTTGGGTTAAGAGTTTAGGGACTGATGGTGACAACTCACTGTTCCTGGCCCTGGGTCAGCTCTCTCCCATGTAGTCTAACCCCTTCCACAACCACAAAATAAAAATTCCCGGAGTCCAAAGACCCAAAAAAGAGGTTGTATACTCTAGATTAATGATATCAAGAGTTCACCACCATGACTTTCATACCAGGAAGAGCATGGGCTGCAGCAACAGAACGTGCATATCCTCCCCACCACCTGGCAAAGCCTAAAGCTCGCACAGGACAGGCAGGATAGATAAGGGTCTGGGGTATGACCCTCCCAGTTAAGGGGGAATGACTACATGCATAGGGGGGCGGTGAGGGCCAATTCCAGGAACCAATGCTGGGCAGGAGGAGGGGTCCAGGTGTCTCTGAGGGGATCCATGGGAAGCAGTCTCTGTTCCTGTCCAGATACAGCTGGATCGAGCTCGAGGGTCCATGAGGGTCAGGCAGTGGTCACCTCATGGAACAGTCTCCCGTGCACAGCACACGTGGCAAACAGCTCCTTAGTGAACCCTGCCTGCGTGATTTAGTGGAGTGATCCCCCGTTCCTGATGGGACCCTCACCAACACAGAGGCCTCCCCATGACTCAGGCTCACTCTTCCTTCCCCAGCCCTGGGCTCTGATCTTCACCTTGAAATGAATTACAATGAAGATGGATGGATTCGTGTAGAGTGCACGTCTGCAGGCTGGTATCCACAGCCCCACGTAGAGTGGAGCGGTGAAGGGGGAGAGAGCTTGCCTGCCATGGCAGCACCTGGGGCTGCAGATGGAGAGGGGCCACTGGGAGAAGGAGCCTGAGTGTCTGCTGCTGACCTGGGTCTGTGCAGTGAGCATAAGGCTCAGAGCAGGGACCTGGGTGCCCTTTGCCTCATGAAGCTGTTGATGTCACAGACATTTTCTGAGCATCCCTGCCGCCTCCACCTGGGACAGGCGATGGAGATGGGCAAATGGTAAAGGTCAGCAGACACATGACAGAGTGGGGAAAGTGTGTGCAGACACGTCCTGGAGAAAGGGGCTGAGCTCCTCAAAACATGAAACAGCTCAGTACAGGAATGAACGGTTACCAGAAGGAAATACCTCGGGGAAGGATGTCCAGTCTCACTGAGCAGGGAGACGTTTCCACCTGTGAGATGGGCAGCAAACAAACCATGTAGTTGGTATCACTGATGGCAGGACTGTGGGGAGACAGACACTCTTAGACGTGTGTTGCTATCAGTTGGTCTATTTTTGTATAAATTGACACAGCTTATTTTGGGGAGGGGGGAGTAGAAGAATCTTAATCCAAACTACTTATTTATTGACCCAAAATCCCAGTTCTAGGAATTTTTCTGACAGATCAGCTCGGGGTTGTGTGAAATAACTGATGGACGAAGTTATTTCTTTTTAAAAATATATATATTTATTGATTTCAGAGAGGAAGGGAGAGGGAGAGAAAGAGAGGATCATCAATGATGTGAGGGAATCATGGGCTGCCATCTGATTGGGACCAAACCCACAACCCAGGCATGTGCCTTTGACCAGAATCTTCTGTGGACCCTTCAGTCCACAGGCCAATGCTCTATCCACTGAGCCAAACCAGCCAGGGCACAATGTTATTTCTTAGAGCATCAGTTATAATAACAATAGTCACAGACAGTTCAGATGCCACCCATGGGGGCTCCTGTGCAGTGGAGGCTGCCCTGTGGGAGGAAACACAGACGTGCTCTCCATGCTGAAAGGGAAAGGTCCTCAGGGCCCACGATGCAGAGAAACAAGCTGTGGAGAAGCTTGCATAGATGCTGCCTGTGGTGTGAGCAAAACAAATAAGATGTTTATGTTTTTATATTTATATATACTAGAAGGAAGATTCCTGCAAGAATAGGGCTTCCTGCGGCCCTAGTATATGTGACAGAAAGAGTTCAGGGAACTTTAGGGAAGACAATGGTCATTGCTCCTCTTGAGAGACCTCATGACCCTTCAGGCCAATGGCTGAGGCTTTCCTTCCCCAGGCCCCTTCTTCTCCAGCACGAAGCCCTGGCAGGTGGCCTTTGGGGTGACCCTTGTGGCTCTGCTGGGGCTTCTTGCTGGGTTGGTGATCTCATGGTGGCAACAGCAGAAGAGAATCAGGGCCTTGAGCCAGGAGAAGGAGAGGGAGCGAGCTGAGAAAGAAGCAGCGCTGGCGGCGAAGGAGCATGAGCGAGCTGAGAAAGAAGCAGCATGGATGAAGGAGCAGCTGGAGCGAAGCAGCAAAGGTGAGGCCTGGCTGCAGGTGGGTGGGACCTCCCTGCCCCAGGCCACCCCCCGCCCCCAGGCGCGGGTCCCCCTCTCCATCTCCTTGACAGCACCTTCTCTTTCTGCTTATTTCCAGAGAATCTGCAGGAGGAGCTCAGTAAGTCCCAATCCCCCGCCAGGAGGGTTCTGGGGTCCCTGGTGACCCACCTCACCGACCCCTTCCATTTCTCCTGCAGGGTGGAGGAAGAAGCAGTACCTGGAGCGTGAGTACCTGGACCTGCCTCTGAGACTCTCTGCTGGGATCTATCCAGCCCCTTCCTCACCCCAGACCGCCCAGGGGAAGGAATGGGGACATTGATAGGGGAGGTCGGGCAGGGGGTTCCTCCCTGTAGAAAGGGGTCAGGCTCTCTCCACCAGGCCGCTCGCACCCAGATGTCCAGGGAACCCCAGAAAGGAGAGGAGGAGATGGATTCATGATGTGAGTCCTCCCTCCCTGGCTGCTCTACAGAGTCTATAAGTTGCTGAGAGGAAACCAGAAGGAGAGAGAACGTTCTCTTTTTTTTTTTTTAAATATATTTTATTGATTTTTTACAGAGAGGAAGGGAGAGAGATAGAGAGTTAGAAACATCGATGAGAGAGAAACATCGATCAGCTGCCTTCTCGTTAAGTCACCCAATTCTTTTTGGAAATAGGCAGGAAATCATGCAGATTGAGGAGGATGGGTTCTAGCACACGTATGCACACGGCAAGCCTAGCCAGGTACAGGAGAAAGACAGTGACCTCATAAGCCAGGTGCATGTGATCCATGACCAGTGGGTGCCTGGCCCACGGATAGCACTGCATCCTGTGCATAGTAGGTTTCTCCTTCTCACTTAAAGGAAGGCTTCTCATTGCCACACCCCAATGGCCAGCGTCACTGTAATGATGGGTCATTATTAAGTAACATCAGGGGACTTTCACACCAGCCCTGTGATGCTGAGGCAGATCTGACCACAGAACCGGCTCCTCAGTGACTAAGTGGCTCATGGGAGGAACACAGGGTGGACATGCTGGGCACAGGGATGGTTCTCAGGTTGGCATGTGAGAGACGGATGGCACAGGTGTCATCACACTGCCCAGAATGATGTGCAATTTAACACTTATGAATTGCTTATTTCTGGAATTTTCCATTTAATATTTTCCAACTGTGGGTGACAGAGGGTAACTGAAACTAAAGAAAGTGAAACGATGGTTAAAGGTGACTGCAGAACAAACACGTACAGGACAGACCTGCAGGTGCAGCTGGGAAAGCCCCACTCAGTGCCTGCAGGTCACTAGGTGCCGGTGACTTTAAAGAGAAGAGGGGAGCAGGGAACTGAACAGGAAGAGGGAGAGGGAGGTGGGGGGTCAAAGGGAAGAGAAAGGAAAGGACTCAGAAATGACAGTGGACGTGACCCTGCCTGTCTTCCTTTGCAGGTGACAGGTCTCAGGCCTATGCTGGTGAGTGACTCATGCTCTCTGGTTCCTGCACTTGTGTACAAAGCCCTTAAACCCTTTCTGTGCTGGTGAGGGATCATCAGACCGTGCTCAGAGCTCATGTTCTGTGGATGACCACCCTGCCTCTCTGGACACCCAGAGAGGACCTTCCAGATACAGCGTCCCCTCACCTGATGCCACACATGCCCACCAATGGGCACAGCCTGGCCCGTTACCCACAGCCCCACGTGATAGAGGGAAGCACAAAATTCTGAGAGCTTTTATGCCTCCTCCTCAGAGCTGTGGAGGAAGGAAACTAGCTACTGGTGGGAAGGAGAGAGAAGAGGCTCAGTGAGGAGAATGGTGGGGGCAGAACTGAAATGATGACCTTTCCTTGCCTGTGTCTCCTTCCTTTCAGAGTGGAAGATGGCCCTTTACCAACCTGGTGAGTGAGTCACTGTGTTCACTGGGACAACAACTTGGGGGCCTGGCTCCCTCTTTCTTCTCCAGCTCTTGACTGGGGGGCATCTGGGTGGGTGGCATGAGTGTGCGCTTCTGCTGCCAAGAGAGCCAGGGACAGCTGCTGCCCTGGGCTTCCCCAGGTCTGTGTGGGAAAGTGGAGACATGAGCAGTGGAGCTGGGGGCAGAGGCTGAAGGGAGTGGGACGAGGTGACCTGGCCCAGTTGCTGTACCTCCTGCCCTGAGCCTCCTCAAGGTGTGTCATGTCTCTGAGTCCCTTTGAGATGATGGTGGTCATTCCTACTATGTGAGGGTGGACATGAGACTAGACGAGGTGATGAGTGTGTGTTGGTCAAAACTCCAAGAGGGAGTCCATGGCCTGTTCTTGATGGGTATGTGTCTGAATGTAATGACCACAGTCAGGAGAAGGTTCTTAAGACCTAAAAGTGATGCAGGCGACTCCTTATATTATAACAGACTGTATTATAGAGGCATTTACTCACAGGGGCGTGGGATGGGAGCAGACAGACTACATGTCAGTCTTCATAGATTATTCGCCTCTAACGGACCTGTTACAGTACTTTTTTAACACACAACTTGGGTACTAATGATTGACAGGACAGAGGGGTAAAAAGTGTGGCAGCACCAGCCATACCTTCTGATGGTCTTGTGGTGGATGGTTCTTTATAATGGACTAGAGGCCTGGTGCACAAAAATTTGTGCACTCAGGGGAAAGGGAGGACCCTCAGCCTGGCCTGTGCCCTCTCGCAGTCTGGAACCCCTCAGGGGATGACCACCTGCTGGCTTAAGCCTGCCCCCCGGGGGATTGGGTCTAAGATGGGCAACACAGAGATGGATTTGGGTTGATTCAGCCACATCTGCCCCGTGATTACAGAGGGTTTAGGGAAGAACCTACTTACAGAGGCAGGGGTGGCATTAAGGGAAACCACAAGGAAGAGCAGTGCCCCAGGCTCACAGTAGTGGGAGCTGCCACCACCCCAGGCCCAAGGCAGAGGGACGGGGAGCAGTCCCTGGAGCCCTGAGGAGGCTGTGGCTCAGGGAGAGGCTGCCTGAGAGGAGGCTGCTCTGTTAGAGCTTCTCCATCACAGGACGTGGGGAGGTCGGGGCTGTTCCTCTTCCCTTCCCTCCAGTCTTCAACCAGCACTGCCCTTGGCCAAAGCCAGCAGGTGACCAGAGGCAAGAGAGCCCAGTGATGCTGCCCAAGGAGGATGACTCCTGGTCAAAGAGGGTGGGGCAGGTGGGGATTGAGGAACACGGGAGTGAGGATCACATAGAGCCCAGCATGGCCCAGCACAGCAGAGACCTGGTCCCTGTGATCACACCAGTTGCCTCCTCGATGCCTGGCCTTGGGCTAAATACCGAACACATTCTGTTTTATTCCACCCTGGAGGTGAGTATTTTTATTCCCATTTTACAGATATCACATTGAGACTTGGGACATTATATAGTGTGTGTGTGTGTGTGTGTGTGTGAGAGAGAGAGAGAGAGAGAGAGAGAAGAGACCAAGCAAAAAAGGAAGTCGTCCAGCTCAGGAGGGTAGGGCAAGGGCTGGAATTGAAATCCATGTGACTCTGCAGCACAGGTGGGCACAGCCATTCTGGGGAGGAAACAGGAGAAACAGAAGGAAGGTGGCCACTTGAGATGGCAGGTTGGGCAGAGCCCAGCCCCCCGCACGCTCCCCTCTTCACTGACCACCAGGCCCTGTGGTGTCTCTTGGCTTTGCTGAGGGTCACATTCAGGGCAGCTGGGACCCCAGGCTCTGGGCTCAGGTCTCACCAGCCAGACCCAAGCCTTGGAGCCTGAGGCTCTCAGATCCCGAAACCTTGGCTGACCCCACACCATTGGGACTCTCTGCAGCGGATGTGATTCTGGATCCCGACACTGCACACCCCAACCTCCTCATTTCTGACGACCAGAAGAGCCTGAACTATACAGATGCAAGGCAGAGCCTGCCAGACAACCCCAGGAGATTTCAGCATCATTTCTGTGTGCTGGGCCGTGAGAGCTTCACATCAGGGAGACACTTCTGGGAGGTGGAGGTGGGGAACAGGAAACAGTGGAATTTAGGGGTGTGTAGGGAGAACGTGGAGAGAAAACGTGATGTTAAAATGACACCCCAGAATGGATTCTGGACAATAGCACTGTTGGGTGGGCATGACTTCCAGGCTCGAACGGATCCCTGGAGCAAACTCACAATTGCCAACCCTCCTAAAAGAGTGGGGGTTTTCCTGGACTATGAGAGTGGGGAGGTCTCGTTCTATGATGCCATCAATGGATCATACATCCACACCTTCTCACAGACTTCCTTCTCTGGGCCTCTGTTGCCTCTTTTCAGGGTTTTCTTAGAGGAGCCCACAGCCTTGACCATTTGCCCAGCACAATAAGGAGTGGGGAGCTCCCTTGTGTCTGACCCACTGCCTGACCCTTCCCTGGAGACCCCAGTGGCCTCAGGCTCAGCTGATGGCATTGAGGACCCTCAGGCAGAAGAGAGGTCTTTGCTTCCCCCTGCCCAGCCCTGAGCTGAGGGCCTGCTTCACAGCCAATCCTCACAGCAGGAACATACTTACATCAGGAACATACTTACTAAAAACTCACTGAGTGAAGCACTTTCCTGGTTATCTTTCAACTTTTCCACATGACAGATGAGGAGACCAGGGTGCAGGGAGTTATCTTTCCAACGGTGACTCAGCTCCCTTTCTGCAGCCATAGCTGACATTCACAGATACTTAGAATGTGGTGGGTGCTGGGCTAAATGCTTCAGGTGAATCTCACTCCCCAATCCTCACAACACCCCTGTGAGGTGGCCTCATTGAAAGTGTGGAAAGGGAGGCAGGGCCCAGGGAAGTGACATAATTCATGCAGAAACTAGTGCTACTGGGAGGTGTTTGACCTCTGACCCTCCCTCTACCTCCAGTCTGTTCCTTTGCAGCCAGTTGTTCCTGTTGGGCAGGGTCATGGGCAGCCTGAGGTTCCCTTCCCAGGGCCCCAGGGTGAAGGTCACTGTAGGTGACTATGAAGGCCACACCCCATCTGGTTCCTTTTAGGGCAGCCGTGGGCAAACTATGGCCCGCGGGCTCGATCCGGCCCGTTTGAAATGAATAAAACTATTGAAAAAAAAGACCGTACCCTTTTATGTAATGATGTTTACTTGAATTTATATTAGTTCACACAAACACTCCATCCATGCTTTTGTTCCGGCCCTCCAGTCCAGTTTAAGAACCCATTGTGGCCCTCGAGTCAAAAAGTTTGCCCACCCCTGCTCTAGGGGGACTGTCAGAGCCATGGTCCACTGCTCCATCGGCTGGCTCTCCATGATGACGTCGTTCACAGAATGAATTCACAGTGACCGCATCACCTGGGGCTGAGAAGGGACTAGAGGCCAAACTCCTAACCAGCTTGTGACCTGTGATCATGATGCTGAACCAACCCTCCAGCTTCATCCCTAAAGCTCATGTGTGAGGCATGAATTTGGGGGAAGGGAGCCAGGTGAACTGCAGTGGAATTTTTATCACATTGTGGCCCATCTCCGGGAAAGGGACACTCCATACTGAGCATGCACTGATGTTCCCGGAGGTTCCTGTAACTGCTGGGTCCTGGGGAAAAGCCACTCCATCACCATTACTGTGATTGGTCACCACTGTGTCCCCTCCACCCGGCAGGTGGTGGTCAGGTTACACTTGTTAAATAAATTGGTTAATGGTCTTCACTCTGCATCTGAGCTTCTTCTAGATTTTCACACCCACAGCTTACCCACCACATTTTCACAAAATCCTTATTGTATCAGCTTTGTAAGCTGCTGTAATAAAAACAACACATTACAAATTTCATGACTTAATGCAACACAGGTTCCTTACTGCACATGTCTGTAGGTGGGAAGCCCAGCGTGGCTCTGGCTGGGAGGACATCCAGGTGTCTGCAGACTGGTTCCTTTCTGGAGGGTCCAGGGAACACTCTGTTTCTTGCTAATTCTGGTTGTTGGCAGAATTGAGTTTCCTGCAGTGGTGGGACCCAGGTTGCCATTCCTTGCTGGCTAGAAGAAGTTGGGGACCCTCCAGGCTGGGAGCATCCGGAGTTGTTTTTCCAGGAGGCAGATGTGAGGGAACAACTCAGGTGAAGGGAATGGGGACCAGAGTCCAGTCCTGGAGTCACTGCTAGTGGGGCTGTTGCTCGTGTGCTGACTGCTGTGTCAAAATTAGTCAGAAGGTAGAGGAGGCTCCAGAGAAAGCATTTAGGCACAGGTGGGGAATGGTATGAAATGTGCCTTGGGAAGACTATTCTACAAGAAATGTACACAGTGGCCCGAATGGGGTCCTGGGGCCCAGGAAGGGAGCATCAGGTGGGTGTGGGGTGCTGGGCCCACTAGACCATCCACTGGCAGGTCGAGCCTTTGCTGGCTGCCGTGGTCTGTGACACGGGTGCCACCTCCACAGGGAAACAGAGGGCTTCCTCCTCTCTGCTTCCTCCTGTCTCACTCCATGGTTTCCAAGAGTCACAAGGTCTCCATAGCAGCTGCTGGCTCATTCTCTACCCCCCAGCCCTTCTCCGAGTCCCCCAGCCCACCTGCTCTAAAGAGATTACTTGGTGATAGATCCTCCCTTCCCCCAACTGGTGGGTGGAGTATGAAGTAATCTGCGGCCTGGAAATACCTGAGTACCTAACCAGGCACCTTGTATGGACTATATATTGAACCACCAATCCACACCTGCCAAATACCCTAAGCCCTTGTTCCTATATGGACCATACATTAAGCCACCAATCAGCGCGCCCCGAGTACACTAAGCCCCCATTCCTTCCCATTCCGCCCCTCAAAAGGCATGCTCACCTCTGCACGTGCTGCTGTCCTCCCATTGTAAGATAGCCCGGCAGCTCTCTTTCCCCTAATAAAGCCTGTAATCCTGGTTTTTGGCTCCCCACTGGTCTCACAACCCCTTGCCCCCACAATGAGAGGACTCAGCACTAGATCATTTCACTCAACCTGGGGTAGGGCCACAACCTTAGTAACAAAGAAACAGAATTTCCGGAGGATGAGGCCCAGAAATCAGGATTTTAAAAAAGATTCCCAGGTGACTCTAATGTGCAGCCAAGGTTGAGAACCACTGGATTAGGGTATTTGGCAGGTGTTGATTGGTGGCTCAATGTATAATCCATATAAGGTGCCTGGTTAGACACTCAGGTATTTCCAGGCCGCAGGTTACTTCATACCCCACCCACCAGCTGGGGCAAGGGAGGATCTATCACTTGGCTTTGGGAAGAGGGTGGTTACATTCACCTCAACCCCTGCCCACCTCCAACCCCAACCACACACACGTGTACACAGGCCTCCGTCTTCATAGCAGCGACGCCACAGTCCACAGGGTACGGCAAGACTGAAGCATACATTCCATTCCTGGAAGGAAAGGAACTTGGCAGAGCTATTCTAGTGGCTCAGAGGCAGCAGGACAAAGTCGGGGTATTGCTTGAGACTTTGATGTTTAGCAGGCGGGGCAGGACAGGAGTTGATTAGGATTGGGTAAGGTCATGATGTCATAGTTTAGGATTGATGGATCCCAAAAAACAAGGATTTTGAGACCAGGTGTTCTAAGAGTCTTGGAATGTACAAAATTGTCATGTGATGCTTTGTTGAAGAGTTGATGGTTCTCTTAGAAAGTTTCTAAAATGAACGCTAAATGTACCTGCATTTTTTTAAACTTTGTTTTTATTGATTTCAGAGAGCCCAGCTCAGTGGTTGAGCCTCAACCTGTGAACATGGAGGTCGGGGTTCCATCCCTGGTGGGGGTGTGCAGGGGGCACCCGGTCAGTGATTCCCTCTCCATGTGTCTCTCTCCTTCTCCCTTCCTCTCCAAAATCAATAAACATATCATTTTTTTAAAGGGAAGGAAAAGGAACTAAAAGTCCAGATCATCTCAAAAAGCGATTCGCAATTATGCCTCTTTGCTGCTTATTCTACCCAGCAACCGATGACGAACAGACTCGGGACGCCATTGGCTGGCTGACCCAGGACGGTCCCTGGCAATCCTGGGACTCGGGTCCCAAAGGACACAGGTCCCGGTCCCCGGCCCCCCGGCCCTCCGGTCCTCCGGCCCCGGTTGGGGGAAGAGGGAGTTTTCCTCCCCGCGTGCGGTTTGCTCTGGAGCGGGTTACAGAAGGAGAACCGGACCGTCATTGAGCGTCCGCGGAGGAAAGGAGATGCCGCCCTGAAGTCCGACAGGTGGGACGGAGGGCGCTGCGCTCCCGTGGGGGCGGGGGCGGGAGGTCACGTGGGGGCGCACAGGCGGAGGGAGTCGGAGGAGGGGAAGGCGGAGAGGGAGGAGGGGAAGGGGGAGGGGCAGAGGAGAGGGAG
>NW_006291034.1:21346-25872 GCF_000327345.1 Myotis davidii
GGAGGGGGAGAGGGAGGGGAAGGAGAAGGGGGAGGGAAGGGAGGGGAAAGCTATCCGGTGACTGTGGAAGCCGAGCTCTGGCTGAGACGTGAGCCGAGCCTGGCGGAGGGAGGTTCCTGGCTCTGGCCATGGAACGTTCTGGGTCTGGCTCTGGGGCGACCCTGACCCCGAGAGGAAGGGGGTGCCCAGGACACACGTAGGGGCTCTGATGGCACCAACACGAGTTGCAGGGACGCCTGCTGATCAGGACGGCGACTCCCCAGGTCTGCGCCCCGGGCCTGCGCCCCCGCCTCCCCGCCTCCCGGGGTGACTGGTCCTCGGTGCCATGGAGCCGGCGGCTTCCCTGCGCGTCTCCCCGCCGGACCCCCTGCTCTTCTTCCCCTTCCTCGGCCTGTCGGCGCTCGTCTCAGGTGGGCACTGGTCTCAGGTGGGGCTGGTCTCAGGTGGGCGCTGGTCTCAGGTGGGCGCTGGTCTCAGGTGGGGGCCGGTCTCAGGGCCGGTCTCAGGTGGGCACTGGTCTCAGGTGGGGTCCGGTCTCAGGTGGGCACTGGTCTCAGGTGGGCTCTGGTCTCAGGTGGGCACTGGTCTCAAGTGGGGCTGGTCTCAGGTGGGCGCTGGTCTCAGGTGGGCACTGGTCTCAGGTGGGGCTGGTCTCAGGTGGGGGCTGCCACACTTCCCTCTGAGTGTGCTCACACCTTCGTGCACGTATTTGTTGAGTTCACGCCAGCGCCCCCAGTTCAAAGGCACATAACCCCCAAGTAACCAAAATTCAAACTTTATCAGAGGAAAGGAGAGAGGGAGAGAGGGAGAGAGAGGGAGAGAGGGAGACCAATGATGAGAGAGAATCATTGATTGGCTGCCAGGGCCGGAAGACCCTGAGCGATGGATGGGCAGATGCTCTGACAGTTTCTGTGAAAGGGGCTAAGGCACCGCTTGGCTATCGCACCAGGTAGCCCTGTTCGCCTGCCTCGCTGGCTTTTATTGTCCTGACAGCTTGAACTCAAATTAGCCTCTGGGTACAATCAGCAGGTAGGCATCCTTGAGGAAGCACATGCTTCTACAGTGTCGGGTCTTAAAGACTAAACATAGAGATTCTAGCAGAACACCCGGGGATCGGGCTTGTTTGGAAAAGTCAGGTAGGGGCTGCGCCTTCAGCAAGGTCCCCTCAGAGCCCTGACCTTTCGGAGGACCCTCCGTACAGACCTTCCAGCCAAGTCCCGTGCTCCCCACAACTGGCTGCACCGGCTGGGCCTCATTCAAATTGTTGTTGTTAATCCTCAAGGGAAAGTATTTTTCCATTGATTTTTAGGGAGAGTGGAAGAGAGAGGGAAAGACAGAGAGAAACATCATCCATGTGAGAGAAACTCATTGATTGGTTGCCTCCTGCACGTCCCCAACCAGGACCTGGGCCAGGAAGGAGCCTGCAACCAAGGTACCTGCCTTTGATTGGAATGGAACCCGGGACCCTTCAGGTCAGGCCAGCGCTCTGTGCACTGAGCGACACCGTCCAGGGCTGTGTATGCATTTCACACTGACAGCAGGTTTCAGTTGGGACTGGCTGGCGGCTACCCTGTTGGACAGTTCCAGTCCCAACCTCCCCCCAGGCCGGGGCTGGACTGGGGAACAGGACAGCTCTAAGCACAGGGTCTGCAGGAGCTCCGTGTGGGCCTCTGTGTTCTGTTCACCAAGCATTAGCCGCCTCAGTAGGTACTTACTAGGCGTCCCTAGCCCCCAGACCCTCAGCCCAGGAGTAGCTGTCCCCGAGAAGAGCCACTTCCTGTTGTTACCAGGAAACCCCCAGGTGGGCTCGGCTGCCTGTCGCTGTGTCCAGTCACAAAGGCAGGGTTGAGTCCCATAAGGCATTTGTTTACGGAGAAGGGGCCCACCCAGCAGACAGGGCGCTTACACCCATCAAGTCCTGTCTCCCAGCAGGTGCAGGGACCGGACTACAAAGGGGACAGGGCTGGGTGCTGTGTGCAGCCCTGGGGGCCTCAGCCGTCAGCTCTTGTCCTCAGTCCCCAGGCGATGAGATGCTGTTGGTCAGATGGTGTTTTGGCTCCTGGTGGGTGGGCCTGACCCTGCTCATGGGTTCTGCTCGCTGGGCTCACAGCTCAGTCACCTCCCCAATCTCTTCACACAGAGCTTTGAAAGGGAAACAAGAAAAATGTAACCCCCACTCACATATAAGAAACTTAACCCCTGTTCACATAAGTATCTGTGTTCTAAGATTTAAAATGATAGGATTACTTTTCCGATTAATTCAGCTGCTCTGTCTGCCAGATTGTAAGGCCCCTGTCACTTTCCTGCCCTCAATGTCCAATAGCCGGTGCCCCGCCTGAGCCTGTGCCTCTGTCGCGCAGCCCAGTTTACAGTCGTGGGACCGGATGAGCCCATCCTGGCCATGGTGGGAGAACACACCGTGCTCCGCTGCCACCTGTCGCCTGAGAAGAGCGCGGAGGACATGGAGGTGCGGTGGTGCCGGGCTCGGCTCTCCCCGGCGGTGCTGGTGTACATGGGCGGGCGCGAGAGGCCCGAGGAGCAGATGGCACAGTACCGTGGACGGACCACCTTTGTGAGCGAGGACATTAGCAAGGGGAGGGTGGCCCTCGTCATTCACAACGTCACAGCCCACGACGACGGCGTCTACCGCTGCTATTTCCAGCGAGGCAGGTCCTACGACGAGGCCGCCATGCGCCTGGTGGTGGCAGGTGCGTCGTGTCACTTCATTCAGTGGCTTTTTCACAGAGTGACTCACTGAACCTTAGGCCCCCGGCAGCCCAGTAGGTTTTTTTGTTTTGTTTTGTTGTTAATATATATTTTTAAATGTATTTTTATTGATTTCAGAGAGGAAGAGAGAGGGAAAGAAAGAAACATCAATGATGAGAGAGAATCATTGATCAGCTGCCTCCTGCACGCCCCCCACATGCAACCTGGGCATATGCCCTGACAGGGAATCGAACCATGAACTCCTGGTCCATAGGTCGACGTTCAACCACTGAGCCACGCCGGTCAAGCCGTCCAGTAGGTTTTTGCCTATAATTCCCTTCAACCTCGGAGGACAGCCTCCTCCTGCCCCAGGACCCAACCAGTGGCTTTGCCCTGCTGAGCTGTGGGCATGGAATCCTGAGAAGCACACAGAACACAGCGGGAGCCTTGAGCAGGGAGAAAGTTTAATCCCTACAGCTTTTAAGAAACCTTTATTGTTGAAAATATTGCATATATCCCCTTTTCCTCCCATTAATCTCCTCCAGGCCACCCCCTCCCCACGCCAGGCCCTCACCACCTATTGTCTGTGGCCGTGGGCCATGCACATATGCATACAAGGTCTTTGGTTGATCACCTCCCACCCACCGGCCTCCCCCACCTTCCCTCCGAGATGCTCAGTTCCATGCGTCCTCAACCCCACAGATGGTGCTGATGCTGCGCCTTAGAGATCTCTGAGCATCTTTACCAGGAACACGCTTCAGAAGCAGAGGTCTTAGACGTATCTCTCTGTCCCCAGGCCTGGGCTCCAAGCCCCTCATTGAGATGAAGGACCATGAGGATGGGGGCATCCGGCTGGAATGCACGTCGGAAGGGTGGTACCCTGAGCCCCACGCAGTGTGGAGGGACCCGTATGGTGAGGTCACGCCCGCCCTGGAGGAGGCTTATGCCCAGGATGCTGACGGCCTCTTCAGGGTCACCTTGGCTGTGATCACGAACAGCTCCGTGAGGAACATGACCTGCTCCGTCAACAACACGCTGCTCGGCCAGGAGAAGGACTCTGTGATCTTCATCCCAGGTTCGCTCGCTGCCCTCTGGGGGCCCAGCCCATGAGGGTCCTCAGCAGACAGAGGGGAGCCCCAGCGAGGCTGGGGGAGGGGCTGCAGTGGGAGGGTCCTGGGGCCTGAAGAGCTGGGGCTGCAGCTGAGCTGAGGCCTCTCCCAGCATCACAAGGGGAACATCAAATATTCTCAAAACTCAGGAGTAGGAGCCTCTTCTCTGAGGGTAAATCTGATTTTCCTCCCTGTGATGGTTCTCACCCCGGGCCTCCCTGGCCTCACTGGGACTTCTCTAGCCCCCCTTCCAGAACCCTTGATCCCCAGCTCCTCTCCCTTCCCCTGGATGGAGGCCCTGGCTGTCGTCCTGCCTGCTCTGCTCCTCCTCCTCATCATCCTCGGCAGCATCTGTCTCATCAGGAAACTCCGCAGGAGGAAAGAAGCTCTGGCCCTGGAAAAAGACCTTGAAACTAAACAGAAAGAAATGGCTCGTAAGGAACAGGGGCAAGAGCGTGTGGGAAAGAGAGACAGAACGGCTAACAAACAGTAAACGAGTAAGAGGGCACTTCACTGCCGTTCCCGGGACCCTGCTGGGCTGCAGGAGCCTGGGAGTCAGAGGACCAATGGGACTGTCAGGGCTTGGGGCTCTGCGTCCCGGCCCCCGTCCTCCCCCCCAGTTCCCTTTCCCCTTCCTCCCCCCCAGCTCCCTGTCCCCTTCACCCCGCCCCCAGCTCCCTGTCCCCTTCCTCCCCCCCAGCTCCCTATCCC
>NW_006291034.1:30259-32316 GCF_000327345.1 Myotis davidii
CCCTGTCCCCTTCCTCTCCCCCAGCGCCCTGTCCCCTTCCTCTCCCCCCCCAGCTCCCTGTCCCCTTCCTCTCCCCCAGCTCCCTGTCCCCTTCCTCTCCCCCAGCTCCCTGTCCCCTTCCTCCCCCCCCAGCTCCCTGTCCCCTTCCTCCCCCCCAACACCCGTTCGCCTTCCTCAGATGTTACATCCACCCACCTGGCTGCAGAGAGCGCCCTGTTGCTGAAAGAAAGCAAACCTAACTGAGCCAGGACAGTCCAGCCACCTGGTCCACCTCCTTTCTGGGACCTGGCACTTCCTGAGAGGTGGGGGAGGGGGATTCACAGAAAGAGCTAGGCCTTTGTTTACCAACGACTCACATGCAGAGAACTACACAGGTTGAGGGCGTCCGTTGTGTTTCTGTTTATTTTTTCAGAGCAACTTCAGGAAGAATTGCGTAAGTCTCGCATTTCCTGAATGGCCCTGTGCACCGCGTGCTTCCTGCTGGTCTCGGTCACCTCGGGAAGCTCACTGTGTGTCCCCTTGCAGGATGGAGAAGAGGCCTCCTACATGCTGGTGAGCACCTGGCCGTCCCTCACCTCCTGAGCCTCCCCCACTAGCCAGCCAAAGGGACGGGTACGCTGAACCCCTGAGCCAGGCCTGAGCCAGGAATGAGGGAACCACCCATTCCTCAGTCTCGGCCAGTGTGCCTGCAGTTGCTTCGAAAACCAGTTCTGGGAGTGACTCGTGTGTCCCCGAGGGCTGGGCCCGGTCCTCAGGGGGAATATGAACAGCAGAGAAATTGCTGTCCTGCCTCCAGGAGCGGGAGAGGAGCCACCTTCCCGCCCTCGCCCTTCGGTGTCATTTCATCCCTGACTACGGGAGGGCAAGCAGGTCAGGCACAGAGCGGACCTCCCCGAGGTTATGGTTCAGGGGTCGGGACTCTGGGCCCAGGGTTTACGTGAGGGAGGACACTGCTGGCTGAGATAGATGTAACCGGGGAAGGCACGGGCTGCAGGGAGCTGCCAGGAGCTGCCTCAGGAAACGCCTCCCTGCCCAGGGGAGCCCTGATGCTGGGCGCAGCCCACAGGGACGGGGCCTGGCCAGTGGGAGCCCACAGCGTCCTATGAGCTCCCCGCGCTTGTGTGGTTCCGCACCCTCTGCACAAAGGCCCAGAGAGTCCAGGTTTTAGCAGACACCGTGGCGCTTGGCCCTTTCCTTCCTTGTTTGTTTATCGGTTAATCCTCACCTGAGGACATTTTCCCACTGGCCGTTAGAGCGTGAAAGGGAGAGGGAGCGACACGGAGAGAAACACCGATGTGAGAGAGACACAGCGACTGGTGGCCTCCAAACGAACCCCCCAACCAGGGCCTGGGTTCGAGCCTGAGCCAAGGTACCTGCCCTTGACCAGGATGGAACCCGGGACCCTTCAGTCCGCAGGCCGTCGCTCTAACCGCTGAGCCCAACCAGCAGGGGCTGGGCCTTCCTCTTTGGGGGAATTTTACAACTGTCACCGTTGGACATACAAGATGGGGGAGGGAGGAGGCATTTTAACACGATGGACGCCGCCGGCTCAGGCAGGGGAGGGGAGGTGGGGAGGTCTGCGGAGCGCCGTTCGGCACCTCCCGAACCGGGAGAGGGCCCTTGGGCGCAGGTGTTAGCGCACAGCCGGTGGGAGCGGGCCGCCTCTGCCGGGCTCGCCTCTCGGGGGCAGTGGCTTTGGGGGCCTTGTCCTCCTTCGCCCTTTGAAGGGAGCCCTTGTCCGTCACTTACGTCGCCGCCACCCGGTTAACCCGGTGGACTCCGAGGACCCACCCAGGCTCCTGCCCGCGTGTGTGCGTGCGGGGAGCGGTCGGCCCGAATGGCTTCCCTGGGGTGGGGCGGGGACGGGGGTCTCTGCAAGTTCCCTGGCTAAGGAGAGTCTCAGGTCAGAGGTCCTGGCGAGAAAAGGGGGGGTGGGGACCCCAGGAAGCGGAGAGAGAGGGAGCGCTCCCTGCAGCGCACGCGCTGGGGCCGCCTCTCCCGGAGCCCGTTCTCCACCCGAGGCCACGCCACCCGCGCACGCGCAGGTCGGGAGTTCT
>NW_006291034.1:32574-32962 GCF_000327345.1 Myotis davidii
TGGGCGCCCCCAGCTTCTCCGAAGGCCGGCACTGCTGGGAGGTGGAGGTGGAGCACGCCATGGCCTGGTCCGTGGGCGTCTGCGCGGCGGGCGCAGAGCGGAGGGGCGAGGGCCCGCTGGCCCCCGGGCACGGCTTCTGGACCCTGGACTGCCCCTGAGGGGGCGCCTGCGCCGCGTGGCCGTGTTCCTGGACTACGAGGCCGGGGACGTGTCCTTCTACGACGCGCGGGAGCGCTCGCACCTCTTCACCTGCCCGCGCGCGTCCTTCTCGGGGCCCCTGCGCCCCTGCACGGGGCGAGGACCGAGCGCAGCCACCAGTTCCCTGGCCTCCGAGGAGAGTAGGGGAGCCCTGGCCGCCCCTCCTGCCACGCACCCGCTGTGGTCACGT
>NW_006291034.1:33243-38082 GCF_000327345.1 Myotis davidii
GTCGGAGACCCCCTTCCGAGGCCCCGCCCGCACCCCAGGCCATCTCCCCGCTGAGGCAGTTGCTGCAGCAGCTCATTTGCCGGTCACCAGGGGGCAGGGGCAGTCCCGGGACACCAGGGCTCCGGGTGGCCCCCAACCAAAGAAAGTGCTGGGCGGCGGCGGGAGGAGAGCCCGCTGCGGTAGCATCAGGTGACGCGTGTGGCCTTGAACCCGAGTCCACACCAGGCACCGAGGACTCGCCGTGAGGCCAGCAGGTGCCCCAGGACCTGAGAGGACGGAGAGCCACCCTTGGAGGTCAGGGATGAGGAAGCGGGACGGCGGGCTGGGAGGGGCCCGGCCCTCGGGTGGCTGAGCCCGCTCAGGAGGGCCCAGGGTCCCAGCACCTGCAGGTCCAGCCCGCCCACCCCCCGGTTTGCAGCCCACACAGCAAGGCTCCCAGGCTGAAAGGACGGAACAGACACAGGATGAAAGACGAGGATCCGTGGGGATCGGGCCTGGCTCAGGTGTCCCCGCCACAATCGAGGGGGCAGTACCGGGTCACGGTCCTGGAGAGCCGCTGGGGGTTAAGGCCCCAGCTGAGCAGGTGAGCAGTGAGCCAGTTCATCGCGAGGCCTCGGTCCAGCGGAGAGGCCGCTGGTTGCCAGCTTGGCCTCAGGACGCCTTACTCACGAAGCAGGCCCGAGGCCCCAGAGGGCTTTGGCTCTTTTTGCTGCTGAGATTTGTTATATTGCACTGGAAAGCTTCAAAGTCTGTCCATCTATATTTATGTGACAGCTATAAACGGAGTGAGATTAACATAACATATTTTTGTGAAAGATGACTGGTGTGCAAAGCAAAATAAATGCTAGTGATGTGCGTGGCATTGTTCAGTTTGTTTTGCAAATCTGATGTCTGGCTTTCATAGAGACGGATTCTCGTATCTGCCCATGAGAGAAGGTGCGCAATCTCGGGCAGATGCCAATTAAGCAATCGCCACTAACTGTTTTCAAGAAATACTCCCCAGGAAGGCTGTTCTCTGGGTGAGCTCTGCCTCGGGTCAGCTGAAGACCAGGGCTGAGGGCGGCTTCCCGGGAAGAACAAACAGCACAAGTCACAAATCCACTGGAAATGGGTTGTTCAAGGAGAAGGGTCCCTAATGCCCGAAAAGGAATAAGGAAATTCTAACGAAGTGAATTCCCCAGGCCGACAATGAAACCACACAGTATTTAGCTGGACGTTAGTGTGTTTTTGTTGTGTGTTTTTTAAAATATATTTTTTTATTGATTTCAGAGAGGGAGAGGGAGATAGAAACACCAAGGGTGAGAATCATTGATCGGCTGCCTCCTGAGTGCCCCACAAGAGGAAAGCAAGGTGAATGAATTCCTGGCCCACCCCTAAAATTCCCTAAGGTTTGTAGCCCTGCCTGGAGGGCTCACCCCACCAGGTGGCAGGGAGGGGCTGCAACGGGGGTAGATTCTGGGGGGAGCTCAGGTGCGTCAGACTCCCTGGTCCCTCCCTGCAAGCTCACTCCAACCTCACTTCACAGGCTCCTCTGAGGTCCTGTCTCCCTTTTACTTTATTCTGGGAATTCTCCATTGGGACAGCATTCCCACTCAGCCTGACCCCAGGGCACTTTGCACCTCTCCCACCCCCAAGAGTCCCTCTTCCATACAGAAACCCGTCACCACGTCACCCAGGCCTCCTCACTGCCCTGCCGGCACTTCACCTACACGAACTCGGAGTTGTACAGTGCACATCCATTCAACACGGGCTTGGTCAATGGGGATTGATGGCATTGCTACCATGCCAACCTATCAGTGGGCCCTATCTGATTATTACCACCATGCCAACAGCGTGCGCCCCTGGGAAGAGCAGCGGGCTCAATGCTGAGTAAGGAGCCACAGAACACAGTGCCCTCCGTGATGCCCTCACCCAGTCCTTTGTCTTAGCTTGATTAGGCCACTTGCAAAGAAGACAAACCCAAAACCCTGAGCCAAGGCCCTCTCCAGGGCATCCCCACCATTCATGGGAAGCGAGCAGCCGGGAGGAGAGGGAGACAACACTACCAGCTTAAGGCCTGAGAGGGGGTTGCAGGTTGAGACAACCACATCTCCACCCAAATTCCTCCGGGGGGTGTGTAGGCCCCACAGAAAACAGAGGAGAGGAAGGAAGCAGAACACGCAATCCTACAGCATTTTCTTGCCCTGATTGAGGTGCCTGAACTTGGTGCTGTGGTCACTAAGGAGATTTGTAGAGATTTAAAAAAATATATGTTTTATTGATTTCAGAGAGAGGAAGGGAGAAGGAGAGAAGGACAGAAACATCAATTATGAGAGAGAGTCATTGATCCCAGCTGCCTCCTGCAAGCCCCACACTGGGGATCAAGCCCACCACCCAGGCATGTGCCCTGACCAAGGAATCAAACCCTGACCTCCTGGTTCATGGTTCGACGTTCAACCACTGAGCCACACCAGCTGGGCATATGTAGGGATTTTTAAGCAAAACGTGAACTAATCAGATTTGCATTTGGGAAGTCATTCTCCTAGCAGTCTGGTGGGTCAATCATTTGTTTGGTCTTCATCATATTCCCAATTAGAAGACCAGGACTAAACTGGTAATGAAGGATTTTTTGCCACAAAAATAATACAGAGCTGACATCTTTAATTTATAAAAAAGCTCATACAAATGGATATGAAACAGCACCAGAATGTGTCTGTCTAGGAAACAAATGAGTGGTTGGCCTGAAGAGCTCACTTCCGGAAAATATTGAGTGGATAATATGAAAAGTGACCAGCCTCGCTATTACATAAATACATGGTAAACCCGGCCGGCGTGGATCAGTGGCTGAGCGTCAACCTAGGAACCGAGAGGTCATGGTTTGATTCTCGGTCAGGGCACATGCCAGGGTTGCAGGCTTCATCCCCAGTGTGGGGCGTGCAGGAGGCAGCCGATCCATGATTCTCTCTCATCATTGGTGTTTCTCTCTCCCTTCCTCTCTGAAAGCAATAAAAATATTTTTAAAAAATAAATAAATAAAAGCATGGTAAGATCACAGCTTGATCCACTTCAGGGGTGCAGGCAGGGTTAGGTGAGGAGGACGTTCTGTTGACAGTGAGACAGGTTCAGCATTCCAGGAAGGAACTTGGGCGGCCTGCTCATCCCCTTGGACCCAATGACTACATTTCTCGGAATTGATCAGAAAGCATATCAGGAAGTTATCAAAGATATGGACAAAGCCTATGTGTAACATGTACTATGTATAATACAAAATGCCCACAGTCTTGGGAACTGTAAGAACCTACAATATGATATAACTGTTAACCACCCTTCAAATTATGCGGAAGCCTCATCAGTTCTGTTTTCTGATGCACATAAAGTAAACCCTGGGATGAAAGATGCTGACATGTGAGTAGAGGTTATCATCAGTCGGTGACAGTATGGGTGATTTCTACTTTTTAAAAAACATTTTCCCATATTCTTTTTCCATAACAACAGGAGGCTTAACCTCGAATAGGAAGTGCAGGCCTCGTGAGTTGCTCCCAGGGAGGCAACCCCGGGGCCCTAAAAACCGAATCACACACAGGTACGTACAGCCGTACAGCCTACCTGGAGTTCTCAGCCCACATAAATAATAAAAAAATACAGGTCACACCCTCTTCTATGTCCCTACCGTAAGCTTTGTGCTTTACATGCTTAACCTCTCTGAATAAGGTTATTATTAGCAATATTCCCGTTCTAGAGATGGAGGAGCGGAGGCCCCGGCTCCTCCCAGCGTTCTCTTGCCCCCTCCCTGTCCACTCTGCCCATTTAGTTAGCCCGGTGCTTCGGCGTAGCCCTGGTGTCTGAGCCGCCGATGTTTCCCGTTGTCGCTGGAAAACTCCTTTCCAAAGTGAACACGTCGGGGATGGGGTGGGGGCAGGCGCTCCTGAGGGCACTGCCCCTTCCTCCTCTGTGGCTTTAACTTGGCCCGGGGCGCGCCCAGCCTTCTCACTCCGTGGCGGTGCCTGGCAGGTGCCCTTTCCTCCAAGGAGCCAGGTGGGTGCCCAGATCCCGCTCAGCCAAGAGGCATGTCCTCTCCCTCTGGCCCCGGGCGCCTCCCAAGGCCCAGGCCCTCTGCACTGCACGCCCTTAGCTCTCTCAGCGCCTTCCCTGTCCTTCTCCAACCTCTTCTTTTTCCTCTTCATTCCGGGCACCCACCTCTGCCTCTATCGCGTTGTCTCTGTCATCATTGCTAAAGCAAATACCGAATCACTGCCTTTGAAAGAAGAGGGTTTTTGTAGAACAGTGGTTCCAAGATTCCTTCCTTCACAGGCACCCTTCCCGGGCACCCTGTCTCACAGCTCCCACCTCCTGTCTCCTCAGGGGTGTAGGACCCATTGTGTTCTTTTAGGGTGTTGGGTGGGCAGATGGCTGGTGTGTGTGTGTGTGTGTGTATGTGTGTGTGTGTGTAGCGGGCGGGGTGGAGGGTGGGGGGCGGGGGGCGTCTGTGCAAGGCCTGGCGCCTCTGAGGGGGAAAGAACTGCCCTTTGTCTTCTAGGCCAAGCTCCCCACTGACTGCAGCGGAGGAGGGCGATGGCTGCCTTCCCCAGCCCCTGCCTCAGGGGGTGTCTGCTCACCCTCCTGCTTCTGCATCTGTGCAGGCTGCACGCAGGTCCCGTGGATGCAGGTGGGTCTCCCTGCTGTCCCTGGCCTGCAGGGTAAACAGAAATGACCCCATTCGGTTCTCCCTGGAGGCTCAGCCTGGGCCCCAAACGGGTGTCATGGGGCGGGCTGCCCCAGGAATGAGCGTAGGGACGCTGCCCTGGGGCAGGGAGCCCGGTCCCCATCTGTCCTCGGCCCTACTGGTGTCTGGTTGTCCCG
>NW_006291034.1:38194-47253 GCF_000327345.1 Myotis davidii
GCCCGCGTGCGCCTGCGGGTGGCCGGTGAGTACCGCGTGCCCTGCTCCCTGACTCCCGGGAGGCGTGCGTCTCTTTTTAAATATATGTTTATTGATTTCAGAGAGGAAGGGAGAGGGGGAGAGAGATGGAAAGGTCAATGCTGAGAGAGTCATTGATCAGCCCACCACCCGGGCGGGTGCCCTGACCTCCTGGTTTGATGCTCAGCCGCTGAGCCAGGCCGGCCCGCTGGCGCCCCTTTCTGAGGAGGTTATGAAATGCCCGTGTGGACCCTCAGTTTCCTTGTGTGATGCAGTATGGAGAGGAGACCCACCCCTCCCCCCGCGTGCTTCTCTTTCTGGATCTATGCCGCCCTGTGGGTCTAAGGCTCCAGAGGGAGTCCCTGAAGGAGTAAGACCAGCTGCTCTCTCCACAGCGCTGGGCTCTGACCCTCACATCCACATGGACCTTCAAGACAACGGGGAGACCCGGCTGGAGTGCACCTCGCTGGGGTGGTACCCGGAGCCCCGGGTGCAGTGGAGGACTCCCACGGGAGAGAAGTTCTCCTCCACCTCAGAGGCCAGGGACCCCGACGAAGAAGGCCTGTTCACCGTGGCGGCTTCCGTGACCATCAGGGACCCCTCCATGAAGAACGTGTCCTGCTGCATCCAGAACCTCCTCCTCGGCCAGGAGAAGGAAGTAGACATTTTCATACCAGGTCAGTGAGCCCAACACTGTTCCTCTGTGAAGCGTGACCACCTGGCAGAGCAGTCTACTTTCTCCACCTAAAATCCCACCCACTCTCGTGAGGGAGCCCCACCAACTTCACTCAGAGTAAAGATTTTAGCCCCAGGATTCAGTGGATGAGCGTTGTCGACCTAGGAACCGGAGGGTGTGGTTGGATTATCGGTCAGGGCACATGCCCGGGTTTCAGGCTCAATCCCCAGTGTGGGGTGTGCAGGAGGTAGCTGATTGATGATTCTCTCTCTCTCTCTCTCTCTCTCTCTCTCTCTCTCTCTCTCTCTCTCCCTCTCTCTCTTTTCATTTCTACACTCAATAAACACATATTAAAAAAAGAAGAAGAAAGAATTCCCTCTCTCTTTTCATTTCTGAAATCAATAAAAATATTTTTTAAGTATTCTGAAGGCATAAACTGTACCAAGACCTTGTGAAAACCCAGGTTTTCTTAGGAGATGCACCTTGGAGAGAGAAGCTTTGTCCCTGCAGGCCTTCCTGATCCCGAGACCCACTCCTTGAGCAAGCAAGAAGACTAAGCCCTCCTGTTTCCACCCCTTTCTCCTCCATCCCAGGCGAGAGCTCTGTCCAGGGTCCTCAGGAAAGTGAATCTTCCCATTGTTCCCGACACAGGGCCTCTGGTCCAGGCAGGAACTGTTCCTTCTCTCTGGGTCACTGAGTCTGTGCTGTTGCACCCAGAGGTGACGCTTCCCCTTCCTGGGTTGCTTCCCTGTGCCCTTGGCTCAGGTCCTCCATTGATCATTAAGGAGGAATTTCCATAACAACATGAATTCGTCCATTTTTTTCTTGTTCTGTCCCAAAACGACTCTTACTCATCTTCATTCCTCTCTTTGTCTGAAGATTTTTTTCCCCTGAAAAGCCTGAGTGGCATTGGAGGGACTGTTTTCACCCTGGAAGGAATGGGAGGGAGAGGTCCAGGTCATGCCCTCTTCCTAATCCCTTTGGAACCAGAAGAGGAGCTGGACTTGCTCAATGCTTCCCAACAAATGTCCTTTGTTTCAGCTCCTTTCTTCCCAAGGCTGACTCCCTGGGTGGTGGCTGTGGCTGTCATCTTAGTGGTCCTAGGAGTTCTGACCATCGGGTCCATATTTTTCACCTGGAGACTATACAAGGAAAGGTCCAGGCGGAGGAAGGATGAATTCAGCTCTACAGGTAAGTCATAGCATCCAGGCTGCTTGTCGGGAGTGCGTCCAAGTGAGGGTGGATCCAAGTCCTGTAGGATAGCTGCCAGGGGGAGATATTGGACTCTAGAAGTCTGAGTGTCAGGGGGGATTCTAGGGCTCCTGGAGCCACTGATACTCAGTCTGAGCAAGGACAGAGGTTTGGGTGCAGGAGGAATCAGAACCAGTTCTAGCAGGTATTAGACCTGAAGTTTGCTCACTACCCACCCTGAGGCTATCCTCACTTTTACTTCGGTTTCCCAGTAACGACTGCAGATACGATCCAAGCCAATAGGAACTTCCTGCATGTTACTTAGAAAACAGCACAATTCTTGTTCTTCACCATTGATCGTGTTTCAGTGATGGAGCAGTCACGATGTAACAGCTACTCCTGTGTGTGTTTCATCGTGTCCACTATAGAAGGTCATTCATTATTTCTGTTTGTTTTCCAGAGAAACTCCTGAAAGAGCTCAGTAAGTTCTGTCTTCTTGTCATTATTTCACCCTCAAGATTCTCCCTCTCCCTCTCTCTCTCTCTCTCTCTCGCTCGCTCTTGCTCTCGCTATCTCCTATAAAACCTTTCAGTGACTGTCTCTCTCTCTCTGTCTCATTGCAGAGTGGAAGAAAGCTACACTGCATGCAGGTCAGTGACTCTCAACCTCTCAAGGGCTCTGAGGCTTCAACCCCCAGGGACTCAAAGACCTACAATAGTTGGAAACAAAAGCACCAACACCTTTTAGGGATGAGGATAGAGAGGGGGAAAGGTGGCAAATAGCATCAACTTTTCCTTGAGGCACACGATGGCGTGGGAGATGGATAGGAGACAAGCCCATCTGGCCAGGGTGTTAGGCCCTGGGGACAGTCAGCTTGTACATCACCTGTGGCTGTCGAGGGAAGAGGGGAACAGAGACAGCTGAGCAGGCTGAACAGTTCAGCTCTCCTCGGAGGAGACCTGCCAGCTCCTGTCTCTCCGGAGAAGGGAGGACAGGGCGTGCAGCCTCTCACATTCACGCCTGCTCAGACTCACTTCCTCTCCGTGTCTAGTTGATGTGACTCTGGACCCGGACACCGCCCACCCCCACCTCTTTCTGCATGAGGATTCCAAGTCTGTGCGGCTGGAAGACGAACGTCAGAAACTGCCCGAGAGGCCGGAGAGATTTGACTGCTGGCCTTGCGTGCTGGGGCGGGAGGCCTTCACCTCCGGAAGGCATTACTGGGAGGTGGAGGTGGGGGATAGGACCGACTGGGCCATCGGGGTCTGCAGGGAGGACGTGATGAAGAAAGGATTTGACCCCATGACTCCCAAGAATGGGTTCTGGGCTGTGGAGCTGTATGGAAACGGGTACTGGGCTCTCACCCCCCTGCGCACCCCTCTCCCCCTGGCAGGACCTCCCCGTCGGGTTGGGATTTTCCTGGACTATGACTCAGGAGACGTTGCCTTCTACAACATGATGGACGGGTCCCACATCTACACGTTCTCCAAGGCCTCTTTCTCTGGCCCCCTCCGACCCTTCTTCTGCTTGTGGTCCTCTGGCAAAAAGCCCCTGACCATCTGCCCGGTCATGGATGGGCTGGAGGAAGTCACGGTAGAGGCTGATGCCAGGGACTCCTCCAAGGAGATCCCACTGTCCCCCTTGGGGGAGGATGCTGCCTCTGGGCACACAGACACACTTCATTCTAAACTCATCTTTACCCAGGCCAACCAAGGGGCACCTTAGGGATGAGCCCAGCTTAGCTGCTTCTGTTTGCTCTCACCCCTCTCTGCCACCCTCGCCCCTCAGGCTTCACCCAGCTCCGTGCTTCCTGTTGGATAGGGATTGGTCTTGGGAAGGTTGTGTGGCTGCTGGTAGAGAACCTTTCTAATCTGGTTCTGTACCAATAGTCAGGGTTCGGGGAGGTGACTGTTCAATGACATCTGTTCTCCTACCACAGGAGGCCACATTCTAAAGGGAAGGACTTGAAATAAACTCAACAGACAGCTCAGGGATCGAGATGGGGTCAGGTTAGATGGTCATGGGGTGATGACAACCATCCTGGTGTCCAGAGGAGGGGTATGTGGAGGAACAGGCAAGCAGAAATCCCAAAGGATTCTGGGAACAGAAGACCCGAGGCTAACACCCCGTCAAGGAACCTGGAGGGGACACTGGGATAGAGGAAAGTGAGGTGACCATAGGCCAGAGATGACTACTGGCCTGCCCCTATAGTGTCAGGGCCTGTATCTCAAATACCTAAGCTTTTCCTACAGGGCGGAGGTAATGGGCCCTGCTACTGTGGAGTCTGAGTGATTGGAGGGGGGAGTAGAGGAGAGATGCCAGGAGCAGGGCCAGGGTGTCGGACAGGAGGTGGACAGGGAGGAGGATTTTAGACAGTTGTGTGCACAGCAGTGTCTCAGACCCTGTTCCTCTCCGCACTGACCTGCTGCTCCCTTGCCTGGGGGCCATTCCACCCTCACGCTGTGGGCCCCAAAGTTTCTGCTTCTCCTCCTCCTTATGATCTGGACTCTCTCCCGTTCAGAGGCAGTTCCAGGAATCGTCCCTCAGGGATATCACTACTTCATCAGCCACTATCTCAGCCTTGTGCCCTCTCAGCCGTCATCCCAATGTCCTGTGTAACCCCTCACACACCCCTTCCCTGGGCATCAACTGCTCCCTTTTTCCAAACCGTGGTGTGCGCTCTCTCCCCACACAGCCTCCCTCCCTCGCCCTCTCCTTGGGTCCCCTGATTGCGCTGTCCCTGCTCAGCACAGCGAGCCCGATTGCTCCTGTCTGTCTTCACATTTCCCTTATGCCCCAGGCTCCTCTGGTCAAATTGCACATTTGTCCACGCTCACATCTCCTACTCAGATTGTACTTTCCCTGCGTTCAGCATCAATGTCGCCCGTGGTCTCAACCTAATAAATAAGTCTGTCTGATTGCTGCACCTTCCTTTCTTTATTGCAACGAGTGGAACCAGAACAAAAACACAGGAAAGGCCCGGCCGGCATGGCTCAGTGGTTGAGCGGAAACCTATGAACCAGGTGGTCACGGTTCCATTCCCCGTCAGGGCCCCTGAGGAGAGAAGGCTGTTGCTCACTGAGCATTGTGGTTCTATTTACCCGGGACCCATCGCGGCCTGACAGCAGTGGGTGGGCTCACCTGGCAGGCAGCCCAGGGGCTGCTGTCTCAGGAGAACCCAGGGACTCGCGAAAAGGCCGGGTGCCCACTGGCTGCCCGCCCTCAGCCCGTTTGGGTGCTGACGCCATGTTCACCTCTAAAAAGGTGATTCTGGGGCACGTGAGTGGCATTTTAAAAGTACTTTTCCAGGAGGAGGAAACGTTTGGAAAACTTTTCATGGGAATGCCTTGGAATCGGGAAGCAAGCAAACAAACCTGGGTGACCTTATAAACCGCTGTTAAGGCCCTCGTAGTTCAGCGAGAATCCCACTTCCCCCTGCGTCGCCCCAGGCAAGGACCAGGCACAGCCACCTCCCAGAGGCTCTGACCAGCCAGCTCTGCCACGCGAATGGATAGAGTGTGACTGACAGCAGTGGGTGGGCTCACCTGGCAGGCAGCCCAGGGGCTGCTGTCTCAGGAGAACCCAGGGACTCGCGAAAAGGCCGGGTGCCCACTGGCTGCCCGCCCTCAGCCCGTTTGGGTGCTGACGCCATGTTCACCTCTAAAATGGTGATTCTGGGGCACGTGAGTGAAGCCATGTCTTGGCATTTTAAAAGTACTTTTCCAGGAGGAGGAAACGTTTGGAAAACTTTTCATGGGAATGCCTTGGAATCGGGAAGCAAGCAAACAAACCTGGGTGACCTTATAAACCGCTGTTCAGGCCCTCGTAGTTCAGCGAGAATCCCACTTCCCCCTGCGTCGCCCCAGGCAAGGACCAGGCACAGCCACCTCCCAGAGGCTCTGACCAGCCAGCTCTGCCACGCGAATGGATAGAGTGTGAGTCTCGTGCCCTCTCCTCGTCCTGCTCCCCCCACACTGCCCACCGCATGCCACCCACCCACACTGTATCGCTGGGAGAAGAACATGATTTATTCCTGCTTTAAAAGTGTTCATTTGTGTTCAAATTATGCTTTTAGAACGTCAAAGAAAGAAAGCAACTAACTTAAAAAAAATACTTGGGAACCTCGTGCAGTTGCTTTGCTGGTTTAATGTGTAATGCATATCCTGAAATGTGTACGTGAAACCTCACCCAGAGCAGACGGGCTGCCACCGGAACCCCTTGCTGAGAGAAGAGAGAACCGGTTACAGATTTTAATCAGCGCCACAACCTCGCCCCTCACCCCTTTCCTTTTCCCCTTCAAGGAAAACGGTCACCAGGCCCAGGACTGAGCAGGTGACAGGCTCTTAGGAAACACCTGTGTCCTTCCTTCCCCAGCCCTAGCCTCTGGGCACGAAGCACCAGAAGCCGACTTATCAGATGCACCTGGACCACCCTTTCCGGGTGGCACAGGTGCCAGTGCCTGGGGGACATGGTCTTGCTAATGCTGGCTTTATTTCCGAATCTTCTGAAAGGGAAGACACATCGCCTTGCCAAATGCCTTGCCAGAGCCTGTCTTCATCACCTGGGCAGAGTCAGGACTCTGTGATTTCAGAAACCTCTCAGGTGTGATTACGGAAGTGGCTGTGGTGGAAACCCCGTGCCAAGTGCTCCCTTTGCCAGGTGTAGTAGACACAGAAACTACTCATCCTTCTCTCTCTCTCTCTCTCTCTCTCTCTCTCTATTGCAGTATAACATCCATTCAGAAAAGTCCGCCCATCTTCAGCGTGCAGCTAGATAAACTCAGAACAGGCCCAGCCCCTTACACGTGATACATTTAAGGTAGGATTTCAGTGGCGCTATGAACGGAGGCGTTTGCAGCCTTCTCCACAGCACCTGTGTCCATCTTTCCTTTCTAAAAACATTGCCTGCAGAGTGTGAAAGGGCGTTCGTGGGAAAGACGAGAGAATGAGCAGAGGTTATTTAGCTTGTAGTTTAAATGCGGT
The DNA here is from genome assembly GCF_000327345.1 of Myotis davidii. Lineage (NCBI taxonomy): Eukaryota > Metazoa > Chordata > Mammalia > Chiroptera > Vespertilionidae > Myotis > Myotis davidii. Next base: position 45,062 of record NW_006291034.1, read on the forward strand.
GACTTTCCTTTCTGCTTTCCCTGGTTCCTTTTGTACTTGATGAAAAAATACACGTGGAACAAAAATATAAAAACAGGAAGGATGGAAATTTTCTTCAAAAGAACAACAAATTCATCTTCGTGCTGTTTTTGTAAATAATAAGGAAGTCCATCCTCAGACCCGTGTAAACAGCTTTGATCACCCATCCTCTTGAACTGGGGAAAGCCACACCCGGAAGGAAAAGGGAAAAAGGCCCCGCTGGGATTCGAACCCAGGATCTCCTGTTTACTAGACAGGCGCTTTAACCAGCTAAGCCACGGAGCCCGCACGCCGGCTCGCGTCCAAATCGATGGGGAAAGAGAGAGATCTTTGATTTTATGGGGCGCATTTGCTTATTTCTTCTCCGCCAGGGTCAGGCGCAACCCAAACGCTTCCCAAGACGCGAAAGATGAGCCTCGGCCTGCGAGGGCTCGGCCTGGACACCGGCAGACGGAAGAAACCGAAGGAACCGCGCGGCTGTGGGAAACTGAGCCTCCCGGCGCGGGCGCGGGGACAGAGGGCCAGGGGCGGGGACCGGCCGCGTCCACGCGGAGACACGCCTCCTCCGGTCCCGGGACACTGACACCAGAACAGGTCCAGCACCAAGAACAGGTCCGTTCGGGAGGCAAGCTGTATGTTTTCTATCTCACGGTTTTTAATTAAAGTTCCAGCCATTCCTTACCGCAGGTCTCTCCGTAAATTTGGGTTCCACCTGCTGCTAGTAGCTTGTCATGTTAATTTACACAGTTCTCGAGCTGCACCTTAGAAACACAAGGCTGCCCAATGAAAAGCTAGTCTCGGAAAGAAATAAAAGGGCGACCCCCGCTCATCTGACGCTACAGGAAGAGACACTTTCTTGTCCTAAAACTTGTCCAAAGGATCTCTTTTGATAAGACGTCAAATTGAGAGCATTCACAAGAACGTTCACTCTCGCATGGGGGCTTCTGTGAGTATTGGTGGCGGTTCCCAGCGTATCCTCTGCTTTGCAAAGTGAGTCTGAATAAAAAAAACAGCTGTAGTGAAACTCCGAACAGCTTACAAACTGTCGCCATAGCTGTGAAAGTCTCCTCCCAAATGAAGCCTGTAATTACGCAGGGCCGTCTTGCTTGATGACTGTTGTCATGGTGATAACGCTGAAACATGTTTTTCTAAACTGTCCCAATATTTAAGGATTTCTCGGTCACACCATAAGGCACCTTTTTCAACCTACATACGTGACGGGGCGGCATGACTCTGCCAGATGCCTTGTTTTTTCTTTTTATTTATTGGTTAAGGTATTACAAATGTGTCTTCATCCCCCCCCCCCATTAACCCCTAATCTCCCCCCCTGCCCCGCACACTCAGATGCCTTGTTTTTGTTAAAAGATTGAAAGTCGACGAACTCAACCCACAGGTGGATGGAAACTCCATGAAATAAGCACCTGTTTCTTTACTATGATAAGATGAGCATCATACGGTCAGAGGGCTTGGAGCCGCGTCATGATCAGCAGCGCAGCCACCCTGATGGGCCGTGGCCGAGCGGCGGACGCTCCGCGCAGCGCCCGCAGGATCCGGCTGGGGTTCCCTTTGGCCGGCGAAGCACGGACATGCGGGGCGTCGAGGGGGCTGTGCAACTGGCCGGGGGCCCGTCTTGGGAGAAGCCGGGACCTGGAGCCACCACTTCCAACCCGGGTGTGAGCTCTATGTTCTGCTCCGGTCTCAGGCTGACCATCCGGGCGTGGAAGGGCCCTCGGGTTGGCTGTTCCATCACCTGAAGCCGGAGAAGGGGCAGGTTCCGGGGTCACAGACCCGACCATGTTGTAAGGACATGTGGGGGTGCGGGCAGCGCCGTTTCCATCCTCTGGGAGAGAAACCGAAAACTGGGTCGTCTGTGACTTGGAGGGAGAATGTGATTCTGACTGAGTAACAAGTGACAGCTGAAACTTGGCGTTTCCTTCCACGATGAGTACAGGCAACAGATCACAGTTGTATGTCGGCAGTTTTGACCTGATCACCATGATTACTTTTCAGATTAACTCAGGTGCTCCATCTATCAGATTATCACCCCCTGTCGGTGCGGGACAGGCACCTGGACCGTGTGCTCCCGGTAGGTGGCTGCCCTCAGAAGGGCCAGAGCGGGGAGGGATCAGACCCGGGGACGCGCACCCTCGGCTTCCCCGGCCCCCCCGGCCGGT
>NW_006291034.1:47309-47839 GCF_000327345.1 Myotis davidii
GCAGGGGCGGTGGTTGGAAGGAGCCTTAGGGAAAAGGAAGCAATTAAAATGTACAAATTCGTGTTGAGAAGCAACCATGATAGGCTCCAGGTAACGATTGGAGCCCCTCTTTTATTCTCCCCGATCCGGGCATTTCCAAAAAAAAATGACTGGACAGGGCGGCCCACACCGGCGCTCGCGCATGCGCACAGGCAGGGGCCAACACAACAGGCTCCCGCGCAAGCGCACCCAGCGCCGCCAGGGGAGGCGTAGGGCAGAGCCTGTGGGAGGAACAGCGGCCCCTGGAAGGCAGCCGCCAGCGCGTTTCCGTAGTGTAGTGGTTATCACGTTCGCCTCACACGCGAAAGGTCCCCGGTTCGAAACCGGGCGGAAACAACTTTTTCTCACCATGTAATTGATCAGTTAAAAGCCTGTTTTACTTAATTTTTTTAAATGATCACGACCTCATAAACACGTGCCTCCTTTTCCGGTCTGGCTCGCCCGGGCTGTGGTGCTGACGAGAGTGCGGAGGGGGGAGGCCACCGCCGCCC
>NW_006291034.1:48191-48429 GCF_000327345.1 Myotis davidii
TCCCCGCGGCCTGGGGCGGCGGCCCCATCGCAGACTCTGCGGGGAGCTCGCGGCAGGGGGGCCCTCAGGCCCGGGGTTCGAGGTGTCGCTGGTGGAACCCCCTTGGAGGGGACAGCGACGGGCCCAGGGTCCCCCGTCCAAGCGGAAAGACCCCCCAGTTTAGGGACGGAGCAGTGCAGGCCTGAGGGACCTGCCTGGTTGACCTCTGACCTGGGGCGCAGGGCCGGCCCCGGGGACA
>NW_006291034.1:49002-49947 GCF_000327345.1 Myotis davidii
GGGTCAGCTCCTGCATGGAGCGCTGCCCCCGGTGGCCAGTGCGGTCATAGCGACCCGCCGTCCGGTCTTTGGGTGGTGATGCCCTTAGGCTTTTACAGAGAGAAGGTGGGTACTCCAGGCTCACCGTCCTCAGCCCTCAGCGCGGCCTTCCCTCCAGCCCGGCCCTCTCTCGCCGTAAGTGGGGGGCAGAGGGGGGAGAGGGGGACTGAGGTGGGGCTGAGACCCGCCCCCACGTAGAACTACCTTTCAAGGGACCCAAAGGACGCGGCCACCCTGGGCCTCCTGAGCGCTGGGGGGAGCGAGGATTGTCTCGTTTTCTCTTTTGCTGTTGTTTCTGGGGGGGGCGGGGGGTGCATATTGGGTGAAGTGGGATTTGGTCCATGGACAGTGGAGACAGACTCACGGAGAAAGAGAAAAGAACGTATTTGGTGTGCTTATTCACCCTTCATGTGTCTTCTCCGAGGTGCTGGTTAACTGCCCATTGTTCTCAATTTTTCACTTTGTCCTTTTCTCATCGACCTGTAGGAATCCTTTACATGTTCTGGATTCTGATGCTTTGTCAGTTGCGTTTCTTCTCCGAGGTGCTGGCTAACTGCCCATTGTTCTCAATTTTTCACTTTGTCCTTTTCTCATCGACCTGTAGGAATCCTTTACATGTTCTGGATTCTGATGCTTTGTCAGTTGTATGTGTTATGAATCTCTTTGCCCAGTTTGAAACTTTTTATATTTTATGCTATATTTTTATATACACAGATTATTAATACAATCAAATTGGAGTTTTAATGTCATTAAGCCTGTCCGTCTTTCCCTTTACGGCTCACACTTTCTGTGTCTTGTTCCCTAAGCCGTCCTGGGGGCCGCGGGAGGAAGGGGGCAGAGCCCTGCGGAGAGGAGCCACCTGCCAGCCGGCCGCCGGGCCCGAGAGGAAGGCCAGGGGTGCGGAGG
>NW_006291034.1:50038-57864 GCF_000327345.1 Myotis davidii
CAAAGAAGGGGGGAGCTGCCCGCAGGCGGGAGGGGAAGCAGGTGTGGGCAAGGCTGGGAGCAGCCCTCCCGGAGCCCGCGAGGCCGCCGCCCCGGCGCAGGGAGCGGAAGGCAGCGGGGTGCCCAGCGAAGTGGACCGCTCGTAGCTCTGACTTCTAATGCTCTACTGTTTGAAATACTACTTTTTAAATCACGTTTTATAAAAATGCGGGGTTGTGGTTTCTAATGTTACCACGAAGACACTTTGTTGTCTTTTGTGGAAACGGCAGATTCCACTGAGAGCTTAGCAGCCGGACAAAACCGGGGACGGTCTTCTGTCCTCGTGTTTGAAGGTTACGCTCGGCCCCGGGCGCCCGCCGCTTCGGCTCGGGAGACGGACAGGGGACAGGGCGGGGAAGCCGGGCGTCGTGTCTTCCCTCCTGACCCCTCAGCTCAGGACGGGCCGCGCCCCGCCGTCCGCCGTGTGGGGGAGCGGCGCTCAGGCTTCCTGGTGATGGGAGACGGTTTTGCCCAAAAGGGCCAAGGTTCTGTTTCCCGGCGGTGGATCGTCCCGTGGAGAACCCCGCGGCTTTAGATCAGGAATTTCTCCTGATGGCAGAGCTGGCCCGGGAACATGCTCCTGTAAGATCTCCCTTCTGAGAACTCTTCCTGTTCAAGCAGCAACGGCAGGTTTGATTGACTTTTTGGGGAGAGGATTTGGGAAGCTGTAAAATTTGTGTGTGTCTGTGTGTGTGGAAGTTGTAAAATTTTATAGATTGTTACCCATATTCTGCTGGAAGTAACAGGGGTTTTGTTTGTTGTTGTTCATTTGTGTGTGTGTGTTTTTAAGTATCTGAAAAAGGGGGAAAGCAAATTGGCAGTGGGAGGGGGACCATTTCCTACCCAAATTCATGGAGATATTGACAGAGAGATGCCTTGTAAAAGTTGTATAGCTTTGCTTTTCCCGTGTATCCTTAGCCTTCCTGAACTGGTTTTTGTGACACATACGTGGTAGACGTTCAATATGATATTTTTTCCATATGGTTAAGTGGTCATCCCAGCACCAGTTTTTGAAAAGTTTATCCATTCCTCACTGATCTGTACCACTGCTCTTCCATAAATCAAGTTTCTGTGTGTGTGGAGGGGGAGGGTGGGATCTGATGGTGGTTTCTAGTCTGACCGGCCAGTTTGTCTACCTGTGGCCGTGCGATACAATCCGGAGTACTACAACTTTTAAAAAAATCTTGCTATCTCAGGACAAATCCAACCCCCACCTCCAGCACCTCCACTGAAGTTTCCTTCCTTGGGCGTGTCTTGGCTATGTTTAGCTAGGCAAGTTCTAAATCAAACAAACAAAAATGTGTTGGAATTTTATTGGATTTGTATTGAACTTGTAAATTACAGTGTTGAGTCTTTCAATCTATGAACCTAGTATAGCTTCATTTATTTAGGATCTTTAAATGTCTTTCAATAAAGTTTTATAATTTTCTCCATGAATATCTTCTTTTGTTAATATTTCCTAGGGACTTTATACATACTTTTTGATTCTATTTTATATGGCACATTTTTAGTTAACTACATCTTGTTTTTAGCAAAAGTTGATTTTTGTATCCAGCAACTTTGCTAACCTCTCATTAATTCTTATATTTGTATATTCTTTTGGGTTTTCTACATAGACAATCATGGGTTATTCTGTCTATGCAAACAATTTTGTTTCTTTACCATCTTATACCATTTTTCCTTTTTCTAATGCTAGATATTGTCCAGGTGCCCAGGGATTGGGTAGGAAGTACAACAGTGAACAAAACAAAGTTTCTGCTTCTACCAAGCCTATATTCTAGTGGGGTGAGTGCGGTAGGAAATACACACACTCATGTGACAGGGGACTTAGACGTGTTTTCCGGTACTACTTTGATAGGGTGGTTAGGTGATATTTCAGTAGAGTGAAGGGGAATGTAAGACATTTGGGGGCGGCTAGCAATCTGAGTCTGTGCCAGGAAGCTGCCTTCTAACACACACTCCTGCTGGCCGATAATTAACTCCTTCGATGCCAGTCCTGTCTTGCAGAACCTGTTTCCCAGAATTCTCCCATTTTACAGAGGCCACAGACCAGGAACCACACACAACCCCCAGAGGGGTTAGCGCTGGCGCCAGGCCAGGCCTTTGGGTGTAATCTCACATCCGCCACCCCAAACACGGGGCTTTTCGCAAAGCCTGTGAAAGGTCCGGAAGCCTGCCATGTTTGGGGGACAAAGAAACCAAAGGGCATAAAGGGAAAGCTTCCTCCATATCCATCACTCAGGGTTTGCAGACTGACTCCCTTGAGTCACTGTACTAGTACATCTGAAAGTAAATGGATTTTTCCTGAATCTCTGAGTACTCCTTGTGTATTTTCCGGTCGCCTGGTAAATTCTGTAACAGAGCACTTAATGAAATAAGAGAGCAAGAGATGTGACTATGAGGGGAAAGCATTCCAGCGGAGAGAATCGCAAATGCAGAGGTGAGGTGGAACTAGGCATGCTGAGGAAGAGCCAGGAGGCAGGAGTGGCTGAGTCGGAGTGAGGGTAAGAGTGATACTGATACGATTGCAGAGATGGCCAGGGACCAGAACATGGATGCCTCTCCAGGCTTGATTCTTCTCTGTGATAGGATACCATTAGAATTTTGAACAAGAGAAATGACACAATCTAAGGTATGTATGTGGCTGATGCATGAGCTGTGTGTTAAGGGGGGAAGAGTTAAAGGAGAAAGACCAGTTAAATACAGGTTTCCCACTTCAAATTCACCCTTTTGCAAATCCTCAGTTACTTCAAATATTTTTTTTTGGCTAATTTCTCTGAAGATTACTGTGGAAATTGGATGAAGATCACTTGGAGGATGCGTGGTTGGTCTTGGACAATGTAAGCCTCCACAAACCCAGGAAGTACGTGATCTCGTTGGTGAGACGAGGCGTTCCCTACTATTCCTGCCACCATATCTTCAATGATGAGGCCCACTGAAGGAGTCTTTTCAAAGGTTAAGTTCTGCGCGAGAAATATGTTGGCAGATCCTTCAAACCATGAATGTTTAACAAATGTTATTAATCATTCTGTAGCGACTATTACACCTGAGGATTGTCCCAATTTATGAATATGTACATGCAATTGCCACAAGTGGGTGGGAAATCCACTATAAGGGAAATTATAAGTATTTTATGTTTATTACTATATTCATACAATAAAATATTTAGTTTAAACAACAACTTTGCATAAGATTTTTGTTACAAAGCTTTTGAAATTATTTTAGTGGAAAAATTTGCTTTGCAAAGGGTGAATTTTTCTTTGCAAAAGGTGAATTTCCTTTGTAAAAGCAAAAGGGTGAATTTGAAGTGGAAATTTGTTTATTGTTTGCCAAGGACTGTGTCTGCCCAATGATTTATAAGCATAATTTTATTTCATGACTATGAATTCAATATTGCTATCCCCATTTCACTGTAAATGCAAGGAATGAAGATATTCTGCAAGCCAAGCAGCTGTAATTCCCAGTAAGGAAGGGTAGTGATGACAGGACAATAAACTGCAGGGGAAGGCGGTCATGGAACTCAGAGCGCCAGTACGTCTTCAACAACATAAAACTAGGAGGAACATTGTTTCTGGTCAAGGACGCCAGTGTTTTAGACAGAAACATCCCTGAAGTGGGAAAGGGCAAGTTAGGAAAATGTAAATCCGCCTTTAAACCACTTTTCCGATCCATTGGGCACTTACATGCCTATCTGAAAAGTCATAAACTAACGCCCTAGTTCATAAACATTTGGGAATTTGGTGTCTGGCTTGAGACAGCCTGAGAGGCCCAGAGTTGTCAATAATCACATGTATCAATAATCACGTGTCAATAATCACGTGTGTCAATAGTTCACCCCGCCAATAATCTCAACAACGGAGGCACTGGTCCTGCAGGGGCTGGGAGGAGACGGGGGGGACACTTACTCCCTGTACCGTCCAGGCTCAACTGTGTTCGCAGCGACCACGCACAGGAAACACCGCTCCTCGCCAGGCCCCTCCGTGGCTCCCGGCCGGGTCACAGGAATGACGGACGGAAGCCCTACCGGAACTTCCTGGGGACACGGCCGCACCGCGGACTCACTTCCGGGTCCCCTCTAGGCCGCTCGGAGGGCCACCTCTCGGTGGCCCCACCCGCTGGCCGGGAGGTGTGAGCGGAAGTTCACCCCGCGCTGCCGCTAGGCCCCGCGCAGACCGGGCTGGGGCTTCGGTCTCGGCTCCTGGAGGGAAGTCTGGGCGGAAGGGGACGGCCAGCGCCAGGGGTCGGCCCAGGCTCGGGCGGGGCTGCCTCCCCCTTAGGTGCTGACGGAGGCCCTGGGGCCCTTCTCCAGATTTTGGTGTTAAAAGCCCCCCAAACCCGAAACATAGGAAACAAGGAAAACAATTATACTACGAAATAGTTACCACACCGTTGAAATGATTTGCAATGGTCACATGCGTGCTTCCTCGTTAATGCAAGGCATTAAATATACATTAAACAGGAAGACCCCTCTCGACAGCTGTGTCTTCAGATACTTAAGCAGGAGGTGCTGGTAACAACTGTATTGTGACATGAAAATACCTGCGATTTCTCTTGGCGACAAGGCCGCAGCTACTTCTCTTCCGACTGTAATTTGTTGCTTACATTCATACGTGAAGAATATGCTCAATTTCAGTTAGAGGTTAGAGATTTTAAAGATTTTATTTTATCATCCAAGTTCACCAGTCCCCAAATAAAACCCAGGAAAAATGCTTAATACAGTGCCTAGGACATGGAAAGCGCCCCCCGCCCACCGCGCCCCCCCCCCATGCCGATATTGGTAATTTTATTCTTACTTTTTTGCGCCTGTTCAAATTTCCTTTAAGTGACCAGATGGAGTTCATCACATGACGTACTGAGTTGAGACAAAGATAAATTATAATCCAACCCACTAATTCAGATACGTTCACCCCAAAATAAAAGGCCAACGCAAGAGGCAACAAATACTTATTTTCCGAACGGGCCCGAGCTTATGATTTCGGTACCGAGCTCAGACTTCCCGCTCACTTTTCAGAGACATCAACCTGTGATTTGTGGAGGCTTTCCTACCTGTTACTATTTACTGGAACAAAATTGCATAAATGGGCGAGAAAAGCGGAGACGCCCGAACAGGGACTTGAACCCTGGACCCTCAGATTAAAAGTCTGATGCTCTACCGACTGAGCTATCCGGGCTCTTGTGAGAAAGCTGCTCCAAACAACTATACTTAACAGAAGTCTAAAATCGAAGAAGAAAGTCATTTTAGACTTTTTACCTGTGATTCCTGTTCAGAGTTAGTCGACCTGAAAATGCTTCTTAATACTATTAAGCACAGAAACTCAGCTACAACGAAGATTTTCTTTAAGACAGAAGTCAACCTTATTACATTAATGCTGACGTCCCCCAAATTCTATGTTTACATATATATATGAAATCTGACCAGGAAAAGGAGAGGGCTCTCCCCTAAAAGCTGACTTCTTTTCTTTATTCTTTTGTCCACAGACAGCTGAGGCCCAGCACGAAATCAAACCGTTTCCTCTGCCCCCTTTTCGGTGTCCAAAGTGCCTTGGAAAAAGTGATTTAATCGACCCGCTAAAGCACAGCATCGGATCGGCTTCCGTTTGAAAGCTCTCTGCTGGGGCCCAAGGGTGGAATATTTGAGCTCTTTCTCCGGGATGCCCAGGACCTGCAGTTCCTGATGCACTGAATTCTGTGCAGTCCGTGTGTATTTGCACGCACTGTGTATACATCTATTATAGCGTATATCCTCGGCTTTTTCCAAGGCACTTTGGACACCGAAAAGGGGGCAGAGGAAACGGTTTGATTTCGTGCTGGACCTCAGCTGTCTTTGGACAAAAGATTAAAGAAAAGAAGTCAGCTTTTAGGGGAGAGCCCTGTCCTTTTCCTGGTCAGATTTCAGCACTTCGCTCCATCCCTGTGTGTCTAGGTTAAAAGCTGACAAAAGTCCTAGGACTGCGAGGCTTCCTCCAGTTGGAATACTGATAAGTGTTGTTTCATCAACCATTTCAAGGTTTTTATGAATAAATGAAGAATAATTTAACTTTAACATTTAGAAAATCCTGGAATTGCTGAGGGGAAAAATCGAATTTTAAAAGTTGGGGAGAACAATAAAGAGCCCGTTTGCAGGGTAGGGGATGTAGCTCAGTGGTAGAGCGCATGCTTCGCATGTATGAGGCCCCGGGTTCGATCCCCGGCATCTCCAGGCTCATTTTGTGCTTAGACACAATCAGAGGTCACATTTTGAAAATGTCCAATGATTCTATGCTGTATCCTCCCCTTCATAAATTTCTTACAGTGTTCTCTCACCCACGGGAACTGTTTATGTAGAAAAGGAAATTAAATTGCTGAAAAGTCTTTTGGGGTATCTTCACCTGAAACACAATTGAAAAAGATAAAAACACACCCAACTGAGAGGCCGAAGAGGAGCAACCTGGAGAATTGCCCAGCACTCATTAAATTAACGGCCGTCTTTGGTGTCTAGCTGGTCTTTATAAAGGACAGAAATCTTATCCTGCGGACACAGGAAGGGAAGGAGGCCTTTTGTTAACCCCTGGCTGCTGCGTCGCGCCACGAAAAAATGGGAGCAGCATCGGGAAAAGGAGAAGCCCAGTGCCGTGTGCGCGAGTTCCGCTGCGGGGATGCGCTGCACCAGCAGCAAACAAGCAACGTGACGGCTACAAGTCCCTTCTGCTAACTTTTCAGGCCTCTAGCTCGTTGGCCGGTTAGCTCAGTTGGTTAGAGCGTGGTGCTAATAACGCCAAGGTCGCGGGTTCGATCCCCGTACGGGCCAATCCCTCTCTTCTTTTTTTCCTTTTTCCATTGCCGAGGTGAAGCTCACGATGTTTCAGACACTGAGTTCATTTTCCAGAAAAGATAAATCACAAACCCTCCTGCTGCCCAGAGCACCCGTCTGCGTCAGGGAGGTGCTCACAGCGTTTGCTCTGGATCAGAGGGAAAGCTGCGGGACACCTAAGCAGTTATTAAATTCATCAGAAATAAAAGTGTCACCAGGTGCTGGCCAAGCACTTCCCTCCAAATACTACGACGCAGATATGTCTTGAGCGACTGGCACGAGGGGCCCGTGTGCGCAGGCGGGTCTCAGTATCGCCCCTCGGGTGGATCATCGGAGGGTCCCGCCCTGAGCCCTTTTCCAGGATCCACCTCGCCCTCGGTCACCGACCTGTCACTCTGCTCCGTCATTTCCTGATGTGACGCCTGTCAAATCGGCTTCATGTTTCACCAAAATAGACTTTTAGCGCCTCAATTATGCATCTCCTGTAGTCCTGTGCAGCCCATTTCCTTGACTTATTACGATCTCACAGCTTCACATCCTGCTGAGAAAATTGTCACTATTTTCCGTGGGAAATGCTGAGACCAACTCAACAGCTGCACGTGGGCTTGGGAACGCGAGCGGAGCCAAGTCAGCCCCGCGCTGACAGCTGCAAGAGCCTTAGGGGCCTTGTCAAAACGCAGCCTGCGGGGCCTCGCCCCAGAGAACCGGCGCAGGGTTCTGGTCCCTAACAAACGCCACGGTTTATTGCAAAGGATGGGTCAAGGGCTTCTGAGAAAAAAGGTTTTATACGATCTTGAGAGCTGGGTTGCGGGAAACCCCGGGAAGATCTGAGAGCAGCGTTGACCTGGTTTTCAAAATAGAAAAAAAAAAAAAAGAGGAGCGAGGGAGGGAGAGGGGGAGAAAAAGAAAATATGGGTAATAGTTGTACACATCTATACATGAAAGACAAGAACAAATTACAGAAATTCACTATGTATTTAATATATTCTCCAGGAAAG
>NW_006291034.1:58013-60591 GCF_000327345.1 Myotis davidii
AAGGTGTTCTGAGAAAAAAGGTTTTATACGATCTTGAGAGCTGGGTTGCGGGAAACCCCGGGAAGATCTGAGAGCAGCGTTGACCTGGTTTTCAAAATAGAAAAAAAAAAAAAAGAGGAGCGAGGGAGGGGGAGGGGGGGAAAAAGAAAATATGGGTAATAGTTGTACACATCTATACATGAAAGACAAGAACAAATTACAGAAATTCACTATGTATTTAATATATTCAGGCGGAAAGCGAGCACGTGCGGCTCGTTGGTCTAGGGGTATGATTCTCGCTTAGGGTGCGAGAGGTCCCGGGTTCAAATCCCGGACGAGCCCAGGTTTTTGTTGCCTCTTTCTGTCACTACGTTTTGTGATCTGTCAATCTGGGTTAGGGAGAATAAGATGTGGACAAAGTGCGTGCAATGCATGCTAATAACTTCATAGGATGCTTACATTATTTGAATTTCATGTTATTTTACCTATAAAACAAAAGCAAATCATCAAACAAAAATGTAGAATCTTATATTCAAAATCTCTTACAAGCGTCTTAGTAGGTCTCCTTATACATTTGAAACAAGTTTCGCAGGCGCCCGGCTAGCTCAGTCGGTAGAGCATGAGACTCTTAATCTCAGGGTCGTGGGTTCGAGCCCCACGTTGGGCGACTTCTTTTAGGACAAATTCTTTTAATTTGCTTCCAACGCTTTACCTAATTGATTTCGTGTCATAGTACCTTGCAATAGTCCCTCGCGGGTGCCCGGCTAGCTCAGTCGGTAGAGCATGAGACTCTTAATCTCAGGGTCGTGGGTTCGAGCCCCACGTTGGGCGAGCTCTTTTAATCTATTTCCTATGCTTTTGAAAGAAGACGTCTTTCGCCGCTGTCCAATGAGAAAGTTTAGAGCCCCACTCTGGGGGGCGGCTACGGTCCCTGCCTCTGGGAATGCCTTTCTCTGGTTTTTCACTTGGTCAAGGAGGGCATTTTGTCTATATAGTTAAGCTTCTTGGAAGCGAAAGAAGGTGCAGACATGTTTGGGAAAGGTGGCGTCTGAAGGTGCACAAAACGATCCGCGGGGAGCAGTCTGACAGGCAGAGGCTCAGAGGCGGCAGAGTCCGTGGAGAGTCTTGAGCACGTGTGTTATGGAAACATGGAAGACGCATTTTTATTACCATTGCCTCCTACACCTTACTGGACCCAACAGATAATGCTGTTTCCCACCTTTCTTCCTTCCCTATGGCAAGTAAAAGAACCAACTGAGCCACGGCGGGCTGTACTTCCTACAAAATAAAATGGAAAGAAAGGGTTTTGAAAATTCAAACTGCATTTCTACCCCCGACTCCCAGTGTCCAGCCACTGACATTTGCTCACTTCCTTCGCACCAGGCACGCTTTTTGCTCGAACAGATACATGCTGGCCGTGGACCCGGGCAGGTTAGCCCTGTACTTCGCCAGTGTTGTCCCCGATGGAGCGAATGTGGCTGTTATCAGAGAGTGAGTTGAAAATCAGTCCCTTGGCCAAATTGGCCGAGACTTTTTGAGACTCCCCCGTCCCTCTGTGAAAATCCACTGCACGCGTCTTCCTTTATTGTTCCTTGGAAGCTTTCGTACGTTCATTGGTATGGGTTTCACCAAAACACCCAGGACGAGAAGAGAAAGTGGACGCATACACTTTCTCACTGACTCTAAAAGCCAGGTTAACCACACTCCTCCCTCTGGCTTCGCTGACGCTGCTCTCTTGTCCTCCCGGGCCTCGGGACGACGCGATGGAAACGCCTGGGTCTGGGAATCCCAGTCTGGCCGTGCACGTGAACCACCTGGGGAATTCCTAACATTTCAGATTTCTGGGCTCTGTCTCGCACGTGGCCAATCTGAGCCTGGGGTGGCTTAGAAACCGTGTTTTAAGGGGGGATACCGATGGCTTGTGTAGACTTTGCCACAGGGTGTGCACGCCGACGTGTCTGAAGAGGAAAGTCATGATTTCTGCAACTTACTTTCAAACGTTACAGCTCAAGGAATGCGTGCACACACGAAAAAGAGGAGGGGGGGGAGGAGAGCGACAGGAGGCAGGGCCTTCGCTCCTTCCAGGTTCCCATGTTCTCCTGGGTCCACAGCAGCGGACCCGTGACGGACCGGGCCCACTAATCCAGGACGTGGGCGCGCCAGGTCGCGGGCCCCGGAGCTGAGAGCGCAGAGTTGGCACCCGCGGAGGGAGCCTCAGCACCGCGCTTCCTTCGATAGCTCAGTTGGTAGAGCGGAGGACTGTAGCGGTGGCTCCCAGGCATCCTTAGGTCGCTGGTTCGAATCCGGCTCGAAGGAACCAACGTTTTGCGCCAACTTTTTTTTTTTTTTTCCTTTTCCATCCCCAATCCTTTAATTCCTGGATGGGCATCCATTTGACTATCTTTATTGTGCAACGAATCTCTGTTTTTATGTCTTTATTCTCCGTCACCGTGAGATCAGATACGCGCGATCAGATGTCAGCCCGGTCATTCACACACAGCCGGTGCCACAGGGAAGTCCGGAGCCCCGGCCGGGCGTCCAGAGCCGCGAATCCGCTCCCCGGGGGACCCGGAGCGGGAGGGGCGGGATGGAGGGGAGG
>NW_006291034.1:60743-77835 GCF_000327345.1 Myotis davidii
CGGTTCTCAGCCTCCGCCCGGAACGGCTGGTGGACGCCAGCATCACCGGGAGGCTCGGGCCGCTGCAGGGAGGCCCCTCGCGCTGGTCGTTTTCAAAGCTCCCGGGTGATCTGAACGTGCTGCGAGGTTTGAGAACCTCTGCTACAAGAGAAACAAATACTTTAGAAGAAGAAAAAAAGAGAGAGAGAAATCAGTACGACTGTCTGCCCGCTTTGCGAAATACAAGGTAGAGATTTTCTTAACAATAGAAAGCATTTCGAAAGGTGGTGTCAATCTCATTTCTGCCCCGTCTCAACCATGTGACCCCGGATGCCTGAGGAGTCCTCTGTAGGTGAGAAAGGGTTGCCTGCGGGCTGTACCCGGCAGTGTCTTGTGTCTTTATTCTCCAGCTCCAGCACTTTTCATTCAAACCTGCAAACGTGAGAGGAATCCCCAAAAGTTGGCCCTCGCCTGTCCCATCGTGCAGATGAGGTGACCAGCGGTATCGGAGCTCTTGTCGCGACGACCATCCCGCCTTGAAAATGGGCGCTGAGAGGTCCGGAGCCCTGACGGGGGTCTGTGAGAGGGTTTCAGCAGTTATTTTGTTTAAAAAGTTGGAGAATGCGGGCATCGATCCCGCTACCTCTCGCATGCTAAGCGAGCGCTCTACCATTTGAGCTAATTCCCCGCCCTGACGTGGCCCTGTCCTTCCCTGACCCACTTTAATATTTGGAAAGAATTTAGATTTTTTTTTTTCTGACACAAGCTGTAGTTGACCTGTCAGCCCATGGGACTGGGTGGACTGCGGGTCGAAGGTGACCGGACAGCCCCAGGACAGACCGCGGGCGCGGGTCCGGTCTGGAGACACTCGCGCAGCGCAGCGGGCTCAGCGCGGGGGCGGCGGACACTGGGCACCAGTTTATTCAACACGAATCCACCCGCGGACGCAGGGAACCGAAGGAGGCACCGGGGCCTCCGGGAGGGAAATCAGTGTCTCGGGCCATGGGGAGGCCCTCACCCAGCATCTGCACCTTCAAACTGCTTCGCCTCGAGCTGCAGCTCAGAAACTTCCTCCTTGAGGGTTCATGTTACTTTTAATCTAATTAAATTGGGGCAAGAGGATCAAAATTAAAATGGAGAACGTGGAGCATCTTATTTAAGGAAGTGCCTCTGTCTCTAAGTTCTGCAGGACCTGCAGGACGACCGTCCCAGAGCCCGACAGTGTCCTAATGCCTGTTCTCCCTTCTGCCTTTTCTTTTTCTAAAATTGCAATCAGGGCTGACAAAAGTGGATGACTTCCTGTGAAACCCACCGCCCCCACCCCATCTTAGACGAGAGTTCAGAACCTCGTGTTCTCCGTGCGCCTGAAAGCCCACCGTTCATCGCAGAGAGGCTACTGTCAGCCTCGCCTCCATTCTCGCCGCCTCCTGCTGTCGCCATCCTCCTCCCTGGACAGCACGTGCCCAGCCGCAGAGCTCAGCGTGGCCTCCACTCATGTGCTTCTGCCTGTCGTTTTCCATGGTTCTGCTAGGCGTGCAGGTGCAGAACGGAAATGAAGGAAAGCAGCCCGCACCGGCCCATCGCTCAGATCCAGGGAGCTTTTTTTTTTTTTTTAAAGGGGGGGGGATTATTTTTATTGTATCAATTTCTTTTAAAAATATACTTTTATTAATTTCAGAGAGGAAGGGAGAGGGAGAGATAGAAACATCAGTGATGAGAGGGAATCACTGATCGCCTGCCTCCCGCACGCCCCCTACTGGAAGATCGAACCCGCACCCCGGCAGGTGCCCTTGCCGGAATGGAACCCGGGACCCTTCAGTCCACAGGCCGATGCTCTATCCACTGAGCCACACCAGCTAGAGCTCCACGGAGCTTTATCAAGGCTGGCAGGGAACTGGGAGTGAGCGTTTGCCGCGGTCCCCAGGATGCGGTCTTCACTCCCTGTTGCCGGAGCACATACTGAGCACTGACATTTTACAAAGGCCGACTTAGCAAACCCTTTGGGGAATTCAGCCTTCAAATACGAGTAACCACATCAGTGCTGAGAGGCAGTGCCGACGGGGAGCCCATTAGTTTACCTCCAGGGAGGGTGGGTGACAGGCAATGCCGGTCACGGGAAGGACACAGGGAAACGGGAAACTGGCCGAGGGCGCCCTCGTGTGGCCATTGGCGCGCCCTGCGCACGGCCCCTTTAACAGCCAATATGGCGGGTAAGAAAGCCGGAAGGCTGCCCGAGAAGGACAGTGCACTGTAGAAAACCGAATAAGGTGGTGCCTCCGATCCATGCAACCGTGCTTCATACCGCCACCACATAAGACAATCAGCCACTCCCCAAATCCGGGAGAAGCCAGCTGCATCCCGCCGTTTCACGTCTCACAAGGCGTTCGGCAGGGTGTATTACAATTCCGGATCTGCCTTTTCCGGTGGGCATCTCTAGCCCGGAAGTCAGGCTACTGCCTCTTTCCTGAATCTCTGAACACCTCTCTTGGTTTGAATTTCCCGCTGAGCTGGGACCCACTTCCGCCCTCTGCACTAAGCCTAGACTTTCCATTGGTCAAAACCCATAGGCCCCACCCCCTCGCGCAGGCGTCGCACGCAGCGCGCGTCCGACGGCGCGGCGCTTTACGGCTGTCGTGCTTCGCGTCTCGGCAAGCATGGCGGCGGGGGAGTCGGAGAAGGAAGAAGCTGAGCAGGAGCCTTTAGAAGGGAAAGACCTGAAATTAAAAGCGGAGGAGGAACAGGAGGAATCCGAAGAGGCGGCTGGCAGCGCCAAGAAGCGGGTGGTGCCTGGCATTGTGTACCTGGGCCACATCCCGCCCCGCTTTCGGCCTCTGCATGTGCGGAACCTTCTCAGCGCCTACGGCGAGGTGGGGCGCGTCTTCTTCCAGCCCGAGGGTAAGTGCGCGGGTCCGAGGAGCGGGGGGTGGGGGGTGGAGGGGTGGGTCCGTGGTGTGTGGGGGTCTGGTAGGGGCCGGGGTGGGGCGCAGCCCCGCAGCCCCGCAGCCTGTTCTCGCAGAGCTGATTTGGGTTTTAACCTCGCCTCCGCCCACCCCTATTTTGGCCCGAATTTGCCAGGTTTTAATGCGTACAGCCTGAATGAAATCGCAGTGCTTTTTCTCAAAACAGAAGACATTCCTTTGTCATTTCGGGCGAGGTGAAGAGACAGTCTGATCAGCCGCCCCCACCTGCCCGGCAGGCACTAACCGGGAGTGGAGTCGGGGCCTGTGCAGGTTTTAGGGCAGACCTGATTCAGGAGTGTTAGCACCTAAATTAAAGGCCTTGCAAAGTGAGAAGCAACAAGCATTTATTTGCGTTCAATAAGCAGAGCTATTCAGAAAGTACTGATGCAGGAGAAGCCCCAATAGCACCAGCTGGTTTCTCAGTGGATAGAGCGTCGGCCTGCGGACTGAAGGGTCCCGGGTTCGATTCCGGCAAGTGTGCGTGCCCGGCTTGTGTGCGTGCTTTCCCTCTCTCTTTCTCTCTGAAATAAGTAAAAGTATATTTAAAAAAGAGGCCCGAAAAGTCTAGCTCTGATTTTGAGACAAACACACAAAAAATATTTATGAGAAAAGGGGACAATTGCATCAGGAGAAGGAAGGCATTGCTACCGGTGCAGATAACATCGGGATGCTGGTTCTAAACTGTTTTTAATTTTCAGCCTGGTATTTATCAGTCCATTAGTCATTATGTCTGCTTTCTTGTTATCTTTGCAGAGTTCTTTGGGGCACAAAGTTTTAGGCCCAATCCAAAGGTTATTTTGCCGTTTAAACATCCAGAGGTTTGAGCCTAAACATACAAAGCAGTTCTTTGGGATGTCAGCTCTGGTTCCAGTTTTAAGTGGCTCCATTTATGTTTTGACAGGCGTTAACATTGAGGAAGGAATGAGTTAGGCATAGGGAGAAAGGGTGGACTTTGCAGTTCTCAACTCCCTTCCCTATGAAGACCTTGAAGTAGGATCCCGGTCTGCGGGCAGGTTTTGAGAACCCAGTGAGTGGCTGCTGCGCCTGTCTCCATGACCACTGCTCTCTCTTTGGCACACAGGCGGGTTCGTGCGGCGCAAGAAGAAGGCAGCGGCAGCCTCGGCCACGGGCGGGAAAAAGCGGTCCAAGTACAGCAAGGACTACACAGAGGGCTGGGTGGAGTTCCGGGACAAGCGAGTAGCCAAGCGTGTGGCCGCCAGTCTGCACAACACACCCATGGGTGCCCGCAGGCGCAGCCCCTTCCGTTATGACCTCTGGAACCTCAAGGTGAGGGGATAGGCTTGTCTGCTGCATCTCCCACCCTACCTCCCCAACCCCAGCCCCGCACTCTGTGACCTCTTGTTGGCCCTGCCCGCTCCTGTTTTCTCTCCATCCCTGGCCTGTCCTACCCAGACCTTTTTTTGCTTTCCTGTCTACAGTACCTGCACCGTTTCACCTGGTCCCACCTCAGTGAGCATCTTGCCTTTGAGCGCCAGGTGCGCAGGCAGCGCCTGAGAGCCGAGGTTGCCCAGGCTAAGCGTGAGACTGACTTCTATCTTCGAAGTGTGGAGCGGGGGAAGCGCTTCCTTGCTGCTGATGGGGACGCTACCCGGCCGAATGGCTCCTGGACCTTTGCCCAGCGACCTACTGAGCAGGAGCTGAGGGCCCGGAAGGCAGCTCGTCCAGGGGGTCGTGAACGGGCTCGCCTGGCAAATGCTCAGGACCAGGCTCGCTCCAACCGAGGGCTCCTCGCTAGGATCTTTGGAGCCCCACCGCCCTCAGAGAGCATGGGGGACCCCGTGGTGGTCAAGGACTCTTGAGGGCCAGGGAGTCCCCTCCATCTCCCAGCCCAGCCCAGAGTTCTGTCTAGTAGCTGATAATGGCTACTCAGGCAGACAGTTTGTTTCTCAGACCAGGAGTTTCTGGTGAGTCCAGATATAGTTTGGGCCTCTCCTCCCCTCTCCAACTATTGCACATGCCTGGCTGAAGCACCTAATTCATGCTAGTGGCAGGATTATGGCAACTGCAGATGCCTGTTTTGTCTCATCTGACAACCAGTTGTCTAATTTAGGATTTACCGAGTCACGACGCGGCTGTGAATGACGGCACGTACCAACACGTACTCCTTGGCCTTAGGACTAGCACAGGAAAGGGCGGGTATTTAGGAATAAACGTACAGAGGCATCATGGTGGATGTGTGGTGTGTAAGGGGCTGTGGGAAGGTATGATTCCTGATCACAGCCTTCAGAGATGGGGTCATTTTTTCACCAACTTTTCCAGATCATTCCTAAAGAATGAACAGAAGTCTGGAAGAGCTTGGTGAACTGTAATCACAAACAGCTCCCAGGGTGGAGTGTTGGGTGGAAAGCAGTGCACAGGTGAGCAACGCCACGACGTAGTGGCACAGTGACCCGCTCGGGTGCACCTCGTGTTGGGGCGCAGACGGGAGCCTCGCAGACAACATGCAGAGCAGCCCCAGAGGCGCTCCCTGTAAACCAGAGGACTGAAAACGTGTCACCATAACAGAAGTCTCCACACGGCCTTGTAGAGATCAAACTGGTCAGAATCCAGTATCCAAGCTGGGCAGATAGAGTAGTAGATCAAAGCTTAGCTAAATTTAACACTCTATAATAAAAACCCTTACAGTCTGTCTGATAATACAAAAGTTTCTTTAGGGGCATCCAGGGAGATCTTACTACACATCTCAAAGTTAATTATGAAACATTTAAAATATTCAATTAAAATCAAGAATGAATGAAGATACTTCCTATTACCACTACTATTCACACACTGTCCAAGAAATCCTGGTGATACAGAGACAAAGTGGAAAAAAAGGATAAAATTGCCCTGGCTGGTGTGGTTCAGTAGGTTGGAGCGCTGTCCTGTGCACTGAAAGGTCGCCGGTTCCATTCCCACTCAAGGCACATACTCAGGTTGCATGCTTGGTCCCTGGTAGGGGTTGTGCAGGAGGCAGCCAATCCATGTTTCTGCTCATCATTTCTCCCTCTGCCTTCCTCTCTAATAATAAAAATATATTTTTAAAAATGATAAAATTGACATTGTAAGTATCATAATTTCAGCATAAGTCTCCAGAAAATTGGTTTTGCCGGTTTGAGCATAATACTGTACATAAATGTAACTAGCACTCTGCCTGATAACACTAGATAAGGGTGCCACAGACAAAAGACCCTGCACTGAAGCAGGAACACGTGTGCAATGTGTATAAAAGCTGTTCTATCAGGACTAAGACAGCACTGAACTGCAGGGATGGGTATGTATTCACTGTAATTGTATTGACAGATCAACCCACATTTCTATCAAAAGGGCATGGGTAGGATTATCAAGAACAAAAGGGGATGGGGATGGGTAGGTAAGTTGATGTTCAATAGAGGTAGGCTAAACTGTATGATCGGTATAACTGTCAGATGCACAAAATGTTGACTAAGGAGGGTCTCAGAACTCTTACCTGTCAGGTTCACCCACAAACCTCAGCCCTATACATTTACCTCTCATGGTAAGGTCCCTATAAACCAGAGTGAGGACAGCATTTCCTGGTAAGTTGGAGCCACGTCTGGATTCACTTGTCCAGTATCATCTCCAGAGGAAGTGTTTCTTGGCAGGACCTATTGTCCACTAACTACAGTGGAAGGGATACTTAACCCTTTCCCCACTCACCTAGACCTCACCATAGGTGTGCTCATGTTCTCATGATGCACTGCTGGCGCTTCCGCTCCGCCCAGCGAGTGGAGCAGGGAAAGTTGAACAGAACTGAGCTGCTCTAGACATTCTCCCAGGTGTCTTTCTCTGGGAACCTGATGTATTTAACATTTGGGTAACAAGGGCACTGGACTCCACGAGTCATTAATGGTGCATTGGTAGTTACTGAATTTTAGCCAATATGGTCAGATAAAGCTATTACTCCTCCCTGTGCTGTTTATGTCATGCAGTGGGGAGGCTCTGAAAGGACCCACTGTCCAAAGAGCACAGAACACACTCCTTCCAGGTTTCACTCTCTCAGCCTTAGCACCAGAATTCTAGATGGTCCATTAACTACCACCACCACCAGGACTCAGGGCCAGCCACATGAATATCCACCTTATTCTTTTTTCAGCTTTATTGAAGTACTAGAGGCCCAGTGCATGAAATTTGTGCATGGGGGCAGGGGGGAGGATCATCCCTCAGCCCGGCCTGCAACCTCTCCAATCCAGGACCCCTCATGATGTCCGACTGCCAGACATGCCCCTTGCAATCTGGGACCGCTGCTGGCTCCTAACCGCTCACCTGCCTGCTGGCCTGATCCCCCTAACTGCTCTCCTCTGCTGACCTAATCGCCCCTAACTGCCTCTGTGTCGGCCCCACCACCATGGCTTTGTCCAGAAGGACATCTGGAAGGTCGTCTAGAAGATGTCTGGCCTAATTAGCATATTACCCTTTTTTTAGTATAGATAATTAACAGATAAAATTGTAAGATATTTAAAGTGTACATCACGATGAATTGATATATATTGTGAAAGGATTCCTGAGTATTTGCTTTATTCTAATACAAGTGTGTGTGTGTGTGTGGGGGGGGGGTTGTTCTTAGTATAGTAGAGACAAAATGCAGTTTTTCAAAACATGTTTATTTAAGAATTAAGGGAAAACAAAAACATTAAAGCATGGGAATACATTGAATACAAGTGTCTTGTTTGGTCTGAAATCTTGAAAGTTACTCTAACTACTTACCTGAGGTAGATGTAGGTTGGCACTGTTTCAAGAGAACCTCCATCCATCCCAGAAGTTACCTCCCAGTTTTGGTTACAGGCTCCCAAGTGGTCCTCCCCAACCTCAGGTTATGCTATAGGAACAGTAACAATACATTTCCCCTATGGTTAAAAGACCTCGGACTTGTTTCATACCCACAAAGTTCTGTGTTTGAGGTGGTCCATCTTTAATTTACTTGAAGACTAGAGACAATCATCACGAGATTAGCTGAAAAAAGGGTCAAGTCATCCTGTCAATGATACCAACTCCGTCCCCTTCTGCAAGTTCTAGTGACTAACAAGTAGCCACAGAACTAATTTTATCACCACCATGCCACACACCCATACTATTTTAGTGTTACAATAATCAAACATAGACTAGTGATAGGCATGATTTTCAAAAGAAAAACAAATACATGGTGTGTGTTTTACCACACTGGACAACTTTTCATGGTATAAGAACTATTTATGAAAAGAAACATATCGGCTTGAATCACCTCCCAGGATCTGTTTACTAAAAGAAAAAACACCTTAGAATCAGATTTCTTACTATCACTATGAGCTACACCCACTGACCCTAGGATTATCAAGATGAGCAGCCAGTCATCAGGATCATAGCTTAAAGCCACACACAAAGCAGCCACTGGCCACCTCCATGAGTCTGAGGCCAACGCTCCTGAGTTCAAGGATTCGCTATGATCGACCAGATCAACCAGACAGACTAGCAACAAAATATTTATTCACCAGTCTAGTCCCAAACACTGCAGAAATCTTAAGGATTTTTATTAAATGTCTTTTAATCTGAGGGGAAAAGACCCTCAGAAGTGTCCATGTATCGATTCCTGGATTAATTACAGTACATCTAGAGAATATTAAATATAATTATTCTGTTAAACTGGAAATAAGTGCTTATTCTCAAACCTCTGATGAATTTGGCAACTACTTTTTCTCTCTAGCATTTAGCATCCTAGTTTCCAAGCCAAATAAATATCTTATATTGTGATTGCAATCCTTTCCCTGGGAATAAAAAGTATTCTCTTTTCTTCATTCTGGCAGAATGAAGCAAATGAAAGGCATATCATTATGGGACTGAATTTGCTATAAACAGCAGGATAATGGAGTGAAAAGAGCAATGCTTTGGCGTCAGAATAGTTAACCCCAGAAGCATGGCTCCTCCATTAACTGCGTCATCGTGTGTTACTTGCCTGCGCAAGCCTAACCTTTCTTCCAGTCTTCCATCAGCCATTCTGCACGGAGCTGATGAGGATATATTATCATTCAAAGAGATGAAACGTGAAGTAAAAAAAAAAAGTGTTTACTAGCAACATCATACCTGTCACCCTGGAATCTGCACTTCTGAGTTGAAAAGAGATGAATCTCTAGAGTGGAAATTTCAAATACCAGTGACACTGACATTTCAGAGAAAGGAAATGTCAAGGGTGTGCCTCAACTCACACCAAGTAAAACCTGGGGGTTTTGCTTCTGTATGAGATTGGCCCTCCAAAGGAGAAACATTTGGGGGTTCTAATCCAGGATAACTCCTCCCACTGCTTAGTTCTTTTCACTACCAGCAAGTTTCCCAAAACACCAGTCACCAATCTGGGCAAGAATTTTTTTTTTTTTAAAGAGAGATCAAGAGGGAAAGTATTCTCCTTTCCCCACAGTGACACATGCCACACCATCTGTCACAAGGGCACAGTCCTTTCCTTTACTGGATTTCCAACTTTTAAAAAAAGAGAAATTAAAGCAATCGTCAACTAAGTGGTTCAGATAAAAGCATCTTCACCTGAGTTTCCCATCAGCCTGCTCTGAACAGCCCAAGCTCCTCCCACGACAAGCTTCTGGGTACCTAACAACTGTTTACATACGGACTCATTAAAGCCGCCTCCACCCCAGGGGCCAGCTAACTGTGAGCACAGTTATTCTCATATCTATTATATGTACAAGGTCCACAACTAGATCTCTCACTAGAGCAAAATTCTCTGCAGAGTAGGTTCTTTGGGGCCCAAAGGTAGAGGTTTCTAGCAGGACTTTTTTCAGACTCGAGATATTTACGGGGTTTTCATTCGTGTGAGTTCCCTGGTATACCAAAGGAGCTGGTCATGGACAGCTTTTCTCAGACGTCACAAGGGATCTTCTCAGACGGCTTTTTGTGTTGTTCAAACCCAAGAAGATTCTCCATCTAATGCTTTCGCCACATTCCAGACAAATACCTACATTTTCACCAATATGGCTTCTGTGATGGGTAAGAAAGTCATAGTTCTGTTGGAAGCTTTTTCCACACTTGCTAGGGTTTCTCCCCAGTGTGGGTTTTCTGACGTCCAGTGAGCTGTACACAGTGTGTGAAGCACTGCTCACACCAAGGGCATTTCTTTTGGTGCGAGTTCCCTCAGAAAGAGAGCAGTGAGCATTGCTAAGAAGCTCTCTCACTCTGCATCTCCAAGGTTCCCCACCGGTACGAGTCCTCTTGTGGGGATCAGCTCTGAGCTCAGACTAAAGGTTTTCCAAACCTGAAGGCCTTAGAAGGTTTCTTGTTGGAGTGACTGATAGGTGTTCTGTTAGGGTGGCTCTCTGGGCAAACCCTTTCCCAACTTCCTAAAATTGCAGATTCTCTGGTCCCCCGTGAAGTCTGAGCTCTTCCAAAGGTCTAAGATTTGCCTACAGTTTTTCGTCTTAATGAGTTCTCTGACTCGTAAGTGCATTTCTCTGTGGTGTTATAACTTCTTGTCTGGCCAAGAGGTCTGTGAGGTTTCTGATGGGTGGGGAGGGCTGAGCTCAAGCCCCTTCTCACCCGCCTGACAGAGAGATGGTTTCTCACCGAGGTGGACTGTCGGATGTTGGAGGAGGGCGGAGCCCTGGCGGAAGCCTTGGTCACACACACTGTACTGGTAGCGCAGCTCCTCTGTTTGAGTTCTCGTTTTCGGTTGGGCAACAAAGCCCACGCCGAGGAGAAAGCCGCTCTCACACGCAGACCACTGGTGTGGCCTCTCCTCCATGTGAATCCTCTGACGCACAATAAGGTCTGAGCCACAGCTGAAACTTTTCTCATATTCAAGGCATTTAAAAGTGTGTGTGTGAGTTGCCTGGTGCCGGATCAGGTTGGCACTCCGAGTAAAGCTTCGCATACACTCCAAGCATTTATAGGGCTTCTCCCCGGTGTGGACTCTCTGGTGAACAATAAGGTCTGATTTCTGGCCAAAGCATTTCTCACAGGCGCCACACTTATAGGGCTTCTCCCCGGTGTGGACTCTCTTATGAACAATGAAGGCTGAACGGTGCCGGTAACTTTTCTCACACTTACTACATTTGTAGGGCCTTTCGCCAGTGTGCGTTCTCTGGTGGCTAATGAGATCCGATTTCCCACTAAAAGCTTTTTCACACTCCAGACACTTAAATGGTTTCTCACCGGTGTGAGTTCTTCGGTGCCGAATGAGGTTTGTACTTCGACTGAAGCATTTATCACACTCGCTGCACAGATATGGTTTCTCACCTGTGTGGCTTCGCTGGTGGACAAGCAGATCAGAGCTCTGTCCAAAATTCTTGCCACAAATGTCACACGTATAGAATTTTTTACCTGCATGTGTTCTCTGGTGTCCTGACAGGGCTAAGTGGTGCCAGAAGCTCTTCTCACATTTGCTACATTTATAAGGTTTCTCATAATTGTGGATCCTCTGGTGTGAAATGAGATCTGAGCGCTGGATAAATGTTTTCTCACACATATCACATCGATAAGGTTTCTCCCCAGTGTGGGATCTCTCACACATAATAAGAGCTAAGTTCTCATAGAAGTTTTGCTCGCGTTCAAGGCACTGGTATAACTGATCATCTATTTGAGTAATCTCATGCACATGAATGAAAATCTTTTGACCCTTCTGAGGGCGCGCATGATATAATTTCCTTTTCTGAGTTCTCTGATTGGCTCTCTTTTCTGAAGTGCACATTTCTATGGCTCTCTCCTAGGGAGTTTTCCACTGGTCGTCTTGACCCATCATCTTCATTGTCATTTTTCTGATAAGAACTTGAATGACACACTTGTTTTAGGCCTTTGAGTCATGAGCTGTTTGTCTCTACAAGTTTCCAGCATCATACACACTAATTTCTTACTCGGTATTTCCAACACTGTGAGACAAAGAGAAGTATTATTTATATTCCTGCAACTAAGAAAAGAATGCTCAAAATTAACATCACTGTTGAAAAGACAGAAATTCTGCATCAGGGTACATAATGCTATTGGTTTTTCAGGGGCTGAAATCAGTCTCTCTTTGCCAGTATCAACCAATCAGCAATATATATGGAACGTACTAGGGATTATTATTTATTTCATGGTCTGGGTGATCTCCAACCCAGGCTCTTCCTCTCCCGTCACTCTGGTAAGCAGTGCCTGCCCTGGCATTCTCTGTCCCCTTTGCTGCTGTTTTTCCCCATGGCCCTTACCACCCAATACAGTGCACACGTACTCACTGACTTGCTGTCTATGGTTAGAATATGACATGACGTCTGTTTGATCGCTGCTCTTCCCTTAGTATACAGAGCAGTTCAGACATATCGTTGGTGCTTCATAAGCAGCTTATTACAGTTCTACTAGTGTCCTTATCCGGTAAAGGACAAAGGCTGATGCCATGGGAGCGGGTCTGAGGAAATGCCTTTTAGAAGAAAAAAGGGACATTTCAAAAGACTGAGGAAATGGAGCTCACCTAGAATGTAAATGGAGGAAACGCAGCATTCACTTTCTGGTCCTGAGAATGTGATTTCTCAAGGAAGATTGCATTCTGTAAAACACAAGGACAAGAAAAGGGTCAACAGTCATAAATGAGAGGACTCAGCACTAGATCATTTCACTCAACCTGAAAACGGAAACTTCCATTAACAAGAGAAAATGGGGGAGGGGGGAGAGAAAATGGTTTTCTTATACAATCCCCGTTATCCCATTTGACCCTGGAGAAAAGGGGCAATAAGACATCTATAGCCATCCTTGGGAGTATGACGGCATTGCAGGCAAGGCCCGTAACACTGACCTCTCTGGAACACTGAGGCATCGCCTTCCCCAGGAGTGCGAGCTGCCCGGGTCTGAGGTACATCAGGGAGCACAGGTCCCTGGGGACGACACCCCCACCTTCCCTGCAGCCTGCCATTGCCACCATTCTGGTCCTCCACAATTTACAACAGACTTGGCTGACTTATATTTCAGCCACAAACAACTCGGGACGCAGTCACCTGGGGGCATGAGTAGTTAGCCAGCCAGACCTGTCCACTGATTTCTCCCGCACAGCTTTAACCTGCCTGCTCCAGGTCACAAGACTTTCAGCTGTTCCCTCAGCAATTTTCTGCTATTGAGGACCCGACAGACAGCACAGGGAACATACACGTAGCCCATGGCCACCAGTAATAACAGGACAGCGTTCATGTTCTCTTCCAGGAAACACAGAGGCCCGACAGCTGGTTCTCCCATGAAACGCAACTCTGAACTCCGCACCAGATCACGGGACACAACCCGACCTGCAGCGAGTTCACTATTTTTTGTCCCCTTCTGTATCCCTGGTCTGAACTCAGTGCAGGCTGAATCACAGAAGTCAGAGAAACTGTAAAATGTAATCCAGTTGGGATTTTTTTGAAAACCTAGGGGCTCCCATGCCGATGGTTAAAACTGACTTCAGCCAGTGGATAGAAAACAGAGTGCGGCAGCCTGTGGCAGGATAAATCTAAAGGTCACTGTCAAAAAGAGAAAACCCACTCTAAGTACAAAAGAAATTTTTTTTAAGATTTCTGATAACAGCAGAATACAAGGAAGAGAAGAGACCTAGTGTGCACACAGGAAAGGTGGCCCTGGAACAACTCTTAGGAAAGAGCAGAAAGGACCTCACAGCCAAGGAGAAAATGAACAAAGGAAACTATAAGGCCCTTCAACATGGAGAAAAAATTTAAAATGCACAATCTATCTCCCTGGTATATTCTAAAACTGCCATCCAGTTTTAAAACAAAAACAAAACTTTACCACAATGGCAAAGTGGTAATGTGCTGCTAAATTAGCAACCTTGTAAAATATGTTATGTTCAAAATAAAATAAAAATAATTCAACTAAAAACTGGGAGAAGAGGAAGAAAACAGTGAAATAACCTCACTGATTACTGCATTAATTAATGGCAGGCAGAAGTTAAGAATACTATTAAGAACTGGGAAACCAGATAATTAAAGGTTAAATAAGAAAATGGGAATAAAGGCACTTAAAAGGGTCTAAGTACAAACGTAGCCATTATAACAAGAATCAAACTTTCTAAAAATATTTTTAATGAAAGAGCAATGAAAACACATCACGTAGGGAAAAAACAGGACAAATATTACATAACGCTGATAACCAAACCTGATGAAGAGAGCATAAAACAATTTTACAGCCCAGTAGCAGTATCAATGTGAAAATTACTAGCAAAATCCAACACATTCTTACACAAAATGCAGCATACTCTTTTATACTGTTACTTTTTTAAATTACAATTTAGTGCTGGCTTTGGCAGCACATATACTAAAATTAGAACGATACAGAGAAGATTAGCATGGCCCCTGTGCAAGGATGACATGCAAATTCATGAAGCGTTCCATATGAGAAAAAAAAAATTACTATTTATCCTGGAAATCACTCCACATCTATTGGTAAAGATTTTCCTTATTCACTTTCACAGCTGCATAATACCCCCATTATATGTGGCTATACCAAGTTTATTCAACCACTTTCATACTTATGGGCACTTCATTTGTTTTAAATATTTTCAAATTATAAGCATTATGATGAATACCCTTATGGATGTGTATTTTCATATTGGTGGAGGTGTATCTTCAGAATCAATTTCTAGAAAAGGGACTGCTTAACCAGATGTAAATGCAAAAAAAGAACCAGATGTAAATGCATATCCATGTGAGCAGAGAAACAAGTAGACAGAATCATAAAGCAAACATAGTAAAATGTTAACATTTAGGGACTACAGGAAAAGGGTGTATGGGCATTCTTTGTACTATTTTACAACATTTTTGTAAGCCTCAAATTATTTCCAAATTAAAAGTTTTTAATTTTATTTAAAAA
The DNA here is from genome assembly GCF_000327345.1 of Myotis davidii. Taxonomy (NCBI): domain Eukaryota; kingdom Metazoa; phylum Chordata; class Mammalia; order Chiroptera; family Vespertilionidae; genus Myotis; species Myotis davidii. The sequence goes on from NW_006291034.1 coordinate 75,494, forward strand.
TTGTTAAAGAACATGGTAGCTGAGCGTTGGCACACTGTGCTAGTTAAAATTCAATGTTCAAGCTCCAAAATCAGATGTTGGTTCAAGTTCCCACTACGCTTCTCTGTAGCTGTGAGAACTGGGGTACTGACTTGAGGTCTCTGGCTTCAGTCTCCCCTTTGGTAAAGCAGGGAGCTACGATTACACGCCCGAAGGAGCGGCTGTGAGAACTGACACAGTGTCAGTTACGGACTCGGCTCACCGTCCGGGTCTCCACAGGTGCTGGACAAATGGCAGGGCCTGTTTTCTTGATTCCTTCTTCACGGGCACAAAAAGCCCAACGTTCACAGAGCCCGTCCTCTGTGCCTGCCTCCGTGTAAAGCCTTGTTCAAAATCCATTTAAATAATTAACTAAATAATAAAATAACTCAGCAAGTTAATGATTAATAAAAAGACTGGGCAAACACAGTTATGGAGAAATGTCACGAGGAAAAGGAAGAATCCAGAACCAAACTAAAGAAGATATGCAGGATCTAGACCAGGGTGGGCAAACTTTTTGACTCGAGGGCCACAATGGGTTCTTAAACTGGACCGGAGGCCGGAACAAAAGCATGGATGGAGTGTTGTATGAACTAATATAAATTCAAAGTAAACATCGTTACATAAAAGGGTACGGTCTTTTTTTTTTTTTTAAGTTTTATTCATTTCAAACGGGCCGGATCCGGCCCGCGGGCTGTAGTTTGCCCATGGCTGGTCTAGACAAAGATCTAATATGAAATGGGTTTATGGGAGTCCTGCCTTTTAAAATGTGTATTACTGTTAAGCTCAAATAGAGAATAGAGTAGAAATAACGGATGCTGCCCTGGCCGGTTTGGCTCAGTGGAACAAGCTCCAGCTGGAGGACTGAAGGGTCCTGGGTTTGATTCCCGCCCTGGGCCCAGTCAGGGTATGTGCCGGAGGCAGCCGAAATGTCTCTCCCCGTCCCTTCCACTCTCTCTGAAAATCAGTGAAAGAAATATCCTGAGGTGAGAATTAACAAAAAAAGGAAGAAAGGACCCGAGCTTGGCCACAGCCTGTGAATGAATCGGAGTATTTCCTACAGTTACCAGCCCAGGGTATTGTATTTGCCCGAAGTAGCCAACAACTGTGGGGCACTAAGAAGAAAAAAAATTGTTAAATAAGGAAATTTTGTCAAAACTCTAAGTAGACAATAACACTTTCCTACTTCAAAATACTGTTAATTGTCTATCACACGGAAAAACACAAACTTCCCACAGCTGTATGCAACGTGGCTCCTCCACCCAGCTCCAGCCGCCCTTCTTCCCTCTGCGGGAACGCTCCTCCCCAGGCAGCCTGCTCCTTTATTTGACTCAAGTGTCTGACTGAGAATTACTTCCTCAGCAAGCAGCACACTCTGACTTTATCTCACATAACCATCCCCCTGATCCTGTTTCTTTCTCCCCGGGCGTGTGTGTTTTATATCTGTTCATTGGTTTCTCTCTCCTACTGGAACAGAACTCCCGCTAGGGTCAGGACTAACTGCAGTAACCTAGCACCTAGAACACATTAGTTGAATGAATGAATGACTGAACGGATGAATGAATGACTGAATGGATGAATGACTGAACGGATGAATGAATACCGGAACAAAAAGAGCCACCATCATGCTGGGAGCGCAGCAGCAGCAATGCATCCGGCTAGGAGCTCTGGCAAACTTACAAATATCCTTCAAGTCGGAGCTTCAGGGAGCCCTCCTCTGGGAAGAGACCGGCTCTCGTCCACCCGGAGGGTCAGACGCACGAAGAGAACAGCAGTAAACGCATAAGCGCAGCAGGTGAGCGGAGAACCTCACAGCTCAAGGCTGTCCTGACAGGTACAGGTCACACGGACCAGCAGACAAGGTCTGTAAAGCACTATCTAAGAGTGAGATAATTCTCGCCCTATCGGGCCCCAGGTTAGGGATTATCACACCTATTTTTCATTGATTACACAGACTGCCTCATTTAATCTTCCCAAGAACTCTGTAAAGTTGGTGTCAATACCAATGTTTGCACCTTAGATAGAAGGCCTGATGCTTAGGGCAGTTAGAGAATTACGCAAGATGTCACAGCTAGTCAGCAGTAGAGCCAGGATTTAAACTGCCATCTGACTGCTGACCTGCCTGCGCACTGGACACAGTGCCTTTGGAGGCTGCAAATCCATCAAGAGGCGGTTCCTACAAGCCCGTCGCGAACGTGCATGTTGGGATGGAGTGTGCAATCCACGTAAACTGCAGGTAGGACCTGATCCTGTCACTCTGCTACCCCACAAGCTAAGGCTCATTCCCCTTGACCCTGATCTTCCCCCGTCCCACCTGCCCTCCC
>NW_006291034.1:77969-78789 GCF_000327345.1 Myotis davidii
TTATACAGAAACGTACAGCGTGGTAAGCCACTTGCTCCAACAACAAAGACTCAAGACTGTCTTCCTCCGTAAGTACTCGCCACACACACCTCTTCCCTCTCCTGGAGGAAACACACACACACAACATCGCGCAATTTTCCCGGAGCTGGACACGCACATATTAGTCCCATGTCCTCCCCGGTCTGGTCAGCTTCTTTCACCCCGATCTGGCCGCTCCTCGCCTCTGCTTCACTGTTTCTCCTGCAAGAAGGACCTGCCCCTGGCCGCCAGGGTTCCCTCCCCAAGAGCTCAAGACAAAAGCTAGGAATCCCTCTGGATAACAACGAACTTCACAACAAAGCCCCGACTCCTGCTTGTTTAATGTCTGTCCTTCTGCTAATTGTGTTTATTCCGTCATCCTCTAAGGTCAAGATCCCATTCTCCTACCACTGCTCAGGGCATACATATAACAAAGTGACAGGATGCAAGTTTCCCAAACGGCCGCGGCACGGTGCAAACCACCAGTCTCCCGCAGCCAGACCCGAATCTCTGCTTGGCTTCCTGACATCTATGAAACGGGATGGCATTAGCACCACTGGGAACGGCCATGGTCAGGACTGAATTCTGCGGGCTCATGGGAGCCCCTGCGGTGCCGGGCCACGCGCTGTTTAGCCAGCACAGCTGCCATCACCTCGTCGGCATCCCGGGTCCCCGGCGGGCTTCCTGCATCGCCGTCTCTGGCCGCCGTCAGCCTCTCGGTGAATATTGTCAGTGAGTGAAGACATGGCGGAGCCCCTGGGCAAAGTTGCCGTTTTCAAGGGAATCACACAAAACACACACT
>NW_006291034.1:79100-79778 GCF_000327345.1 Myotis davidii
CGGGGCGGGGGCGCGGGCCCCCGCCCGGGGTCGGGGGCCCGGATGGAGGAGCCGCTCGCCGGGAGCGGTGCAGTTCCTGTTGCTGTTCCCGACGTCGGTTCCCTTTCTGCACGGCGCGCCCCGGGGTTGGGCGCGGGAGTGGAGGCGCCGGGATGGAGTCTGCCAACCCCGAGAGAAACACCCCGAGGCACCGGGGAGAGATGGGAGACCCCAGAGAGGAGGCGGGAGGAGGGTCTCCGGGTGGCGGCTCTGCTAAATGCCGTTCTCCTTCAATGTCAGTGTAGCCCGGCGGGCGTGGCTGGGAGGTGCGCATCCACCCAGGAGCCCAGAGGTCCCGGTTCGAGTCCCCGTCAAGGCTCATTCCCGGTTCGGGCTCCATCCCAGTGCGGGGCGTGCAGGCGGCAGCCGAGGGGTGTCCTTCTCGCTCTATCCCAGGCCCTTCCTCTCCCTAAAATCAACACAAACATTTTCTTTATTTGTTGTTGTTAATCCTCACCCGAGGATGTCTTCCCTTGATTTTGAGAGAGTAGAAGAGAGGTGGGAAGACAGAGAGAAGCGGCTTATTATGCACCTTCTTTGCGCGCCTGTCCTCCCACTCCGACCGAGGAGCGGCTCCAAGGAGGGCGGTGTCTGCCCTCGGAGCCCCGGGCCCGGCCGCCTCTGAGTGGGACGCTGGGC
>NW_006291034.1:79831-86823 GCF_000327345.1 Myotis davidii
CCCCCCCCCCCTCTCTCTCCGCGTGCGGGAGGCGGCCGCCAGCTGGGCCTGTGGTTTCTGGTGTAAAGTGATTGGTTCCCAGTCGTCTGCATCGAGGCCCTGGGAAGCTGAAGGAAGTCCAAAAGCAAATTCCCAGGCCGGGAGCACAGGGTGGGCTTTGAAAAGGCTGTTTGGACCTTTTGCTGGTTCTCCGCGCGGCGCCCGGGGTCCGGCCGGATAAAAGCCGTGCCCTCTCTGAGGCTCGAACTCAGGACCTTCAGATTATGAGACTGACGCGCTGCCTGCTGCGCTAAGAGGGCACCGGCTCCCGGCCGCCGGGGCCCGAGGACAAGCGTGAATTTTACTTCCAGGCACCATCGTAGGGCCGGTTTGGAAGAGCACCATAGAGGCTCCCGGAGAATCACGACCCGGAGCTGCGCCCGGAGGATCCGGCAGGCGGGTGCGGTGCACCCTTTCCGGTTTCCCCAGCGCCGAGGCCCGCCGAGCTGGGCCCGGAGAAGCCGCGCTGCCCTGGCTGCTCTTGGTTCCCGGGACGGGGATTCCCTGCCCAGAGGTGTAGGTCCATCTTTCCCTCTCAAGGTCTCCTCTGAAAAAAGCAAGAGGTGCCCGGGAGATGCTAATTCACTGACCGAGTAAATGAGTGAATGAGCGAATAGATCGTCCTGGAACTGTCTTTCCCGTCTTACTCTGTATCTTGTTTATAACGTAACTCGCATAAATAACTACATATGAGTTTCTTATAGTCGGCACATTTATTTTTAATGCATCCTGACAATCTCTGGTTTTTAATTAATGTGTTTAGATTGTGTGCACTTAATGTTAGTATGGATATATTTGCATATAGGCTTACTAATCAATAACCTATTGATCATTTATTCCCTTTGCTTTTCATTCTTTGTTCCTCTTCCCACCTTTTGGGGCTTATTTAAACATGGCTGTAGCTGATGGCTGTGTTGGATCTGAAGTGCAGACAAGGAGGAGGCAGCCACAGTCCCTGCAGCTCCCTCGTTTCTGCAAATCCTCTCTCTCTGAGAGCTGGGGCTGCCTTCCCAGAGCGCTCCCCTCAGTGTCTTTTTCCTTCTTCCTTCCTCCCTTCCTTCCTCCCTTCCTTCCTTCCTTCCTTCCTTCCTTCCTTCCTTCCTTCCTTCCTTCCTTCTTTCCTTCTTCCTTCCTTCCCTTCTCTTTCTTTCATTCCCTTGTGGCCAAAATAAATCCTGTCTCATTAATCCAGTGTCACCTGATGGTATCTGAACCCACTCTTATGTAATGGTTGAATAACTTTAGATCTTCCTCTCTCTCTTTTTTACCCCCTTTGGGAACTAGACATTACAGACTAGGACATTAAAAAACAACAGCATATATGGGGAAAATTAGAAAGTAACTGTGTGTGCCCAGAAAAAGGCCCAGAAAAGACCCAAGAAGACCTTAAATTTATGCTTTAGGCTGATCCTCAACACAGAGAGAGCCTGCAATGATTTTTTTTTTTTTAAGAATAAGAACAACAACAACCAAAACCTGAGAAAGGAGGAGAATCTGATTGCCAAAGTTACCACATTATTAGATTCAAATGTCCAGTGCTCAACAAAAAAATCACAAGGCATACAAGGAAACAGGAAAGCATGGCCTTCAAATGAAAGAAATATATCAATAGAAGCTGTGCCCATAGGAGAGCTAATGTCAGCTATATTAGACAAAGACATTAAAGTAACTGTCTTAAAGAGGCTCAAATAACTAAAGGAAAATATGGAGAAACTCAATAAAATGTTGTGTGAACAAAATGAAAATATAAAAAAAACAGGTAGAAAACCTAAAAAGAAACAAGAAACATTCTGGATCTGACTGTACTATTACTGAAATGAGGAATTACCCGTGAAGGACCTGAGGGCAGACTGAGCAGAAGACGGAAGAATGTTCCTTCCTCCAGCACTCTCACCGGCTCTGCTCACTTCTCTTCGGTCTTTTTTTCTTCCTGTTCTTCAGCCTCAGTGATTTCCATTTTCTTTCTGGTGAACCTGAAGGTGTGGCGATGGAATAATTATGAGAGTGCCGGGGGAAGAGAGGAGGGAAAGGGGCAGGTAGAATATTGACACAATGGCTGAACACTTCCCAAGCTTGAATAAAGGCTTACATATAAACATCCAAAAACCTCAATGAATTCTAAGGAAGATGAACTCAAAGAGACCCACACTGAGACACATTATAATGAAAATTTTAAAAGACAAAGGCAAAGAGAGAATCTTGAAGGAAGCAAGAGAGAAGTGAGTTATCTCATACAAGGGATCCTCTGTAGGATTTCTCATTAGGAACGTTGGAGGCCAGAGAAGTGCTGTAAGGAGGGGTTGGGGAGAATCACACACGAATCCCACAGCTGGCAAAGCTGTCCTTCAAGAGGGAGGGCGAAATGAAGACATTCCAGGTGTGCAGAAGCTGAGGGGTTTCCGTCAAGTGGGGCAGCCTCCGCGCTCCCTCCTCCCAACGCAGCTTCCCGCTGGGACCTCATCCCTCTTCCCATCTTCCTGGAAGACAGAATCAGGGAAGGAAGCGCTGGGAAAAACTAAGGCGGGGCAGGAGAGTCTAACAGACTTTGGCTTCCATAGAAATCAGACTACCATAAAGGGAAGGCTGGCAAGGAGAACCTGGTCAGAATCTCATCCCATGGTCATTATCTTTGAGTATTTTGAGTCTAAAATAATGGAAACAGGCTCTTTCCTATCCTGCACGGAAAGGCAGCATTGGACCCAGGGACCATGGAGGGCCTCGGAGGACAGGGAGAGAACCCAACTCTAAACCGATTCCGTAAGCGCCGAGGAGTGTCTGGGATGACGCCCACGGAGGAGGGAATGTCTGTGTTTTATTTACTCTCTAATCACTGTTCCCTGAATAAGATGTGTGCTCCAGAAATAGTTGTTGGGGGATAAAAGGATGAATGACCCCTCACCTGGCCCACCCGTTCAGTGCGGTGGGGCCACCTTTAGAGCCTGAGGTTGGAAGAGCAATTTCCCTGCTTCTTCCGTGAGAGGGACAGGAAGAGCCCCAACAGGTGTCGCAAGTGGTTTCTGGTGTGAAGTGAATTTGTTCCACAATCATTTGAATAGAAACCCTGGGAAGGAAGCCTTAGAAAGTCCAAAAGCGATTTCCCGTTGCGGGGGCAGGGGGGAGGATGTGGGATATCTGTTTTGAAATGGTTATTGGTGACCATTTGCAAGCTTTTCTTTGTGTTGCAATTTATGGTGCAAGGAACATGCTGCAAAAAGCACCTGTGCCCTCTCTGAGGCTCGAACTCAGGACCTTCAGATTATGAGACTGACGCGCTGCCTACTGCGCTAAGAGGGCCACTTGGAGGGGTTCCCTCTTTTGCAAACACACTAGGAAAGATTACCTTTCAAGCACCGGGGTGGCCTCATGTCCCAGCTGTTGAACAGCCGAACCATCCTGGTTGACAACAATCCCTAAGGAGCCAGTGCCGTTTCCCTTTCATTCTCCTCTGGCCGTTTTCAGAAAAAGTTTTTTGACTGCGACACGCCTGGGTGTGGACGTCTTTGGGTTTCTCCTGCGTGTGTTTTGCTGAGCTGCTTCGACCTGGGTTTACGCGTCCTGCACTGTCCAGGACTGTGTCGAACTCAAGGCCAAGTTGCAGGACACGTGGGGAAAATACCAGCTTAGGAGACCTCACCCTTGTGGGATCACCGCTCCTCGTGAGAATCAGGTGAATTCTGAGTTGGAAGATCTGTATGTTCCGGACTTAGGGTTAACATCAGAACCGAGGCTGGGGTAGTAAAAACTGGAGAATGTGGGCATCGATCCCACTACCTCTCGCATGCTAAGCGAGCGCTCTACCATTTGAGCTAATTCCCCACCTGCTCTTCCGCTTGTCCACAGGTCAAGATTCGAACAATGGCCAGATGACCGCTGTGTTCAAAACAGTGCACAGCTGGTCCATGATTCTCTCTCATTGATGTTTCTCGATCTCCCTCTCCCTTCCTCTCTGACATCAATAGAAATATATTTTTAAAAACGAGGCCAATCCTCATTCGGCCTCTGGAGCTGAGAGAGGGCCCTCCCCTCCTTCAAAGCCAAGGCAGGGTGCAGAAGGGCCTGTGAACAGAACCCTGATCCTGCTGGGAGAAGGAGTGTGGGCGCGATGTGGATGCCCGGGGGTGACAGAGGCAAGCCGTGCTAGCTGCTACACCCGGCTCCATCCCCATTTTTAAAATAAGAGGAAATGAGTACTTTTAAGCATTTTGAAAGCTGAGAGCTCTGTTCCTTACATTAACCTGCATTAGGCCGTAGCCAGAGTTCCAGATCCAACCGTCCCAGAACTGATTCGACCTACAGCTTGTATTCAGCACTTGTGCTCAGGGCATGGCATTACTTGTCCGTGCTTGTCCATTGGCATACGAATCAGAATTGTACAAGCGTGGCTATTAATAAAGCCACACATCACAGGGCCTTATGACTACCTGGTAAAATGACACTGCATTTCTGAATCTGGACTCAGGGGCTACGTGCAACGCAGGGCAGAGACCTGAAGCTCCGCCCCAAACCGCCGCCTCCATCTGCTTCACAGAGAGGACAGGAGTGGTATGATTTATTCTGGAAATTGGTAATTTATGCTGCCTCAATTTGTCTATCGCATATATACCGTAACTCTCATTCACTCCCAGACTTACTTTTGCAGCCTCTTTAATAACCATCGATTTTTAACGTTTCATCATCACAATCTGTTCACCGCCAGCATAACCCTAGTTAACACTGTCTGCCTTAACATATACTCTCGATTCTTGTCATTGTCCCCATAGAAATTTGATCTGGAGAGAAAGAGCAGGCTTAGAGAGACCCATACTAAAGTCTTGACTCACCAGGTATGTGAATTTGGATGAATCACTTTTGAGTCACTCCATTACCTTATCTGCAAAATGGGGTGATGCTCACTTGGCAGGTTTGTTGTGCAATTACAGGACACAGTGCCAGGCACGTCCTGTCGGTAAAGCGTGGCCACTATTGACAGATCTACCCACCACAGAACTGATATGACCTATAGCTGGTACTCAGTACTTGCATTCAGTGCATGGCAATCTTCTAAAGCGTCGCCTCAGTAACTCAAAGGGTGTTTATCTATTCACCCAGCAAAACGTGAAACCCTGAGGATGCAAAGGTAAAGCTTACTCCTCATTCCTCAGGGAACTAACACCTAGTCAGAGAGACAAATCTAAACTCATAGCTACACTGAAACAGGAATGAAGGAAACGTGCTGGGGACGAACAGATCAATCACGTGGCAGGGCCGTCAGGGACACTCTCCAGACGTCGCACTGGAGCTTCATCCGGCCGGAGAACAATCCGACCAACGCTGTGGAGAAGGAAACGCAGGACTGAACGTCCCTGCCTGGCAGAGTTTGGGAAAAGCAGTCCCAGGAGGTGGAACGGTGTGAACTGCATGGAGGGGGCAGAACGGGCCGGGGGCTCGCCCGGAGCCTCGGGTATCCTGCAATGTTGTTTTTCTCTAGAGATGGCAGCTCCTTTCTGGTCCCTCCAGCAGTACTTTTTTCACATGAATGACATGAATCACAATAAAAATATTAAAACATTTTGAAAGACAGGTTGGCATTAACTTACAAAGATGCTTATTTATGAAGATGAGGAATTCATCCTGAAGGTACGAACAAGGCAAAATGGTGTTTAAGGAGAACGTTCTCAGCTCCGTGTTCTAAGAAGAGGGGTTGGTCACATGGTGGAGACAGACCGCAGTGGGAGCCACTCAGAGCCCGTGGCCTGCAGGGGTGGCCCAGGCTGGGGTGGCCCATGGTGTGTGGAGGGCTCAGACGGAGCAGAGGTCTGGGTGGGGAGGGACAGGCTTTGAACGTGATGAGCAAGGGGGATTTAGGAGACTGTTTGCACTGAGGAGTCAGGACATTCCATTAAACTTCACGGAATAGTTAAAGCGGTGCCGTGTCCTGGAGGAGAGCTTCGGGTTCCACCCGTGTCCTGTGCAGCCCTGATCCTACCAGGACCTCTGTTGGGTCGACGGACTATCCCTGCGACTATCCAATAAGTTCACTCTTTTGTTGTCATTTAAGTGAGTTTGGATGAGGTTGTGTTTCCTAAAACACAGCCCTGAGTTAGGAAAGTGAAAAGATTACACTCACAGAATTACCAGAGGGCAGAGAATTTATATCAAAACTCAGGCCACACGGGTGGAGAAAGAGCTTCTCGCTGTTAGGACACGCCTTGCAGGACACAGGAAACACTGAGATGATGGGGTGGGCCTTGGTCAGGTCCAAGGTGAGAGGAGGTTTTCATTCCAAGTCTTTGAGACCCGAAGCAGACCATCACTCCCCAGCCCCGACTGTGTCTTCTCTCTCGTGAAAACCCAAGTGCCCGGAATCCTAATCCTCATCAGAACGATGGCCAGGAGTGGGCCAGCTCTTCATCTTCCACAGAGTGTGGAGCTGGGAAGTCTCGAGGTGCAGGCTAGACAGGAGGTTTCCAGGTTAGCCCGCTCGCACGGAGGGCAGGCTAGCTGCCTCCACCCGGTCTGGTCTCGGTGACGGCTACAGGGCAAGGACTGGCCATGGGTGTTTGCATGGGTTTCACCTGAATCGGCCGCTGCACAACACACTGAAACCAACAGTGGTGGGCGCTGACGAAGCAGAGAATTCCTGAGGGAAGAAACGATGATGTTGAAGATGACAATGATGGCAACACGTGATGTTTTTCAAGAAATTACCAGTTTTTAAACAGGTTTACAAATGAGTGTGGGGTCTAGGGACCTGTCATCCCATTTCTCTACCCTACCTACCCCTCGCCCTCCTACAATCTATCCGATAAATTCTCCTATCCCAGCCATGGTTCTTACTGAATGTACAGGAGAAATTGAGGTATTTTTCTATAAAGGCAAAATTCCAACATAGAGTAGGAGCAGCTGCATCAAGCAAATGAAACGTCCCTGCACCAAATCCACACCCAGAAACTAACAGTGCTGGGGGGGGGGGG
>NW_006291034.1:86869-91289 GCF_000327345.1 Myotis davidii
GTGGCTGTTCTGGACTCAGGACTAGCCCAAGCGCTCACAAAGCCCCCCAAACACTCACCAGACAAGAAGAACAGCGTGATGCTGACGGAGAGGACGAAAGAGGGGTAGAGAAAGGTGACTTTCGCTTCCTTGAATATGTCAGTTACTTTCCAAATATACAGAGAGTGCAGCAGCAACGCGAGGAGCACACAGACACCTGCTCCTCAGGAAAGGGGCAGAGAGCAGCCGGGTTAGTTCAGTGCGTGGCCTTCGGGCGAAGTCCCGACCCAAAGCTGTCGTCTCAGCGCCTCTGCCCTGCTTCTTTATTGTCATGGACTGTCTGCTGCCTTCGCGGTGCTTGGGCAGATTCTAAGCAGCTGTGTGAGCCCCTGGAACGTGACCCCAGCCCAGCACAAGGACCACTGAGGGAACCCACGTCCTCCCATCTCTCACCTACGATAAAGCAGGTGATGGTGAAGACAAAGGACTGTTTCCAGGTATCGGGAAGGGCCTGAGGGAAGGCCAGGAGTGTGATGTTCAGGAAGAAGGAGAGAAGAAGGGCGCTGATCATGAAAATTCGACCAAATGTGAAGCAGTCTGAATTAGGGAGGGAGAGGGGAGAAAGGCCAGCAGCTCCCTCTAGGGTCCCCTCCTTCCTGGGTCTGAACCCCCAGAACACGAAGGAGGCAGTGCAGGGACTTTGGGGAAGGAACCGGTGGCAGCGGAGGGAGAGCCTGCTGCCGGAAGGTCCAGGACAGCGATTCTGGCCGGGGCTGGTTGCCCCAGAGGCCTGACCCCCTGGCCCATCAGAAATGAGCCACTGTCACTGAGAGGAGGAGAACTGCTCCGTCCATGTGACCTGGGCAGAGCAAGAGGCTGGCAAGTCCTGGAAGGGACAGGTGGGGGCAGGGCCCTCCCTTCAAGGCCGGCACTTACATGACCTGGATGGAGGAACCCAGCACCTGACCTCCTGGCTGCAGATGGCAAACAGGGCGCTGAACAGGACCTGGGGGCTGTCGGGGACGTCCACCTTCGCCCAGGTGGACAGGCTGAAGGCCCACCACAGGAGGGCCGACCCGGTGACCGTGCAGGTGAGGACCAGAATGCGGTGCGGCCTAGTGATCCCACATCTCATACAGAAGGGAGCTGACTGGAAAAAGCGGGGACAGTATATGAGTTTGTTTCCCTTTGGGATCTCTCCCCAGACAAGTCCAATCCTCTGGTCCTTTCTCATACTCGCCTCCCAGCCCCCTCCCCTCCTCGTCCCCTAACCAGATCCTCTCCAGGCCACCGGCTGACCCGTCCCTCACCAGCCAGCGGGATGGAAAGCTCCCTCTTTGATCTCTGCATCTGGTCTGAAACCCCCGCACACACTCCTCCACAGCCTGCACTGCTGCTGTGCGTCCCACAGGCCCTGTCCCACCACCTAGACCTGCTGTCCCTTCACAGTCCGACTCGTTGTCTCCGTTTGGCACAGTCCTTCCATGCAGGAGGAGCCCGTATCTCCTAACGGAAAAGGGGGTGGGGGGACCACAGCAGATTCCAAGTACATCCCTTGGTGATGTCAAGAGAAGTAACAGTTTGGCTGCAGCCTCCGCGTGCCTCCTCCTCGTCATTCCCCTCCAATCACAGGCGTGCTTTCCTCTGCTGGTCCTACCCCAGCGAACCTTTTGTCTCAGTTCTTTTTCGACCCTCTCCACTTCAGCTTCCATCCTCTGATGCCCTGTGTTCCATAGCAGCGCCTTTCTACAGGGCGGCCCCTCCTGGCCTTCTCCTCAACAGCGGAACGCGGTGGCCCTTCCTGTTCCATGGGTTCCGTTGGCAGGAACGTTTAGTGACATCATAAGTGTGTGGCCTGCCTCCCAACAAAAATCTCAGCTCCCGCCCTGTGGCCGTTTCTAAAGAATGTGTCACGTCCCACGCCCTCCGCTCCTCGGCACACGTGCGCTTCCCACGTCATGGCTTGTGTCCTTAGCTCTCGCTCTTAACACCAAATGGGCACCTGCGCCCTATTCCTGTACCAGACTGCAGGGCATGTGAGAGAGAATGCAGGCTACTCAAGGGAATAACTGGGAAGGTGTAAGTAGAAACAGATTTTATGTCAAGGGCACAGTGGGTCATACTCCGTCTTTCACATCCTCGAACAGAAGGTGTCAAGACACGTGATGCCTTCTGACCCAGCCGTATTGTCTCGCACACGGGTGACTGAGGGTGAACACTTGGCAGGTTTGTTGATGAAAGAATTAACGAACAAATGAATGACAATAGAGACCAAGAAGCAGAGGGCTGCTCAGAACCTCTGTTTAGATGTTTCTTAAATGTAGGCTGTGGGAAGGCAAGGATTAACTTTGTCTATTCTACTCACGTATGAATTCTAAGCACCTGCAACTTTACTGGCACAAGGCAGGTGTTGCATAAATATTTGTGGAATGAATAAATGATCGATCCAGGAACGGTCAGCTTCCCTCCACTGGCAATTTGTGTTGGGTATATCCTTTCCCCTGTATTCCCAGGACTGGCTAGGACGCTGGAGTGCAACAGCAGTGCCTCGCCAGCCGAGCACTAGAAGGTCACGCGTTGATCGGTTCTGCTACTGAACAAGGACCGTGGGGCAGTGGCTTTGGCTGGCGAGACCAGGAATATTCGGGGCAGGAGATGAGGAATAACTCAACAGGGTACAGAGAGCTTCTGACAATCCTGTGCACACAGAGACCCCGCCAGGAGGCTCAGGGAGTCGACCTGTGCAGGCAATATGTTTACATCTCTAGGTTGGGGGGAGCCTGAACTCTGAACTGACCCAGGAAAACAAAGCAAATGGACAAACTGATTTCTGCTGATGTCAAAAACGGAACAGATGGAAACTGTAAACATATTTCAGGCAAACTCTCCATTGTCAACATTGGTCCCTACTCTCTTACAACCTCTCAATCCACACATTAAAAACAATCACTTACTCCACGTCAACTTTAAGTTGCCCCTTAAAATTATACAACTGTGGTTTTTTTTGTTTGTTTTGTTTAAAATGGCTTGAGAAAAGAGTCAAGGAGAAACTGGAGACAGGAAACCTTCATTTAAATACTAGTTTTGCCAATTACTTTTTGTACAAGTAACTTCTTATAGTAAGAAATTACTGCTACAGAGAGAAATTACTGCTCCATTTGCTGAATGTGGTAGTGGTGTTGCACTTATATTATAAAATAAAAAGTTCTTATCTCTAAGACATACAAACTGAAGAATTTAGGATGATAGGATAGCTCTAGGTTTAACTTTAAATTATTCCCTCCCCCACCCCAACCTTCCTACCTCACAAAAAATATAGTGAAAAGATAGAGGAAATGAGACTGGAAAATGTTGATGATTCTGATTGATCACAGGGGAGTTCATGATCTAATTATGTCAATGCCCATAGGTATGAAACTTTTCAAAACATGTAGTTTAAAATATATAATGAAATTTGACATCTCAGTTTCCTAAAGGGCTAGAAACTAACTTCTTTCTTTTGCAAACACACTGCTCACATGACTGAAAATGCTGCCTGCTCTCTAACAGCTATAGGATTACAAAAATATTTAAGTAATAAGACTTGAAAGTTGAAATCACTTTTTTTCCCTTGAAATTACTTCTTGTTACATAGGCTGCAGAATGGATGCTGTGTTAGCAGGAGGGAAAGCGACATCTGCAAAGCCTGGTAGAGCGCAGCACAAGACAGGCGTGTTGCCTCTTCTCCGAACGGAAGGCTGTGGCAGCCAGCGTGGAGCCGGTCCCTTGGCACTATTTTCCCAGCAGCATCTGCTCCCTTCATGTCAGTATCTCATCGTGATGGTCTGTGATCAGCTACTTCGTGCTGCTGTTGTCATTGCTTCAAGGCACCATGACGGCGACACAGGTTTGCCACAGGCGCCCCTTCTGCGCTGCGGCTCGCAGGCGCCGTTGACGGGGCGCCCCCCTGCTCTGGGCCAACGGCGGAGGGTGCACAGCGCTCACTGTCTGGCCTGACCCGGCCCAAGGTCCGGGCTCGCTCACCGCCGCGGGCGCGTTTCGGGAACCGGTGGCAGAGCCACTCTGCTCAAGCCGCGGGTGTCGCTGCTGTTACTTTCTTGGCTAAAACTGTCAGGCCGTGATAACATGTAACCACCATCTAAAAGAAAAAGAAAAACGGAGCCACTGACTTCTAACCGATTGAATCAGAACCCTCGGGGCTGGCTCCTGGCCTGTCTTCTCAAACGTGGGTCATTATTCCTTTAAAACGCTCCCAGGTCATTCTAACGTGCAGGCAGGGACGAGGAACACTGGGCTAAACGGACTGACCTCCGGGGCTGGCGGGAAGCCTACACCAATGAGTTTTAAATTCAAAACGAAGGGCGTGGGAGGAAGGGACAGGCCCGCCCAGGGACGCCGGTTAGTCTGGACCGCGGCCAACCCGCAACAGCACTTCCGGTCC
>NW_006291034.1:91351-91797 GCF_000327345.1 Myotis davidii
TCTCCCGGGTCCGCGGGGGACTCGGCGCCTCCCGCCGTTGGGGAGAGGCTGGGGGCGGCCCTGTCCACTCCACCCCTGGTTCCTCGGGCCACTAGCAGTACTTCCTCCCGGACCCGGGGTCAGAGGTCGCAACCTGAACCCCTGGGAGCAGAGGGCATCTCAACTTCCGGAGGGAAAAATAACGAAGGTGCGCGAGCTCGTTGCCAACTTCTGGTTTCCCGGGGCGCTTAGAGCCCCTGACAACAGGGTTCCGGCGCCCGCGCAGCCCCAGGAGGCTGGCTCGCATTGGGGCCTCCCGGTCGCCTTGGAAGTGTCCTCCCCTCGTTCGCGCAGCAGTGCGGCTCCGTGCCGGCAGGGAGAGTGGCGCGGGGGTCCACGGCTGGACCCGGTCCCTGGGCTCCGGGGGCACAGCCACCCGAGCCAACGCCGGATTCAGTAACCAGTGA
>NW_006291034.1:98300-99598 GCF_000327345.1 Myotis davidii
GGTGTTAGCAGGAGGGAAAGCGACATCTGCAAAGCCTGGTAGAGCGCAGCACAAGACAGGCGTGTTGCCTCTTCTCCGAACGGAAGGCTGTGGCAGCCAGCGTGGAGCCGGTCCCTTGGCACTATTTTCCCAGCAGCATCTGCTCCCTTCATGTCAGTATCTCATCGTGATGGTCTGTGATCAGCTACTTCGTGCTGCTGTTGTCATTGCTTCAAGGCACCATGACGGCGACACAGGTTTGCCACAGGCGCCCCTTCTGCGCTGCGGCTCGCAGGCGCCGTTGACGGGGCGCCCCCCTGCTCTGGGCCAACGGCGGAGGGTGCACAGCGCTCACTGTCTGGCCTGACCCGGCCCAAGGTCCGGGCTCGCTCACCGCCGCGGGCGCGTTTCGGGAACCGGGGGCAGAGCCACTCTGCTCAAGCCGCGGGTGTCGCTGCTGTTACTTTCTTGGCTAAAACTGTCAGGCCGTGATAACATGAACATGTAACCTAAAAGAAAAAGAAAAACGGAGCCACTGACTTCTAACCGATTGAATCAGAACCCTCGGGGCTGGCTCCTGGCCTGTCTTCTCAAACGTGGGTCATTATTCCTTTAAAACGCTCCCAGGTCATTCTAACGTGCAGGCAGGGACGAGGAACACTGGGCTAAACGGTCTCTGGGGGGACTGACCTCCGGGGCTGGCGGGAAGCCTACGCCAATGAGATTTAAATTCAAAACGAAGGGCGTGGGAGGAAGGGACAGGCCCGCCCAGGGACGCCGGTTAGTCTGGACCGCGGCCAACCCGCAACAGCACTTCCGGCCCCCGTTGCTGACCCCTCACCTGAGCCCCAAGAGCAGACAAGCCCTTGGCTCTTCTCCCGGGTCCGCGGGGGACTCGGCGCCTCCCGCCGTTGGGGAGAGGCTGGGGGCGGCCCTGTCCACTCCACCCCTGGTTCCTCGGCCACTAGCAGTACTTCCTCCCGGACCCGGGGTCAGAGGTCGCAACCTGAACCCCTGGGAGCAGAGGGCATCTCAACTTCCGGAGGGAAAAATAACGAAGGTGCGCGAGCTCGTTGCCAACTTCTGGTTTCCCGGGGCGCTTAGAGCCCCTGACAACAGGGTTCCGGCGCCCGCGCAGCCCCAGGAGGCTGGCTCGCATTGGGGCCTCCCGGTCGCCTTGGAAGTGTCCTCCCCTCGTTCGCGCAGCAGTGCGGCTCCGTGCCGGCAGGGAGAGTGGCGCGGGGGTCCACGGCTGGACCCGGTCCCTGGGCTCCGGGGGCACAGCCACCCGAGCCAACGCCGGATTCAGTAACCAGTGA
>NW_006291034.1:99652-100965 GCF_000327345.1 Myotis davidii
GCGTGCGCGGTTGTGTTGAGGTTGCAAGTTCGACCGTCAACTGGAGCATCTTGTCCCACCGGAGCGCGCACCCCTTCCCCAGTGCTTTCCTGCCTCATAGAGTTTTGGAAGAATTGATACACTTCCTCTTTAAAATGTTTAATTCTTAATTAGTAAGGCCACCAGTCTTGAGCTTTTCTTTTTCCAAAATATTAATTACGGACTCCGTTTTAAAAATGTCTGTCCACCTTTTCTATTTTTTTCTTGTGTTCATTGCCATAATTTACATCCTCTGGGAATTTTTAAAATATGTTTTTATTATTGATAGTATTACAGATATCTCCCATCCCTTTCCCCCTTGCCTTCCCTCCTCCCAGCCCCTAGCTCTGGGAAATTTTTCATTTCATCAAAGTTGTCTAATTTGTTAGCATGACGTCCAAACTATTTATCCCTTTAAGATGTTTTCATTTTTTTTTTTTTTTTGAGATCAGTAGTGATGCTCTCTGTTTCCTTCGATTTCTCATCTCTCTTTTCTGGTTAAGTCTAACTAAAACTTTGCTCATCTTGCTGGCTTTTCAAAAGACTCATCTCTTCATTTCATTGGGTTTCTTTATTGTTTTTCTGTTTTCCATTTCATTGATTGTACTCCAGTCTTTATTCTTTCCTTTCTTGTACTGGCTTTGGGTTTAGTTTGCTTATCTTTTTCTAGTTCTTAAGATAGAAGCTTAGGTTACTCATTTGAGTTCTTTCTTCTCTAATGCAGGTATTTAAAGGTATAAATATTGTGTAAGTACTGCTTTAATGAAATGCCATAATTTTGATGTATTATGGGTTCTTTCATTCAGTCCAAAATACTTTTATATTTCCCTTCTGATTTCTTTTATACTCATGGATTGTTGATTCTCTCAATTTTCCTTCTGTTATTGACTTTAATTTGATCTTATTATCATCAGAGAACATTTTTGAACGCAGGTAAGGAGCGAAGGCCTTGCACATATGTTTCCATCGCGTCCCAGCTGATTTGTCCTTGCTTCCCTTCGGGCCTAGTCTATTATGCCAAGCGAAAGAAGCTGTTCCTAAGGCCCCACCTCCCAGACATCACCTGGCCACTTCCCAGAGCCTCTCCATCCAAGAGCCTCTCCATCTGGGAGTGACATGCTCCAGAGACTTAGTCCATGGAGACGAGGTGGCCGAGTGGTTAAGGCGATGGACTGCTAATCCATTGTGCTCTGCACGCGTGGGTTCGAATCCCACCCTCGTCGATGGAGTGGTTTTTAGTGTGTAAATCTCCTAAGAAGTACTTTCAAAAGTCTCTTGGATGTATTCCTAAAATA
>NW_006291034.1:110072-110481 GCF_000327345.1 Myotis davidii
CGGAGCGCGCACCCCTTCCCCAGTGCTTTCCTGCCTCATAGAGTTTTGGAAGAATTGATACACTTCCTCTTTAAAATGTTTAATTCTTAATTAGTAAGGCCACCAGTCTTGAGCTTTTCTTTTTCCAAAATATTAATTACGGACTCCGTTTTAAAAATGTCTGTCCACCTTTTCTATTTTTTTCTTGTGTTCATTGCCATAATTTACATCCTCTGGGAATTTTTAAAATATGTTTTTATTATTGATAGTATTACAGATATCTCCCATCCCTTTCCCCCTTGCCTTCCCTCCTCCCAGCCTCTAGCTCTGGGAAATTTTTCATTTCATCAAAGTTGTCTAATTTGTTAGCATGACGTCCAAACTATTTATCCCTTTAAGATGTTTTCTTTTTTTTTTTTTTTTTTTTTTG
>NW_006291034.1:111028-116687 GCF_000327345.1 Myotis davidii
CAGAGCCTCTCAAGAGCCTCTCCATCTGGGAGTGACATGCTCCAGAGACTTAGTCCATGGAGACGAGGTGGCCGAGTGGTTAAGGCGATGGACTGCTAATCCATTGTGCTCTGCACGCGTGGGTTCGAATCCCACCCTCGTCGATGGAGTGGTTTTTAGTGTGTAAATCTCCTAAGAAGTACTTTCAAAAGTCTCTTGGATGTATTCCTAAAATATTTGCCCCTTGTTCTGACCTTTACCTGGGCAACATTAATCCTCAGTCACTATGGTCTGAGCACTTTCCCTGTCCTTCCATAAGTGATCATTCTTGCATTTCGGTAGAACAGATTTTTCGAAATATCCCTCAATTTTACCTGGTGTAATATTGCTTGAAGGGGATTTTATTTTCAACCAACTCATAATTAGAATTCTTACGTTTAGCATCCATTACATATCTCATCTTGCCCATCTGGTTCCAATTTTTATATCTATGATACATACATCTCAATATTTCCAGAGTTGTCTTTAAAAGCACAAGTGTTTTGCAGTGAGTTCACTGCTTATCATTGTCAGTGGCTTTTCTCTGGGGGGTCCCGGATCAGTCCCGGGTGTGCTGAGGTTTCCCGAGGGGCCTAGGAGGAGCCAAGTAGGATTGGGTGCTGTCAGGAGACATGGGCGGTTAATGAATTAGGCACCCCCCAATAATGGTGGGGTGCAGCAAAGTGGGTTGGGGCATCCTGGGTAGGAAACAATAATCACTGGGGGAGAATAACCCTGTAGATGACCTGGAGAAACACTCCGGGTGACTCCGCAGCCAGCGTTCTCCACGTTCTCCCAACGGGGGTGACAGCAGGACAGGTTTCGTTGTCATCAGTCCAGGCCGCTCGCCACTCTCTTCAGGCCTGAATACGACTTTACTTTTCCCCTACGGACTCTTTCGCTGTATCTAAAATAAGGTGCTGGTAAGGAATTTGTGTTCTTACACTAGATACAAAGAGGCTTACTGTGCCGTGCCAGTGAAGGATTAAAGACAAAGAATACAGCTGGGGCCGGGAGGATCTCCATGCCTGGATGAAGATGCAGAAAGATCCAGCCTGCAAGCGAGCCTTTATTTTATAGTCAGAGCAAAACAAGGTAGTGGTCAACATGGTTACAATGTTCTTGTGGGTTTCCCTTGTTTTGGCAGCGCTTACTGCACCTCCCACAGCCCATTAGCTACCTAGGAAGGAACCAGGGAAGGCTTCATTATGCTAAGAGGGCTCTGCCTCCAAGCTGGGACTTGTTTGTGGCCCTGCCACAGGTCAGTCTGAGGCTTGACCTATAGCCGCTCCCTACAGCTTACTTCCTTGTTACTGTTTTGTATCATTTTCTAAAAATACCTTCATCAGAAATAACCTCTCTAAGACATTTGTATAGAACTATGGCTATGACCAAAGTTTCTATTTGCCAAAAAGATAAATCCCAGCAATATGCCCTCGAGTCTGTTCCTGACAGATACATTCCAAAAAGTGAGGAAGGGAACTCCAGGTGCCCTCAGGGTCTGACTTCTGCACACGAGACAGTGGGGATCTCCCACGGAAGCCACCCTGGGGGTGAACTGCTCAAGCGTCTCTGGGTCATACAGGCGAGGCGGGTCCCCATCCTCTCTGGCGGAGACACAGCTTTGGGAGATCAGAGCGAGCCAAGGCGCTCAGGCTGACAGGTCCCTCTGTGCGTCAGAGAGAAGCAGGGCCTGCGGGGCTTTGGCAGGAAAGGTTTTTGGCGCAGCGAGCGATGCCGGAAAGGCTGGTGAACGCACCCTGTACTCGCTCTGCGGTCAGGTTCTTGTTGCCCCTCCCGGCAGCCGAGGCCCTGCAATAAGGGAGCCACAGGAGAAAACAGGCAGATATTTATGGTCCTGCGGCCCTGGGTACAGAGGAGAGACCCGGGGAAAGGACTCAACTCCGGCGGTACCAAGAATTGCGGTGCAAACACGACTTGAACAGGGCAAGGGTTTCCCTCCAACCAAAATGTCAAGAGCAAGTCTCACTCCTGAACAGGGCACAACGCGAAGGAAAGGAAGGCGAGCAGCAGGTGGGACCACCCACCGTGCTTATCAGGTTGCGGGGGGTGCAGGGCAGGGTCCCTCGGGGCAGCTGGATGGCCAGACCGATGCGAGGGCGCGCGCTCCCGGGCGAATTCAAACCCCGGCGCAGCCTCGGCCCAGGCGGGAGTCCGGCTTAATCCCTGGCCCGGGCCGGCCGTGCTTAAATTTGCTTAGAGCTTAACGTTTTCCTCCCCGTCGCTCCTGAACTCTGAGAAATGGTGGGGAGCCCTATTAAATGTGGGAAGTTCCCAAATCATACGGACTCCCGGACCCTGGAGAACCAAGCAGGCGTTTTTGTCAGCACTTAGTGACCCCCAGGTTCTCCAAAGGTGGTTGCCCGACTTCGCACCAGCTCCTTCTCTGCGAACGTGGGTGGCTCTGAAAAGAGCCTTTGGGTCAGGAGTCAGGCCGCGTGCCCGCGCCTCACTTGGAGCTGGTGTACTTGGTGACGGCCTTGGTGCCCTCGGACACGGCGTGCTTGGCCAGCTCGCCGGGCAGCAGCAGGCGCACGGCCGTCTGGATCTCGCGGGACGTGATGGTCGAGCGCTTGTTGTAATGCGCCAGGCGCGACGCCTCGCCCGCGATGCGCTCGAAGATGTCGTTGACGAACGAGTTCATGATGCCCATGGCCTTGGACGAGATGCCGGTGTCGGGGTGCACCTGCTTGAGCACCTTGTACACGTACACCGAGTAGCTCTCCTTGCGGCTGCGCTTGCGCTTCTTGCCGTCCTTCTTCTGCGCCTTGGTCACGGCCTTCTTGGAGCCCTTCTTCGGGGCGGGCGCCGACTTGGCGGGCTCGGGCATGGCCGGGAGGAGCCGCCGAAGAAGCCGGGAAACAGCGGGAAGAGCGAGCGCGAGGCTGCGAGTGTCTCCGGTTCGGGCCCCTTCCAGGCGGCGGGGAGGAAGGGCGTGTCCGACTGGCGGTGAGTCCCGGAAACGTCACCGGGACGTTGTCCACTGACAACGAGTGTGTTCCTGAACCAGGATCCCATTGGGTGAAGGGAACGGGCTGTAACTGGCCGCCAATGGCACAGACTCACGTTCGCGCCGCGGCGCGACTATAAAGAGGGCAGCTGCGGGCGACTCAGCTCAGATCAAGGTCTGAGCGGAGGTTTCCTGTCCATCATGTCGGGACGCGGCAAGCAGGGCGGCAAGGCGCGCGCCAAGGCCAAGACGCGGTCCTCGCGGGCCGGGCTGCAGTTCCCCGTGGGCCGCGTGCACCGGCTGCTCCGCAAGGGCAACTACGCCGAGCGCGTCGGGGCGGGGGCGCCGGCGGGCAACGCGGCGCGCGACAACAAGAAGACGCGCATCATCCCGCGCCACCTGCAGCTGGCCATCCGCAACGACGAGGAGCTCAACAAGCTGCTGGGCAAGGTGACCATCGCGCAGGGCGGCGTGCTGCCCAACATCCAGGCCGTGCTGCTGCCCAAGAAGACCGAGAGCCACCACAAGGCCAAGGGCAAGTGAGGAGCAGGTCCCAACATCCAAACCAAAGGCTCTTTTCAGAGCCACCCACGCCTTCACTAAAGAGCTTACAGTTGCGGTGTTGGAACAGCTACTTGAGAATCCCCTTGACTGAAGGTCACTGGAGGTGTCAGTATGTTAACACCCCAGAAACAAAACACTAGCCATACATTCAAAACACAGTGGTTTGTATCAGGTGATTAAGCAATTGGTGCAACACGCCCTGGGGCTCAAGCGCCTCAGGATGGAAAGTGAAGTGCTCTGCAGACTAAGCCATTGTTTTCTGGTAAAGAGCTTAGCACTTGTATTTGTATTAGAAAGTGAGTCATCGGCCCAATGGAGTCCGTTCCCCATTGAAAGCAAAACCTTGTCAAAAGTTGCATGAAGAAATGTGTACCATCCTCATGTATTCGTGAATTTTTTTAAAAAAACCTTACCTTCCACCCCAATACAGATTCTTACAGTAAAGTTGTTGGCAACAATGTATAACAATGAAAGACACTCAAGTGACCCCTGCCCCTCCAGAAGTGTTTCGTGGGGTTTTTTTTAAGCTAAAGTTTGGGTTGTGAATAGGACTATGACAAAAACTAGGTCCGGTCCTGTGGCGGAGTGGCAGGAGAGCTGGGGGGTCTGCTTTTATGTCACTTACTGGGCTGCCTGTGACATCTACTCCTCGGTGGCATGACAGGGAAATAGACGCCCTCAGTCCGGGGGCCAGCATCCGAAATCACGCTGCTGCCAGGCCTGCTTCATCCCAGGCCTCTGAGGGCGGCACCTCCAGGGACTCTTCCAGATGCTGGAACAGAAATACCCCAGAAACGAGCTTGCGCCTTTGATGGCCAGCAGTTCTCGGGTTTCTTAACACATCCCTCCAGCCTGGACCTCCCTCACACCCTCCTCGCCTGAGTCTGTCCTCTCCTCCTGCAGGATCACAGCCGTCGCCTGACCCAGAGCCCCTCTGAACCTCTCCTGAGGCACATATGTGGATTGGTAGTAGTATTTTTCAGGTTAGGAGGAAACAGCATTTCAAAGATAAATTTACCCTAAAAATGCAAAGTTTTAGCACCGTTTTGATCAGACTACTTAGGGAATTCCTTTGTTGCAAGCAGACAACATCATTTGTAATTTTGAGTAAAAGGAGTGGTGATAACAGAAATTATTTCGAAAAATAACTGGGGTGGGAATTCACTGCCAAATACTAAAATATTTTTCAACAGGAGAAACAACTGTAATACTCCATCATTACCATAAAAACTGAAGAATTCACTTTAAGTGAATATTCAATAGATGATAAATTCAGTTGCTCAAATCAGTGGGGACATATTTGATGTGTTGTACTGACTAACCAGTTGGTTGTTTTTTCAAAGTTTAATCTCTATACCTGGATCGCTGGAATTCTTTAGGTGATTCTACCCATTATTAATTAGTAAGACATAATAGGATAGGCTCTGCTGTTGAAAATGAAAATTGATACCTTTGGTGGAAGAGAATTAAACAATCTGCAAGACCCTAGAATTCTCTACTTTGTTACCATCACGTTCTGTGGGGTGTAGCTCTCCTGGAAATTAAGGAGAGAAACGTTCCAAAATGGCCTAGGCTTGTGCAAACTTAAGAGAAAGGAAACACGTGTATATGCAGAAATACTTTCCCACCGCTCTCTAATGCGTCGTCTACAAAAGCGATTTGACCTTCGCTTGCACGTACCATGAGGGGAAAAGGTTAAAAGTCGCTGCTGTACAATGTGAAGGTTTTGTTGGTTAATTTCGATGGAGCAGGAGGCAGGAAGGATAAGAAAGCAAGAAAAGCTGGCCGCTGTTGAGCATTAAAAAGAATTGCCTGAGGGCGGGGCGGGCAGGGGGGAGAAAGGGAGGACAGAGCGGCGGGTTTTAGCGCTTAGGCCCCGCCCAGCTCTCGGGTTTCACTCCGGTCCGCACGCGGCCCTATAAGAAGGCGCTGCAGACGCCGCCGGCGCATTGCTGGTCTCGGATCCTCTGACCATGTCCGGGCGCGGCAAAGGCGG
The DNA here is from genome assembly GCF_000327345.1 of Myotis davidii. Classification (NCBI taxonomy): domain Eukaryota; kingdom Metazoa; phylum Chordata; class Mammalia; order Chiroptera; family Vespertilionidae; genus Myotis; species Myotis davidii. The sequence goes on from NW_006291034.1 coordinate 116,578, forward strand.
GAAGGGCCTGGGCAAGGGCGGCGCCAAGCGCCACCGCAAGGTGCTGCGCGACAACATCCAGGGCATCACCAAGCCCGCCATCCGGCGCCTGGCGCGGCGCGGCGGCGGCA
>NW_006291034.1:116717-118447 GCF_000327345.1 Myotis davidii
TTCAGGGCCGCCCCCTCTCGAAAGAGCTGCGCGCTCCCCTGTTTATTGGGGAATGAGGCAGGAGTTACAGGTTCGCCCTCGGGGTCCCCGCGGTTCCAGCCCCGGGACCTGGAGGGTCGTGGTGGAAACTCCTACCCAGCGACCGGGAAGGGGCTCAGCCATAGGCTCCGCCAAAAAATTCCATGAGTCCCACCTGGCCGGGTGTCGGGGGAAGTTCTGCAAAGATTCCCGCTGGCGCCCACGGAGACCAAGGTTCATTGACACGGACTTGTCACCAGCACGCTGGTTCACTCCCCGCCTGGTCTCGGGCGTCACGGGAAGGCGGGCAGGTGGGGCCCTGCCGTCTCCCCGCCTGTTGTGCGTCCCTGTGGGGCTGCCTCTAGGATGTGCAGCCTCGGTCAGCCCCGCCCTGCCCCCCGGCTGAGCAGTGGCGTCGCTGTCAGCGCGGGGCCAGGGTTCTAACTCTGCGACTTCACTTCCTGTTCCTCGGGCCTGTTTGCATTTGAAGGAAGAGTCGCCTCCACTTCATCTTCCTCTTAACCACCTGCTGTGCGGCATGAGACGGGCTTCTGTGCCTTTGTGGTTTGTAACGGGCCATTTAAACACTACGACATGGTTACAAAAAGCTTTTGAAACAGGTCTTCGGATTGAACTCACACACTCGCTTTGTGTAGCAAAACCGAAGGCCCTTTTCCGGCCAAATGTTCCTGGAGAAAAGGAAGTGACGACTGGCCAACGTAAACCTCCCTGCAGTGCCCGCTAGAACCGTGGGCGGGACAGTATTCGGTGCCCGGCCGCGTGTTTTGGACAGAGGGTGGGGCCTCGGAGTCTCCCCGGGCCTCTCTTCCCTCCCCTACCCCCCACCCCACCGGGGCTTTTGGCTTGGAGTGGAACTGCCTGGGGCCTAGGCGGCCCTGCCCATCGTTAATCTTCCTTAAATGTATTAATGCCTCGCGTTGGGTCTGAACAGAGGAATGCGTTGCTGGTTTCCCGGTGTTTTGTTTCACAAGGGGATGCCGAGCTCTACGGTGGGTCTTGGAAAACCTGCGTCTTTCTCTTTCTCAACATTTAACTTAAAGATAAAAGGGCCTTTCAAAGTGAGAGGCAGCAAACATTTACTTGAGACCAATCAGGCAGGAGCCCAGATCGTGGCCCGATAAGGAGACGGAGGAATTGAGGGGCCAAGGGAAGGGGAGCAGTTACACCCACCGCAGGGAGGCGTTGCTGCCGCTACAGAAAAGTTAACACAGTGACGCTAGGTCTAAATACGTTTCTTTTCAGTCTGTCACCCATCAGCTCAGTACTTAACAATGTTTGCTTTCTTTTCCTCTCAGTTCTTTGGGATGCAATGTTGCCCTAAGTTAGGTCTAAATGTAATTTTGCCGTTTTAACCCTAAAAGTTTTGAGGTATGTACCTCCAGCTCCATTTTGGCTGTTTTTGGGTGTTTTTTGAGGGCACATTTGTTCAGCTGGGGCCAGTGAAAGCACAGCTGCGGATCTGAAACTATTACAGGAAAGAAATGAGCCCCTGGGGCTGCCTTTAGCTCCCTGGAAAGTCAGGGGACGCGGCCAGGAAGATAGATTCGGGGTTCGCCTGGATGAGCCCTGCTGCCCATAGCTCCCCTGCTGCACGTCTGTGGGACCCTCCGTCTTATTTTAAAGCAGGTCCCCTTCTATTTGTTCACAAACTACACCACACATTTGGGGCAGCCTTTACTCTCGATAAAATA
>NW_006291034.1:118486-123768 GCF_000327345.1 Myotis davidii
CATTTGCCTCTTACTATGACAAATAGTTACCGCCAAAATTAACCCAAAAGCAGTTAAAGACCTGTGTCTCAACAAGAGCCCCAAGCTCTCGGGGCCTTGGAATTCACCAGGGTCTTTACTATGGTGTTTGTCCGCTGCCGGGTTTTGTTTTCTAGGTTTAGATGCACATGCCTCTGAACAGTATGTAGCAGTTTCACGTCCGGAAACCTTAAAGTACTTAGTGCCTGTACTTCCCCCCAGACTCGATGTGTTTACAGCTCTAACACTGACAACTGAGTGGCTCTGAAAAGAGCCTTTGGGTCAGGAGTGAGGCCGCGTGCTCGCGCCTCACTTGGAGCTGGTGTACTTGGTGACGGCCTTGGTGCCCTCGGACACGGCGTGCTTGGCCAGCTCGCCGGGCAGCAGCAGGCGCACGGCCGTCTGGATCTCGCGGGACGTGATGGTCGAGCGCTTGTTGTAATGCGCCAGGCGCGACGCCTCGCCCGCGATGCGCTCGAAGATGTCGTTGACGAACGAGTTCATGATGCCCATGGCCTTGGACGAGATGCCGGTGTCGGGGTGCACCTGCTTGAGCACCTTGTACACGTACACCGAGTAGCTCTCCTTGCGGCTGCGCTTGCGCTTCTTGCCGTCCTTCTTCTGCGCCTTGGTCACGGCCTTCTTGGAGCCCTTCTTCGGGGCGGGCGCCGACTTGGCGGGCTCGGGCATGGTCGGGAGTTCAGCGGGGGTGGTGGGCAAGAGAAAAGTGAGAGCGGAGCACGCTGTGTCCTCTTTATATAGAACCTCGCATGCAAATAAGGAGATAAAGCAGAGCCCTGTGTCTGTTGGCTCCGGAGAGCAAGCTCAAAACCTGGCTCTGCCCAATCAGAGCGCCAGAATCCCAAACTTGCACGTTCACTGGTTTAGATGCAGCTGAAACCTGAACCAATGACACAGCTGCTTCTTCGCGCCACAAACGTTTATAAAAAGTGCCGCCCGCGCACTTCCGTTTTTGCAGCCACTTGCAGTGAAGTTTGTAGCCAGAATGTCCGGCCGCGGGAAGCAGGGCGGCAAGGCGCGCGCCAAGGCCAAGACGCGGTCCTCGCGGGCCGGGCTGCAGTTCCCCGTGGGCCGAGCGCGTCGGGGCGGGCGCGCCCGTGTACCTGGCGGCCGTGCTGGAGTACCTGACGGCCGAGATCCTGGAGCTGGCGGGCAACGCGGCGCGCGACAACAAGAAGACGCGCATCATCCCGCGCCACCTGCAGCTGGCCATCCGCAACGACGAGGAGCTCAACAAGCTGCTGGGCAAGGTGACCATCGCTCAGGGCGGCGTGCTGCCCAACATCCAGGCCGTGCTGCTGCCCAAGAAGACCGAGAGCCACCACAAGGCCAAGTGAGGAGAAAGCAGGTTAGGAACCCGGACAACAAAGGCTCTTTTCAGAGCCACGTACACTTTCAGAAAAAGCTGGAACGGTAACTTGTCCTATTCTCTCGGCAAGTTTCCATTGTAGCATTTAACTCCAGTGGAAGTTAGAGTTTGATTTGTTGATTTAAAATATGCGGGCGTTCCTGAAACCCACGCTGGTAAATTCCTGGCCCTGTTTCTGCGGGACAGCTGTGTTCATGCCCTGAATTCCAGCAGGTGAGGATACAGCAAGGAATGCAACCTTGGGAATTGCCTGCCTACGAACCCAGGTGGGGGAAACAAATAGGCACAATGCAGCAATTTAGATAGAGAATAAGTGGAGGTAAACGCTGTAGGTAAAGGGGCTGCATGACCAGGGTGCTACCTAAATGGAGAAAAGGAACCAGCCCAGCAGATGTTAGGCGAAGAGGACTCCAAAGAGGTGAAAATGCAAAGGCCCTAACAGGAAATGTGTTTGGTTCTTGGGAACAGTCCATGAGGCTATGAGGTCAAAGGTGGGCATGGGGGTGAAATGGGACCATAAATATAAGACTTTGTGGGGTGTGTAAATTATGCACAATTATTTAGCTGGGCTGGTGTGGCTCCGTGGTAGAGCATTGACCTATGAACCAGGAGGTCACAGTTCTATACCTAGTGAGGGCACATGCCCGGGTTGTGTCCCCAGTGTGGGGCGTGCAGGAGGCAGCCAATCCATGATTCTCATCATTGATGCTTCTCTCTCTCCCTCTCTGAAACCAATAAATATTGAATACAATAAAAATAACATTAATCCTGATCTCTGACATAATAAATTTGATAATACAAATTAGCTATGGAATGCAACCCACTTTTTAAAAAAAGACACCAGAGAAACAGTATTAATGTTAGCCTGTGGTTCACAGCCTGAAGGATTTGAGGGGAAATGGTTTGTAATTCAGCACATAGGTCCGTTTGTTGCTTGTCTTTGCAGAAAGCCTGTTGAGTAAAATGATAACACAGCAGACCCCTCCACACAGACACACGGTGATGCAATAAGGCAAGTCGGGTTGTGTGGAAGCAGGTGCTGAGACGGAGTTTGAAGTGGAAAATGATTATCAGGGCCCCAAATCTGTGAAGGGAGGAGTGTCAGACTGACACAGGCCAGATAAACATGGGGAGCTCCGGAGCCAGTATTGTCTGTTAAGAGGTGCCCCCACATTAGCTCTGTCCCTGGACCAGCCATTACCTCCCCACATTGCCCGTCACTGGATGTGGGAAGGACAGGGAAGGAGCTGTCTGCACTTGGCCGGTGCGTCTTTCCTTCAGGGGGAAGTCTGGGCGCTGCATTCGCATCCCTGAAACAGGTACATTAACATGAATAGAAAGGCCAACATGGTGCCCTGGCTGGTTTGGTTCAGTGGATAGCTCGTCGGCCTGTGGACTGTAAAGGTCCCGGGTTCGATTACAGTTAAGGGCACATGCCCAGTTTGTGGGGTCGATCCCCAGTAGGGGGCGTGCAGGAGGCCACTGATCCATGATTCTCATCACCGATGTTTCTATATCTCTTCCTAACTCTCTGAAGTCAATCAAAATATATAGTAAAGATCAACATGGAGCATTGTCTATATTGGCCCTTTTTAAAAAAAATATTTTTATGCCCCGACCTGCGGGGCATGCAACGTGGGTACCGTGACGATTCCTGTAAGGGAATGAGAGGATAGGAGACGCGAAGAAATGGAGGCAAGACAGGGTTCTGATCAAGCCTCAAATTTTATTTTTACAGCAGCAGAATATATACTGTTTTGGGGACGGGGGTGGGTGGAGAGGCCTATGGATATCAGCCTATCAGCAGGGTGGTAGCAGGTTCAGGAATGTGGCAGCTGTAGCTTATCAGCAGGGTTGTAGCAGGCTCCGGATGTGGCGGTTGTTGCTTCAGGGTATAGGATGGTTATCTTTAGCTGCTGGCCAAATCGCAGGACACACGTGGTTTCTGGTAACTAGGAGTTTCTAGAGGAACCTGAAGCTTATAGTTCTTAAGATGGCTTTGTCTAAGCCAACATCTCTAATGGCTCCCAACATTTTTATCTCCACACTGAGGATCGAGCCCACAACCTAGGAATCGAACCGTGATCTCCCTCCTGGTCCCTAGACCAGAGCCACGCAGGCGAATTGCAGACAAAAGGACCTCAGTTTGCCTTCGAGGGGGGCGGGGAGGGAGTCCTGTGGTCACTGGTCCCTCCAGGGATCAGACCCCGGCCCTTCGGGGTGTAAAGCAGTCGTGCTAACGCTGCACTAAGGACCACGCACAGGAGGTCATGGTTCGATTCTCGGTCAGGGCATGTGCCCTGGTTGTGGGCTCGATCCCCCTTCCTCTCTGAAATCAATAAGAAGATATTAAAAGAGAGAGAGAGAAAGATGGGAGGGAATTAAAGGATGCCACCCCAAAATACATGTGCCTCTGGCATTTTGACTATTTTGAATGCGAAGCACTTGAAAACAACAGATTTTTTTAAAAGGCATCCTGTGCAATTACATAAAACTGAGGAGGCTTAGATAACAAGGTGTGGGCGCTACATGAGCACCCACACATCCTGGACACCCTCACCAGACCAAAGCTTTGGGCACTGGAAGACACTCCCAACAGAATGTCACATACAGACCAGACATGCATCTAGGTCTCCAGGTGGATCCATGTCTCGAATGGGAAAAAAAAAACCTAAGCATTTTTTTGAGAGAATATGTATAACCTAGTAACAGGAGGACCTGTTAAGCCTAACCTCAAGAAGTGCAAGTCCTGCCCTAGCGGCTTGGCTCAGTGGATAGCGCACAGGCCTGCGGACTGAAGGGTCACGGGTTTGATGCCAGTCAAGGGCACACGCCGGGGTTTCGGGCTCAATCCCCAGTAGGGGGCTGGCAGGAGGCGGCCAATCAATGGTCCTCTCATTGATGTTTCTATCTCTCCCTCTCCCTTCCTCTCTGAAATCAATAAAAATATTTTTTAAATGTTCTGATCACAGGAACAACAACAAAATACAAGTCCTAAGTGGGAGGGGAGACAAATTATTGACAAAATTAGGCTCCTGCCATTAACTTTCTCCACCGACAAAGTTGATCCGACAGGGCAGGCACTATTGCAAGGCCTAACATTCCCGGCAGACTGACCAGTCTGCAGTGCACGCCTGCACACCAACATGGAAAAGGCAGCCTCCGTTTCTACTGCGGCCCTAATTTTTTAAGGTAACGCTAACTGGATGACGTCTCAGTGTTTTCAGTGCTGTTCCTCAGGGAATGCTTCTTTCGAAAAAGAAACATCAGCCTCAGTAAGAACGCGGCAAACGATAAGCTGAATGTGCTGAGGCTGCAACTCGATGGCTGAGCGGCCGCTCCACGCCTTTAAAGAACGTGAACACAGACCTTAAGGGCAACGATGGGAGCCTCAGCCCAGCTCCTCGATCACGAAGTCGGAAGCGGGGCCACGTGAGCCGGGCAGGCTGGAGGGACACGCGGAGCCGGCGCGGGGTGGACAGCAGAGAACACACGGGAGCTAACCCTTCTGCTCCTGCCCGTGTATCCACGCGGCCTTCACACAGCGCATAGGGCGCTGGCCGGGGCGGTCACCTGTGGCATCGGGACCGGGGCCTGTGCATCCATCCCTGGGACCGGGAGCCCCTGTGCGTCCATCCCTGGGACCCGGGCCTGTGTGTCCATCCCTGGGACCGTGGGCCTCTGTGCGTCCATCCCTGGGACCGGGGCCTGTGCATCCATCCCTGGGACCGGGAGCCCCTGTGCATCCATCCCTGGGACCGGGGCCTGTGTGTCCATCCCTGGGACCGTGGGCCTCTGTGCGTCCATCCCTGGGACCGGGGCCTGTGCATCCATCCCTGGGACCGGGAGCCCCTGTGCATCCATCCCTGGGACC
>NW_006291034.1:124127-124441 GCF_000327345.1 Myotis davidii
TCTCTCTTCCACTCTCCCTAAAGCCAAGATCCTTGGGTGAGGATTAACGGGGGGGGGCGCCACCGGCCTGCGCGCAGCAGCCGGAGCAGTGATGTGGGGGTCCACAGGGCAACTTGGGTGGATATTAGAGTCACCGTGCTTTTCCGAAAGACATAAGAGTAGGTACTATGGCAAATGTATCACGTATGGACACAAAACAAAAATGTCACCTTTGAAAAAAAATACGTGAGATCAACTTGGTGCGATCAGCCCAGGAGCAAGGCCGCTGTGGGGACAGGCGGGGTCCGTGGAGCAGGACACGGTCGGTCCACCCT
>NW_006291034.1:124696-134035 GCF_000327345.1 Myotis davidii
CTCGGCAGGTGGCGCCGCGACCACGCGGAACTGGTTTGGGGTTCGGAGACCAAACGTTAACTCGCTCCCTTGACCCCCCTCTGGGTACAGACGCCACAGCAGACGACTCTGTGGTGTTTGCTGTTCCTGCGCCAGCGCCCAGAAAAGTCCCCGAGATGCAGGAGCGGCTCCACGTCCTTAACAGACACAAATTTAAAATGTGCTGCAATCTCCGGTGTTTCCTCTAGATGGCGACAGTCTCCACGGAATAGGAATTTCATTTCCATTTAAAATCATTTTTAAAAAACATTGCAGTACAGAATGCATTTTTTAAAAAATGTTGATGTTTCTGCTTTAGAACGAATTCAGAAACACTGACAGTCATAAAATCTCTGTCATAAAATCAGGTAGGTCTGGCAAATTGTTACATTTCACAGAAAAAGTTACAAATATGATATAACTGAACATTTACCTAAAAGGGGGCCCTGTGGCTTAGCTGGTCAAAGCGCCTGTCTAGTAAACAGGAGATCCTGGGTTCGAATCCCAGCGGGGCCTTCTTATTTGGTTTTGTGTTTTCAATAGTGTACATACCATTAAGTAAGTTACAGAGGCATGGAGGCATTTATATAGCTGACTGGCCCTGTATTGAATTGTTATTTCAATTGTAGACGGTCTCTTGACAGATAATTGCATCACCGTATGAGGGATTGGTGTGAAGAGAAAAATGAATAACTTTTCTGTAGCTGATAGAAAACGATGGGTTTCGAAAGCAAGGAAAGTAACGCAAAAATAAATGAATGGGAGTACCTCAAACTAAACCACTTCTGCACAGAAAAAGAAACCATCAAAAAGCATAAAGGCAAACAACTAAATGGGAGAAGATATTTGCAAATAGTTCCTCAGATGATAGCCTAATATCCAAAAGATATAAAGAACTCATACCCTTCTTCTGGGTATCCACATAAAAAATTAAAAACATTTATTCGTAAAAATATACATGCCCCTATGTTCATTGCAGGATTATTCGTGGTGGCCAAGACATAGAAACTGAAGTATCCTTCAATGGATGGCTGGATAAAGAAGATGTGGTGCATATATACAATGCCAAGACATAGAAACCTTCGATGGATGGCTGGATAAAGAAGATGTGGGGCATATATACAATGCAATGCTACCCAGGCATAAGACAGGATAAAATACTGCCTTTTGTGACAACATGGGTGTGTATTTTTTAATTTTAGAGAAAGAGGAAAGGAGAGGGAGGAAGAGAAACATCAATGCAAAAGAGGAACATTAGTCATCGAGATCATCAAGCTAAGCAAAATAAGTCAGAAAAGGACAAGGACCATACGATTTCACTCATCTGTGGCATAGAAAGCAACACGTGGACAAACAAAACCAACTCCTAGACAAACAACAGAATGGTGGCTGCCAGAGGGGAAGGGGTTGGGGGTAGATACAGAGGGTACGGAGGCCAAATATATGGTGATGGAAGGATGCGATGTGCACACGCTATATCACAGAATTGCACACCTGAAACATATAATGTATTAACCAATGTCACCCCAGTATATTTAATTTTATTAAAAAATGAAAACAAGAAAGTAATGGGTTAGCTGATGGATGATTGGTAAAACTGGAATATGAGCTGAGCAATAATCATTTAAAGTTCTGATTGGAAGTGCAATCTTGGGTCTCAACCTGTGACAACCAACATTGTTAGCTACTAAAAAATGAAAATTCAACCCAGTAAATTTAAAGATTTCACTGGCTTTATTGAATCAGGGCAGCATCCCAACCAGTACATAGAAAGGTGCTTCGAGTTGTAGAAAATGGAAGGCTTTATAGGCAGAAAGAGGGTGGGACAAGGAAATCAAAAGAGTGGGTTATATCAAGCCATGTCACCTTGCCTTAGGGCAGTGGTTCTCAACCTTCCTAATGCCGCGACCCTTTAATACAGTTCCCCATGCTGTGGTGACCCCCAATTTCATCATTGTTACAAATTGAACATAATTAAAGCATAGTGATTAATCACAAAAACAATATGTAATTATATATGTGTTTTCCGATGGTCTTAGGCGACTCCTGTGAAAGGGTCGTTGGACCCCCAAAGGGGGCGGGACCCACAGGCTGAGAACCGCTACCTTAGGGGAAGGGAGGGGGTCTCTTCAGGCAGGTGACCTCACTAGTGCTGACCAGGAAACTCCAGACTGATGGGTAGGAAATCCCTCTCCTGGGTAGTAAGCCTTGGTGGGGCTCAGCACAAGGGGCTCCATTTGGGGCCTGTTCTTTGGTAACAAAGGTCAGTCATGGAGCCTGCTTGTTGGCATGCAAAGCCTTAATAAGCAATCTATAACATTTGGGGTGGAGTCCATCTCATTTTTATTTGTGAGAACAAGAGCACACTGGTGAAATTTACACTCTCACCATTTGGGGTCCCTACAACCAAAACTCACATTTCTGAGTGCAAGAGGGCAATTAAAGCTCAAATTGTGTTTGTGGGCACCGGATAGTTAACATTTCACAGGCACCATTTACAGACCATGTGGGGGAACAAGATAACAATGAGGACTCCTCATTACGTCTACGTGTATTTTGTCTAATTAGACATCTTGAAATAAATCACAAATAGATGATCACATTCTTTTTTTAAATTAAATCTTTATTGTTGAAAGTATTATATATGTTCCCCTTGGCCCCCATTGACCGTGTCTATCCCGCCCCTCCACCCCCCGGGGCCTTCACCGCCCTATTGTCTGTGTCCCTGGGTTGTGCATATATGCACACAAGGTCTTTGGTGAATCTCTCCCCACCCAACCACCCACCCCTTAATCTGCCACCAGTGGATTTTATGTACCTACCTTAGGTTTCCTCCTCTGATTCTAATGTATAAACTGAATGGCAAAACGACTACTAGCTATTTTCTCAATCCTTTGAGATTTTGCTTCCGGGTCCAGCCCTCAGCTTTGGCTCAAATAAACTCTTTGAAACATTCTTTAGGCTTGGAATTTCTTTCGTCAATATAAACAAATAAAAAAGCTTCAAGCAAACGGATAACCATTTAAAAAATTTAAAAAAATCTGGCAGTTTATTAAATTGCCTTGTTATTTAAGCGACAGAAATCTGGTTTTTACTGATTTACCTATTGATTTACATTCTAGAACTAGTAGGACGTTTTTATCAGAGAGTTGCATCTCAAGAGCAATCCTCCGTATGTCTACAGGTGCTTGGTCTAAAACTGACTTTGAGTTGGCGGTTTCCCCGGGTTGCATGCCCCAGAAACAACCCAGATTCCTTGTTAGCAGCGTTATGTTTGTTCTGCAAGTCTGACTTTCATCAGCTACTTCGCTTTAGAGAATGATGGGCAATCAGTTAATGACAACCATTTAAAATCTTGTGTCACCTGGGCCCATGGACACAGACAATAGGGCAGTGAGGGCCTGGAGGTGGTCAATGGGGGGGACATTTGTAATATTTTCAACAATAAGTCATTATTAAAAAATAAAAAAAATCTTGTGTCATCTGTACAGTTATTTTATTCCAGGCTTCCCTGAAGGCATGTGCAGCGAACACAGGACTGAACGCGTCACGGAAAAGCGTCCCAGCAGCTGCTCCTGGGCCCAGGGCCCCGGGGGCCTCGCCTGCCGGTCCTTCTGCCCTTGAACTCGGCAGGTTCATAACTTAACGTGCAGTGGAGTACGAGGGCCCTTTATTCATATCTGGGTGTTTCCCCGGCGCTGCCTGTGAGCTGGTCTTTGTCCCTCGCCTGGAGGAGGCAGCACCCCGCAAGCAACGCGAGCCCCGCCCTCCTGGGGTCGTGGAGCTCCCATGGGCTCCCGGCTGAGGGTTACGGGCCTCACTGTGTCGTCCGGGATCGGCCGTGTCCTCTCCTTAGTGCGCCCGCGCTCGTCAGCCAGACGAGGAGTGAGATTGTGCTGGGAGCCGGCGGGGCGGGGGGCGGGGGTGACAGCCGGCGAGGGGGGCAGCAGGCGGAGGAGCCGGGCCATCCTGTCCCCATCGCGCACCCACCTTTGTCTCTCAAATCTCAAGTCCTGGGAGGAAAGGATCAGAGGTCACTGCAGGTTGAGCTCCGCGTGAGGTTCCAGAAAAACAAAACAAAAAACAAAGCACTAAACCCCGCCTCCGGAGGCCGCAGGCTGGAACCTGCCACCCTCACACTGCGGGCGTTCAAGGGAGGTCATCTCCAGCTCTATCGCACCCTTCCGTCCAGCTCCGCACAGACCGTGCGAGGATCCTCTAGGCCCCGTTTCCCTGACCCCTAAATGCGCCCGCCTGGCCGCGTCGCGTGTTCCCTCCAACCTCTCCATCCTAGCTCCCCTGCGTTATTTCTCAGACAAAAACAAAAAAAGAACCTGACAAATCTTATCGCCCAGCGGTGGTGATCTGAGAAATGTCTGTAATCAGATGTGAGCAGAGTCCACGATGAAGTAGATATAAAATTTAAAAAAGAAAAACCGGGAAAAGGACTCACAGCTGGCCCGTACGGGGATCGAACCCGCGACCTTGGCGTTATTAGCACCACGCTCTAACCAACTGAGCTAACCGGCCGCCCGGTGAGGGCGCGCTCACTTAGCCTTTGTAAAGTCATAGGAGACTCGTCAGTGTGTTCTTTTTCAACACAAGGTTAAAAAGTGTTCTCTTTCCTACAAAGAGAAAAGAGCCATCCGAGATGCGGACGCGGAGGAACGTGCTCCTCCCGGGAAACTTGGAATTGCTCTAACCGAGAAAACTCGCGGAGGCGCGGGTCCGGCGCTGCAGTGCGGAGCGTCCGACACGCGGTGGCGCCCGAGTGCGGCGGGGGGGTCCACGGGGCCGGAAGATCGTGCGACCGTGCCTCAGAGCCCGCGACCCCATCCCGTTCCCAGGAACAAGGACCCCCAAACCCACGACCATCGGCGTCCAGGGTCAGGGCTGTTGTCTGAACCCGGAGAAACGCCGAGATCGCAGGGGAGATGCCCCTCCCAACCGGGCCTGACCGGTGTCCGCGGGGGAGGGGCCCGCGCAGCCCTCATCCCTGCGTCGCCTCTGCCCCTTTCTCTGTTGGACCCTACGATGCTCACATTTTCTCTGCTTTCCTACCCCGTGTTGTGTCTCAGTGAATGGACCCCTTACGCGCAGCTGTCTACGTGCTGGGCGATCTTAGGCACTGACACTACGGGCCATGGAGAGCTTCCCTGTGCGGCGTGTAACTTCCACCTCCGCTTACACGGAACCTCCTGGGTTGGAATCTCCCTGGCTTTGCGTAATTTTGGAAATTTGTGCGGAACCCCAGTGACTCCGCGGGTGTCTTAGGATAACGCCTGCTTTCCAAAAAGGAGGGATAGAAAACGATGGGTTCGACTCAGAGCTCTAACTCTGAGCTCTGTAACTTATAAATGTCGAAATAGCATTTGGGGAAAATTGTGTTTCCGCCCGGTTTCGAACCGGGGACCTTTCGCGTGTGAGGCGAACGTGATAACCACTACACTACGGAAACAACTGCCTAGTGGCCCCGGTGCCCCCCCCTCCAGAACAGAGGAGACTGCCTGAGTGGCTGGGTTGGCCACAGCCTTGCATAGAAAATGCACATTGCTGTGGATTCCCCCGCTTTTTAAATTTTATTTCAAAGACTTACAACCAAGCAAAGGCTTGACCCAGGGATCAAAATATTACACAAATTCCAGGCACTAAAAGCTAAGAAAGCATCCTGGAGAATTTTCGTGTGTGAATTAATGATTTCCCCCCCTTCCTCCTCCCCCCCACCCCCCCACCCCCAGTTTTATTGAGCTATAATCTACACAGAGCACTGCATAAGTGATCCAGGATTCACGGACAAAGTGTGACCCATGAGGAGGTGAGCTACACATAAGAATTGCATGATTTGGCCAATTTATACTAAAATAAGCCGGGCAAGTTTGAGTAGGAATGGATCTTACGTGTATAGAATTAAAGTGAAAAGAATATAAAGTTGAATCAAATCAAATTACTTGACGTGGTCTTACTAGTCAGAGATAGTTGATTTAATATTTTAACTCAAGGGCCTGGGGACATCTCTAATTTTTTATTAATTATGAATTATAACCAATTCTTACTTAATTGGCTATAATTAAGAATAATTAATTATATTTTTAATTACAATTAAGAATATAATTATTATATTAAGTTTCCAGATTTAAATAACTCTAAAAATAACTGCATAATGCAAAAGTAGTATAAACATGCTGTACAGTTATAGTGCACATGAAAGCAAACTATGACAACAATAACACAAAACATAAGAGTGAGTAAACCCCTCACCCACACAGGACCAGCAGATGGTATCTGAAGGCAGGCATTAATTGTAGCTGCATATTAAGAAATCCTAGGGAAAGCACTAAAAATTGTTTTAAAAGACATAAATGTTAAAGTGATAGTGGAGAAAAAAATCCGAATCATGAAAACTGCTCATATATTTCAAATACGAGAAAAGATTTTAAAAGAAACAAAAGGACACAGAAAACAACTTAGATTTTAATACGGAGATGTCAGTAACTAAGTTACATACCAATTACCTAAACCCATCAATTATAGGCAGCCATTGGAATGACTAAAATAAGGCTCACCTAGAAACTGGCCTGGTATCGCACAAGGAATTCATCCTCTCCCCAACTTAAAACGCCTGCTCCAAACAACCTACCGGGAGTGGGGTTCGAACCCACGCGGACAAACATCCATTGGATCTTAAGTCCAACGCCTTAACCACTCGGCCATCCCGGTGGCTGAGGTACTTCCTTGTTAAGTATTACCAAGTTAGTACTAATTAGGACTGCTAGTTCTTGCAAGATTATGTATAAGGTTGTGAAGTTATTTGCCCCTGAGGAACAGGGAAGGACATTCGGTGCCCTGCACCCCCAGGGGGTCAAAAGAAAGTGAGCCCAACCTTTCGGGGAAGATGGCCCGGAGGCAGGTTCGCCCGGCGCAGGCGCAGGGAGGGGCTGAGGACAAGCTCCAACAGCACAGGGACCTGCGGGGACGCTGGGGACGCCTTTCCGCCGTGAGGAGGTTGGAAAACTTCGTCACACAGTATCGGCCCTTTTATTCATCGACACCGACGCCCAAGAGGCCTTTGGGTGGAAATGGAAATTGTCATGTTCGTCTTGGAACAGTCGATCCTTCCCTACCCGTCACCGCAGGTTAAATCTCAGCTCCCACAGCGGAGGGCCCCGAGCCCCGGCCCGGCCCACGCGTGTCACCCACTCCCCGGGACAGGAGTTTCCGCGAGGAGGCGGGGGAGGAAGACAGCCCGGGGTCACCCCTGGATGGCGCTCTCAGACCCACTCCCGCTCCGCGCCCAGCTCGCCCCGTGCAGGCCCGGCTCTCCCGTCCGCGGCCCTTCCCCCTCAGGCGTGCTTACGTCACACACTCCCCCCGGCAAGTGTCTCCTGCCCCCGAAGAGGGGAAGGGCCGCCCGCCGCTGTGAGGGATCCTGTGACTCGTTCCGGCCTCAGCCTGACTGTGACGAAGTCACCACACACACACCGGGACAGTCGGCATGGCGCCTTTGGGGCCACGCGCTTCCTCTCCGCTCGGTGCCTCCGGGGTGGGGTGGGCGGTCAGCCTCAGGCGCAGGTGGGCGGTAGGTGGCCTGGGCCCTGGAGACGGGGTGTCTCACCAGGAGGAGTCGGGTGAGCCGAGAGGTCACCTTCCTGCTGTGGGGCGTTGCGGGAATGAGACACGAGCGCCCACGTCCCAGGTCGGTGACACGAGTCAGAACAGAACAGAGTGTGACGTCGGGTGGACCGACTCGCGGCCCTCCCACCCCTCGCGGGCACACTGGGCCCCGGCCACCCCCTCCCCAGGTCCTCGCCGTGTCCTCTGGGCTCGGCCAGCTTCTGCGGGATCACCGCAGTCACCGAGAGATGGGGGACGGGAGCGAGCGCGGACGTGCCCCGATGATTCTTGAAATTTCCCCGGCGCCCGAGCTCCCCAGTCCCGGGGCGGACCGTCACGGAGAGCTCCGTCCCGACGCTGTGGAGGCCAAGGCTCTGGGTGTGGAAGGAAATCAGTGTCTGAACAACAAAAACAAGACAAAACAAACGAAGAAAAAAACTTCACGGAAAGGATAAAGTCAAGGTTAATTTTTACTTATTTGGAAATGCAAAGAGGTGGCAGCAAGCCCGTTTCCGTAGTGTAGTGGTCATCACGTTCGCCTAACACGCGAAAGGTCCCCGGTTCGAAACCGGGCGGAAACAACTTGTCTTCCTTTTCTGAGTTTTACAACAAAGACACTCTGCATGGCAAGTTTTAAAATAGAGCTCACCACGCATAACTAATCATCTCTGAATGGATGCACAAAGTTCAAAATAGAAGTCATGTTTTATTACCCCGTTATGAACTCCATACACCGCAGGGCCTTTCTCCAACTCTCAGCCCGTCCTTAACCCCATCTCTGCTGTTCCTTCCGTCATTGAACTGAAAGGCAAAGGGGTCTGAGAGATAAAACTGGTATTTTTTATATACATGACTTGGATATGGAAGGAAGGAAGGAAGGAAGGAAGGAAGGAAGGAAGGAAGGAAGGAAGGAAGGGAGGGAGGAAGGAAGGGAGGAAGGAAGGAAGGGAAAAAAGGGAAAGGAAATATGTATGTGTCTGATTGTGATGGTTTGAACCATAAACAGTACCGCTGCCGGCAGAGCTGAAGAGCAGGCGAGGAGACGGCACGTGGATGAAGCATAAGCGACTCGCGGAGACCGAGGCGCTCAGAGGCCGCCGCCGCCGCCCGCACACCTCTCACCTCCGGGGGGCCCCCCTGCTCGTGAGCCCGCATCCTCTTTACTGAATGTCTATGAAGGCTTCATGCCACTTTCCTCAAGTCGGGTTTTTTCTTTTTTTTCGTTTTTCCGTCCTTTGAAGGGGGGACAAAGAACGTTGGTGTCACTGCTGAAGATTAAGAAACGAAGCCAACATTACTCCCAGCCTTACAGCGGGGGCTGTTCCCCACGTGTGAGGTGCGGCAGCAGAATTACCTTGAGGAACAGAAAAACAGCCGCCCTGGCCCGTACGGGGATCGAACCCGCGACCTTGGCGTTATTAGCACCACGCTCTAACCAACTGAGCTAACCGGCCAGCTGCGAGGGCGGTCGCTTTTGCTTAAGAAAATAAAAAGCTTGCTGGCATTCTCGCGTGCTCAGGACTAAAGGAGGTCTCTCTCCTCTTTTGAAAGCAGACTTTCTTTGGCTCGTTTTAACGACGGCTGAAGGGCAGGAGGGGACGCTGAAGCTCAGCGAGGAGAACCTGAGGGCCAGGGCCAGGGCCAGGGCCAGGGCCAGGGAGGCCAGGGTCCGAGAGGGGAGAAAGCCGGGCAGGGGGAGGAAGACGCTGG
>NW_006291034.1:153708-154385 GCF_000327345.1 Myotis davidii
AGGCGCTCAGAGGCCGCCGCCGCCGCCGGCACACCTCTCACCTCCGGGGGGCCCCCCTGCTCGTGAGCCCGCATCCTCTTTACTGAATGTCTATGAAGGCTTCATGCCACTTTCCTCAAGTCGGGTTTTTTCTTTTTTTTCGTTTTTCCGTCCTTTGAAGGGGGGACAAAGAACGTTGGTGTCACTGCTGAAGATTAAGAAACGAAGCCAACATTACTCCCAGCCTTACAGCGGGGGCTGTTCCCCACGTGTGAGGTGCGGCAGCAGAATTACCTTGAGGAACAGAAAAACAGCCGCCCTGGCCCGTACGGGGATCGAACCCGCGACCTTGGCGTTATTAGCACCACGCTCTAACCAACTGAGCTAACCGGCCAGCTGCGAGGGCGGTCGTTTAACAAACATCCCATCTGATTCCTGTAGGAGACCATAGTTTGAGAAACGGTGATCTACATAATCACATCAAAATTTACATTTTTATATATATGTGTGTGTGTGTGTGCATATCCTCCTATCTAATAAAAGAGAAACATGGTAATTAGCGTACGACTGCTACCCTTCCCACTGGCTAATCAGGGCGATATGCAAATTAACTGCCAGCCAAGATGGCGGCCGGAAGCCAGGCAGCTTGAAACTAACATGAGGCTTGCTTGCTTCAGTGAAGGAGGACTCCAACATTC
>NW_006291034.1:154404-158163 GCF_000327345.1 Myotis davidii
AGGCGTCTGCGAAGAAACCCGAGCTCCTGCGGCTATAAACGTCCAGGCCAGCCGGGGGCAGGGTGGACAGGCCTGGCGGCTCCGCCGAGGACCGGGCAGCATGGCGCGGGGCCCTGCGCTGTGGCTGGGCGCTCTGCTCCTGGCTTCCCTCGGGGGGTCCTCGGCTCCAGGTAGGAGGAGCCCGGGGTTCAGGCGGGGGCTCCGAAGGGGACTCGGCTGAACGCTGTCCCCTCTGGGCCCCGCAGCCTCTCTCCTTAGGCGCCTCGGCGAGCACATCCGGCGTTTTCAGGAGAGCTCTGTCCTGGGCCTGAGTCTGGGTCCGGGGGTGGCGGCCCGCCCCAGAGAGGGGTGGCTGGAGCAGCCCCTGGACCCCTTCAATGCGTCTGACAGGAGGTCCTTCCTTCAGGTGAGGTCGGAGCGGGAGCCCACTGTCTGCCCTGCCCTCTCCTTCCCTCTCCTCCGTCCCTCGGCCTCTCTCTCTCTCTCTCTCTCTCTCTCCCAGCCCCCCCTCCATGTCCTTCAGAATGAACCCTAAAACCACCGCCAGTCTGGATGTGTGCAGACTTGGACTGACTTTGGAACCCGCCCTGCTCACACCCTGAGATATCTCCTGAATGAATGAACACCCTCACCCTTTCCACACCTGCTCTGCACACAGTCTCCCAGGTCCTCTCACCTCCGGGCTACGCCCCGATCCACCTGCATGTGTTACTTATTCTACAATTATCAACATAGCAGGTGCCTCCCATGTGCTCGCCACTACACTTGACCCTGGGATATAAGAGGGAAAACGTTGACCAAAATATCTGCTTTTGTAGGCCTTACACTCTAAGTGAGAGGACAACGGGAGGGAAATGAACCCATAAACAAGCCTGGTTCAGACACTACCAGGTGTAGGAAGAACGACCCCCTAGGGCAGCAGTTTTCAACCTGAGGGTCGAACGACTCTCACAGGGTCGCCTAAGACCATCGGAAAACACATATATAATTACATATTGTTTTTGTGATTAATCACTATGCTTTAATTATGTTCAATTTGTAACAATGAAAATACATCCTGCATATCAGATATTTACATGACGATTCATAACAGTAGCAACATTACAGTTATGAAGTAGCAACGAAAATAATTTTATGGTTGGGGGTCACCACACCATGAGGAACTGTATTAAGGGGTCGCGGCATCAGGAAGGTTGAGAACCACTGAAAGACCGGGAGGAACAGTGAATGGAGAAGAGAGGGCAGATGCTCACAATCCCGTTTCTTCCTCATCCACTCCCAGCGGTACTGGATAAGCGACCAGCACTGGGCCAGCCGGGATGGACCCGTCTTCCTGCATCTGGGGGGCGAGGGCAGCCTCGGGCCGGGCTCAGTGATGAGAGGTGAGAAGCAAGGGTGGGAGAGACGCAGCTGGGGAGCCGGGGGAGGGCTGCGAGGGCTTCACCCGCCTCACACTCCCCTTCCACCCTCTTCACAGGGCACCCTGCAGCCCTGGCCCCAGCCTTGGGGGCCCTGGTGATAGGCCTGGAGCACAGGTTTTATGGCCTGAGCATACCTGCTGGGGGCCTGAACACGACCCAGCTCCGCTTCTTGTCCAGCCGCCATGCGTACGTTGGGAGGGGAAAGGTTTGGGGACATGGGACTAGAGATGGCTCCCCTGCCTGAAGTTGACCTTGAGTCTTTGGTTCATGGCGGTTGTTGTTTTTCTGTCTTTCAGCGTCTTGCTCCTTTTCCATCTCTGGGTCTCGGTCCCTCCCCATCTCTTTCTTTCTCAGACCTTGTCTCTCTCATCCTGTCTCACTGTGATGACTGGTCCACATGACCTGGCCTCCTGTCTGAAGGTCAGTCTCCTCACTGGCCTTCAGTCCATGCTCCAGATGAAGCCAGAGTGATTGGTAGGGCGCAATCCCAACCACCACTCTCGCTGCCTCAGAGCCCTCACCTCTGTCATCTCATCACAGTAAAGTCCGTCTTCACAGTGGCCCCGAGGTTTGACTGGCTCTGGCCCGTCCCTCTCTGACCTCCACTTCCTCACACTCAGAGGGCTCCACTGCACGGCATCCTTGCTGCTCCCCACACATCCAGGCTCAGCTGTCTTGAGCCTCTGAGCCCTTCCCCTGGGCTCCCCCCAGATGTTGCATATCCCCTCCCCCCTCCTTTAGGGCACCCTACTCCTCCTGCAACCCTTGCTCTATTCTCCACACACTTGTCTGGAATCCTCTCCTTTCTCTGTCTTACCCTTGTCCCTGTCTGTCTGTCCCTCTGTGCTACTCCCTATCTTCCAATCTTTTCACAAACTTACCCGGTTTCTCACTGCAGTGGGGTGGCCCTGACTGCAAACTGGTTCAGGAAGGTTGGGGCGGGAAGAAAGCACTTAGAACAGACAAGAGGAGGTCAGACGGCCCAGCATCGCTTCTGCCCCCCTGCCCCTGCTCTCACCCACCAGCCAGGACACCCTCTGCCCGAGGAACCCCCTTCTCTATTGTCTGGTTTCCGCCTGCCCTGCCCGAGGCTTTCCGCTCCCGCTACTTGGAAGTAGGAGGGCGGAGGCTCCCCAGGGGCCTCCCGGGGGCCACTTCCGGACACGGATGTGCGGGTGACGCCTTCAGAAACACTTCCTGAGGAAGGAGCCCTGGCTCCTGGCCAGACACCCCTGCCCCGTCCAGATAGAGGGGTGCCCCAGGGATTGCAGAGGTGACCGACGCCTCCCCTTCGCCCCAGGCTGGCCGACGTGGTCTCCGCGCGCCTCGAGCTCTCCCGCCTCCTCAACGTCTCCTCTTCCAGCCGCTGGGTCTGCTTCGGAGGCTCCTATGCCGGCTCCCTGGCCGCTTGGGCGCGGCTGAAGGTCCCGGGACCCCTCTGGGCGGACACGGGGGGTGGGGTGGACTCGGGGTCCCCATCTCAGGGGACAGGAACACCCGTCTCCACAGGGCCCGGTGCACAGGGAGAGGGGCTCGCCTAGGGCCACGCGAGGCGAGCGTGCACAGGGCGGAAGATCGGGGGTCCCAGACCCTCCCGCCTGACAACCCCCCCCACCCCCCCAGTTCCCGCATCTCCTCTTCGCCGCGGTCGCCTCCTCGGCCCCTGTGCGGGCCGTGCTGGATTTCTCCGCCTACAACGAGGTGAGGACGCGGGCGTGGCCCGGGGGGAGCAGAGTTTCAGCGTCGGGGTCCCTGATGCGCCTCTTCTCCTCCGGCGGTCGGACCACAGGTGGTGTCCAGGAGCCTCACGAACACGGCGATCGGCGGGTCACCGGAAGTAGGAGTGGGCCCGTCCCCGGGGGCTGGAGAGGGGAGGCGGCCTTCAAATTGGGGCCAGAGGGAAAAGTGCAGCCAGCTCGGCGCCGGGGTCTGGGGAGGTGGGACCCCCAGAGATGCTCGGACCCTAGGAAGCTGGCACGGAGGAGGGGCCAGGACGTCGGGAGGGAAGAGCTTCAACGAGGGCAGGGCTGCTGTGGGCGGGGCCCGAGGAGAGTGGACCTATCAGGAGGTGAAGCTCGGTGTGGGGTGGGGCCTGAAGAGAGTGGACCCTATAGGAGAGTGAGGCTCAGTGTGGGGCGGGGCCCGAGGAGAGTGGACCTATCAGGATGAGGCTCAGTGTGGGGCGGGGCCTGAAGAGAGTGGACCCTATAGGAGGTGAGGCTCAGTGTGGGCATTCGGGAGCTCAGGAGGATGCTGGTCCTGGAAGAGACAGGCCGGGCCCAGGCCCTGCTCTCCGCCGACAAAACCTTTCTTCCCCGCAGTGCCGGGCGGCGGTGTC
>NW_006291034.1:158320-165419 GCF_000327345.1 Myotis davidii
ACGGGCTGCGTCGGGCGGTGCAGGTGAGCTCCGCAGAGCACGGTGGGCGAGTCCATAGACAAGGGCTCCGCCCACCCCGCTGTGCAGTCCTGGGCAGCCTGGAACCCTTTCCGACCCTTGTTCTCTTCACCTGTCAAATGGGGGTGACACAGAGCCCTGGGGAGGTGACGTGAAGGGGGCCTGCGATGGGCTCACACACGATGCAAAATTAGCAACGAGGCTATCCTGTCTGTCTTGTTTTGTCTTATTCTCGGCGCCTCATACGGGGTCTGGCACACAGCAAGTGTCAATTAGTACTTAGACTTGAAAGAAAAAATATAGGTAGCCCTGAGCACAGACTTCTTCTGGAGCCCAGAACCCCCACCTTCGGAATCCACAGTTGCGATCCAGCCGTTACTTAAACAGCGCTATCTGCACAGGGAGCTGTATGAAGTGTTTCACATGTGTTACTTCAATGAATTCTCACAGTAGTTCTAGGAGATGGGCACTGTTACTATCCCCGCTTACAGAGGAGAAAACTGAGGTCCAAGATAGTATCACTCGCCCAAGGTCTCACGGGTCATAGGTCCGAGTCATCTAGTACCTGAGCCTCTAACCCACAGGGACCGAGGCGCCCACCCCCTCTGACCACTGACTCCCAGAACTCAGGCACTCCCCCTTCTGACTTCTCACCTTTGACTTTTAGGGACCTAAGCTGCCAGACCCGGGCTTGCAGGTGGGAGGGGAGACATTTATGAGTGTATGTGTGTGTGTGTATATTGTCCCTCAGGTTGTCACGCACAGCCTGGGCCAGAGGTGTTTAAGCTTTTCCCGAGCAGAGACGTTGGCACAGCTGAGGGTCACAGAACCCCCAGTGTCCGGCGTGGGTGACCGGCAGTGGTTGTACCAGACATGCACTGAGTTCGGCTTCTGTGAGTGCCTGGCCCAACCCTCCTCTGATAACCTTAAAAAGAAAAGCCTATTGAAGTGATCGGTGATGGGCAATAAGCATTTGTTTGTGATCAATAAGATCACCTGTATGAGAAGTACTGATTCAGGCAGAAACTTAAATAGTTTTCCGATTATGAGACAAAGGCAGTGGTTATTTATGAGAAAGGAAAGGGAACAATTGCATCAGCAGAAGGAAGGCATTTATTTCTATTGGTCCAGATAAGCTAACGCAGGACAGGAGCATTCTAAACGTTTTAATTTTCAGTCCATCACAGCCCTGTCGTTCTGGGCCATCACTGTCCGGGGGGCAGGAGGTTCCTCTCCGACAGGGCTGTGAATTCATTGGTCATTGTTGGGAGAGCTCAGCGATAACTGAAGGAGGCTGGGGGTGGGGCTTTTACCCCACACTTACAGATATCTCCCTCCAGATGTCACCTGTGAGGACCCCACATGTCCTTTCTCCAAACTCCCAGCACTGCCCTCCCAGCTGGAGCTGTGTGAGCAGGTGTTTGGGCTTTCAACCTGGTCCACAGTCCAGGCTGTGGCTCAGACCAACTCCTACTACGGCGGCCAGACCCCAGTGGGCACCCAGGTGCTGTTCGTGAATGGTGAGTATGCCATCAGAACCTGACCTCAGAGTCTCCAGCAGGCCCCAGCTCAGCACACCACTTCCCCTTTCTTCCCAGGGGATATGGACCCCTGGCATGTGCTGAGTGTCACTCAGGACTTGGGGCCCTCCGTGTCAGCCCTTCTCATCCCCAATGCCTCTCACTGCTTGGATATGGCACCTGAGCGGTCCTCAGACACCCCCAGCCTCCGCCTAGGGCGCCAGGTAAGACAACAACAAAAAGCCCTGGGTGATTTACATTTCATTTGCATACTAATGTGCATGCTCCTCCCCTCACTAGTACTGGGATCTGACTCTCAAAATTCTTCCACCTCTTTACAGAGCATCTTGCAGCAGCTGCAGACCTGGCTCCAGCTGGCGCAGAAGAGCTTGGTTAGGGTTGGGGTCTGAGCCCAGCACCCTCGCCACTCCCTGCAGCCCACCGCAGACCAGGACATATTTGTTCACTGGACAGGAGGAAGCAGCATGTTTACCAAGAGGAAATTCCCAGGAATTGGTATTCAGCAGCTGTTCCACATATAACTGACTTGTGTATGCAACCATCCTCACTCCCAGCTAAAACAGCTCTGTTACAGACAAGAAGTTCTGCAAATATAACTGGGTGATTATTCTCATTGTGGATGTCGCTATTTTAATGGCAAATTTCAGAGAAATGTCACTGTTCATGCTGGTGCCCTCCTCCCACTAATCAGATTCTGGCTCACATTCTGCTCTGCTGCCAGGCGGGCGCCTTCTGCAGGTCTCTCTCTGGCCCTCAGCCCATGTCCTGCCTGCTTCATGCTCTGCTCATTAAAAGGCATCCTTAAGAAATGGAAAGACAAGTGGAAGAGTGAGTGAAAAGGTGCATAATACACATATCTGACAAAGGACTTGGGTCCAGATTATTTAAAGAAATCCCAGAAACCAATAATAAAAAGATGAGTGAATGGCAAGTGGGCACTTGAATAAGCACTTCAATTTAAAAAATACCTGTATAAAAAAACAAAGAAAAAAATACATGTATGGTCAGTAAGCAGACCAAAAAGATGACCAACCTGTTTAGTCACTAGAGAAATGTGAATTAAAACCACAGTACTACTTTACACCCAACTGAGTTACAAGCAAATAAAACAAAACCCCCTAAAAGTTCAAAAGGTGACAATGCCACCCTGCCTAGTTTTGGAGAATTTTGGACTCAGGTTTTGAGTTACATTTGATTATGAGTCATAGAATATCCATATTTTTATATTTTAACAAGAAATGTGAGAAAAAATGCACTGTGAATGAAAATGTACTAAAAGAAAAATCATTCAAAAGTATTAGTTTTGGGGACACCTAGGAAGTAAGTATGTGACTCCGCTATACCGTAAAGCAAGCATTCAGCATGGTGTTTCCATAGCGTAGTGGTTATCACATTCGCCTGACACGCGGAAGGTCCCGGGCGGAGACAACCCTTGCTTAAGGTCTTTTGTATTTGCATTTCTCCTCTCAATGCCTAAGCCTTCGAGGTTTCCGAAAAGTCCTCCTCAGAGGAGCACCGCTGAGACCACGTCCTCATTCAAGCTGTCAACCTGGGAGTTTATGCAGAGACTTTCTAAGAATCACAACTCCAGCTCCACCAAATTATGTTTAAAAATTAGATCCTTCCCACTTAGCATTGCACTTTAGCAATTCTTTATGTCATCTGGGTCCAAGACCTTTTATGATATGTCGATAGATGGCAGATGATCGATAGATAAGTAATAGAGTAGTAGATGGAGGATAGATAGTGGGTGATAGATAACAGATGGATAGATCCTAGGTAGACAGTTGATGATGAATAGATTCGACAGAAAGGAGAGAAAGAAAAAAGGAAAGAAAGACAGACCTAAGGACGACCTCCATCACCAGGCAGAAGGATTCCAGGTGCGGGGACCAGAGCCCAACCCTCGACTCCAAATCAGGCTTCCGGGTGCAAGTGCTTGAGTCCGACCGCGTCTCCAGATCTGGGCGGAGCTGAGCCCAACTGCGTCTTCACACCTGGACTTCCCAGGCGCTGGGCCCTGAGCCTGACCGGTCACCTGGCCGAGACTTCCTGGTGCTGCGGCCACTCGCGGCCAGAAGTCGTCAGCTGGGCGCCGAGAAGCTCGGCGTCAATAGGTTCACTTTCCGTTCCATTCAGCCCAGACCGGTCCCGGCTGGGATGGCCCCGCGGTGCGGGTGTGTTTGCTTGGGTGTGTGATGGAGGTGAGTCTGCGAGACAGACACGCAGGGAGCCCGGCGTCTAGGCCTCGCCGGTTGGGTGTGGTGACCGCCAGCGGTTCCGCCCGACCTTTCCAGGGACTGGCCTCGGACTCGGTTCCAGGTGCGCGCCCGGCAGGCGGCGATCCCTGGGTGGCCAGGAGGGAGGCGCACGCTTCCCGGGGTCAGGACCATGGACAGCGCGCCCTGCATCAGCCGGGCCGAGTGAGGTTTTCTGGGCAGGAAATCGTTTCACGGTACCTGGAGTTGGCGATGTGTGCGTTTGGTTCACATTTTTTTTTAATTTTTATAAAAGCCTGAGATACGGGACAAACTGTTTCTATCTGATTAAATGCAGGCTGGAAAGCGGGCTCGACCCCATCGGGGAAATACTTCACGTCCGACTGCTGGTGCGCCCGCGTTTGCCCGGCACCGCACCGCGGGGGCAGGGGACAGGGGACCCGGGTTCCCGCTGCCCAGCGAGACCGCCAAAGGGGGTTCACAGGACCCGAATTCCCGCGCGTTTTCTCAAATCGTTTGGGAGAAATGTAGCTCTTCTATACCGAGATTGGGTCAGACCAGGTCTCCAATTCTGTGTGCTCTGAGAGGACAAAGGGATCCGAGGCAGAGACTGTGGTGTGTGCTGTTGATAAAAGAGCTATCAGTTGCCTACGTGTTTTTTTTAAATATACTTTATTGATTTTCTACAGAGAGGAAGGGAGAGAGATAGAGAGTCAGAAACATCGATCAGCCGCCCCCTGCACGTCCCCCACCCTGGATGTGCCCACAACCCAGGTACATGCCCTTGACCCGAATCGAACCTGGGACCTTTCAGTCCGCAGGCCGACGCTCTATCCACTGAGCCAAACCGGTTTTGGCTGCCTACGTGTTTTTATGTTTATTTATTATGTCACCCTGAGGATTATGGCCCGACTCTGTCTTCAGCCTCCTCTTCACATTTCACAGCTGCTTTCTCTCCAACACTGTCCTGTTTGCAATCTCTCTACTTTACCATGGATTTGTGCACGTTATTGTCCCTCCTTAAATACTCTTCTTTACTGATTAGCGTCTTTTCAATCTTCACTTTTTTAGAAAGAACTTCCCAACTTTCTAGATCAATCTTCATATTTCTCTCAGCACTATACCCTTCTCATTGCAAATTTTGTGTTAATTTGCACGATGGCTCGATTTCTCTGTCGCTGTCACTAGAATATAATTTCCAAGAGATGTAGTGCCCTGTTTTGTAAATCTATGAAACCCTAGTACACCATGCCTAGTACACACAATAAATCATTTTAAAATAGATTTTTATTGCTTTCAGAAAGGGAGAGGGAGAGAGAGAAACATCAATGATGAGAGAGAATGTGGGTTTGATTCCCATAAAGGCCACAGGTGTGTTTATGTTTAGAGAAACTCGATTCTTAACCGGTAAAAAGCAGAGACCAACCTATTCCGTGCCATGTTCTCAAAGTTCGAGTCCATCGCTCTTGCTATCCTTTAATCCACTCATGACCCAGCTCAGTGCCCCTAAATTCGACGTGTCCCCGACATGTTTCCTTTTCTTTCCTCCCGGGGCAGTGGCTGAGCACAGAGCTGAGGGGGCCAAGGACTCAAAAGTGGAAAAAGAAAAGAAGCGAAAAGGATAGCTGGCAACTTCTTAAAAAGCTTATTCCATTTTAAATGGTCTTTCCAAAGCACCAACTAATCTACTTTTTAAATCAACAGGAGATACGGCGCAAAGGGAAGTCCTTAACAGGTTGTTCTTCCCACGTATATGAAGACTGGTTTCACCAGCAGCCCACACGCCCGGGAGGAAGCACCGGGGAAGGTGGCCTGGTGTCCGACGCTCCCTCTCCCTACGCATCTTCCCAGAGTCCCCGATGTACAAAGTGTTGGCCGGCAGGTGACCGGTAATCGCCCACCACCGGATCCTAGAGAAGGACGAGCAGACAGCCAGACCTTCATGCCTAGGTCAGGGCGCTTGGGAGAAGGAACTATGTCACCACAGAGTTTAGGTGACGCCTCCAGCACCCGGGCCCCATGGTGTAATGGTTAGCACTCTGGACTCTGAATCCAGCGATCCGAGTTCAAATCTCGGTGGGACCTTGTTTTGTTTTTGGTCCTTATTCGAACTGCACTTCCTCTCTGCAACTCATTCTCTTACTCGTACAAATCCCCGCACCCAAGTTTATTTCTGATTCTCCCACCTCACACTTTCTGAGCCCGGTGTCTGCAGTCACTCAGCCAAAGGACAACTTAGCATTTGCTGGGCGCAACTACGCGCAGAAAGCACCCAAGCTTACTGGAACTGGAAATCTCTAGAGAAAACCCGTAAACGGAGGAGACGGAAGGGAAGGTGGGAGCGGGAAGAGCGAGAGGAAGTTTGTTGATAGTCGAGGCCGGAGAAGAGTGGGGCTGGAACGTAGAAAAGGGTTTACCCCTGGACAATGGGCCTGGGAGAGTCGCTGTCACTGTGGCCGAGAGAAAACTGTTCGCAGGCAACACCACATAAGAATGGAGCCCACGTTCAGAGATCCGGGTGGGTTGACCAACCAGCAGCGACGGTCAGTGGTCAGGGGACCTGCGGGTCCGAGTTTGCACAGGCTTTTCTGGTTCAGGAATCGGAGAAAGCCGATTCACAGACGCTGCCCCGACCTCCCCTCGTCTCCCCTCACCGTGAACAAACCAGGGGCTTCGTTAGAATTAAATAACAAAGTTTTATTCAAGGGTCTTAAGCGAACTGCAATTCTGGAAATACTACCAAGAGATACCCAGAGTGTTTTGAAGAAAATGTTGAGCGTTTTTATAGTAAAACTAGAGTCCGGGTGCACGAATTTGTGCACGGGCGGGGTCCCTTGGGGTGGCCTGCGGAGCTTGTGCCCCCAGCCTGCAGCCCCACCTGGCACCCCACCTTGGCCTGGTGCCTGCCCCCCTCACCTGCTCCACCATCCTGCCGTGGTCCCGCTCTCTGGGGGCCCATCCGGCAGGCAGTGCCTCCACTGCCCCCGCTGCCAGCACCGCATTGCCAAACCCGGCCATAGCCTGCGCCCTGCTTGGTGGGAAGCACACATCATAGCCAGCAGTGCTCTCCTGGCCAAACCATCCCCCGGTTCAGAGGGTTGTCTACAGGGTTTATGTCCGGCTGGGCGTTGACACACAACTGGAAAGCTAGAAAGTTCAAGGCCTCGGGTTAGTTAAAAGTAGATGAAAATGACCCTCATGTTGCAGCCCTTTCTGATTTAAGTCGTTTTGTTAGCTTGAGTGTAGTGTCTCTATTTTTTCCCCTCACCAGCAAGGGTGCCCAGAACTGTGTGTCTCCCCCCTGCATCCCCCCCCCCCCCC
>NW_006291034.1:165585-167635 GCF_000327345.1 Myotis davidii
ATTGATGTGTCCTGTGTGAGAAAATTCAGTGAGCCATACCCCAATGTTCAGGGTACTTCTCTGACTATATATTATTCTTCAGCAGAAAGTTTAAAACACACACACACACACACACAACCACAAAAAAACTAAGCACTGTGATCATCCAAAGACAGCATTATTTGAGTGAAATACAAGTTTCTAAGTGGGAGAAAATATTGCAATACAAAGCCTCAGAGTGAGAAAAAAATACCTTCCATAACTCAATAAGAAAAAGAAAGACAAGTCAGGAGGAAATGTGCAGAAGATGAGCTTCCCAGACAGAAAAATATCTGTCATTGGTCAAGGACATTGCATTTGCTCCTCATAACAGCCCTGGGAAGAAACACAAGGACAAAAAAATTTGGAAAAAACATATAACAAGAGTCTGAAGGCGTTTATCCATAGTTACCCAATGGTTCCACTTCTAAGCGTCAATCCTTGAGAAACACAGCTGGAGATAAAGATTTTAGTACAGATATGTTCACCTCAGCATTGTTAAGAAAAATATTGGGAATGTATAAATAAAGTATAATCAGTTTAAAGGAACAAATATTTATGAGCTTAATGCACTCACTGTCATTGACACAAAATAGGCGTGAAGCATATGGTCCCTAAGTGTCCTCTGTTCAATAAAATACATGGAATTTTCAGAATTATATTTGTAAAGAGAATTTGTTGCCATAGAAACAAGTGCATGGATGTAACATTAAACAAAAAATATATTAAAATATGTATATGTAATATATGCATGTAAAATAAAATTATTTTAACAAATCCTTTCTGGGTGCCTTCTATGGAAGGGTCAATGCCCACCCACCCAAGCTTAGTTTTTTTCTATTTTCATTTTTTATCACATGACACCATAGGACATGACACACAAGTGTCACCGGTGGAGATAAGCTGGTCAGAAACCAGCAGGACAAGCAGACTCTCAATATGGTCCCCATCACCACCTCCCATGGTCATGCCCTTGTTTGATCTCATCTCTGGGGGCTCTGGCTCAACCTGTGACTTCCTTCTCACGGAATATGATAACTGTAACAGGGACTGAGTAAGTGTTCATGATTATGTGAGTAAGTTCTATGACGTACAGTATCACCCATTTGCTTTGCTGAAGCAACCAGCATGGATACTAAGACTGGGTCTGAGTTCTAACCTCGGTGATTTGCTATGTGCGGGAGGAGAAGTCCAGACCTGGAACCTTTCGGGTTTAAGTCCTATGTCTCCCCTCTACTAACAGGTGGGCTTGGGAAAGCTTCTTAACATCCTTCTGCCTCAAAATTGACATGAGTTTCACAGTCATTTCTACATCATTGACTTTTAGACAATTTTTATTTTATCGACCAATTTAAGATGGCTTATTTTTCCAGTGAGGCCTCTTCCAAGGCATCCATAAAACCAAACAGCAGAGAGATGTCTACAGGAGTCGTTCTTGTCTCGTTTTTTCCTTTGGGATGATAAGCAGTGCTAAGGAACACGCCACCGCTCATTCATCGGCCTCCCATGGGTTACAGAGCAGAGACCAGCCCAGATACCTGCTCTCTTTTGCTTTCTTCCTTTGTTCTCAGGCCCAAGAGACTTCCTGCCCTGCCCAGACCCCCAACCCCCACTCCCGGAGACATGAACATGGAGGAGTGGTTTGAGGTACAAATTAAAAGGAAAATGAGGTGTAAGCTTTGGTTCCCTAACTGCATTTTTTGCTCCTACTGGAGGCAACACAGCCTATGTTGTAGAGAGAAGCAAGGTTGCACCACCCTGCCTGGCCCTAGTTCTCCCTGACAAGTCATCCCTTAAAGCCAAAAGCACTTGAAAATTGGCATTTGTAGGCACAATGTGGTGCGATTCAACTCATCCCGTGAGGTGGGCCTCAGACTTAGGTCCCACATGTGGGTCTGGTCATTTGTCCCCAGCTGGAAGCACACAGAGCAGTCCTATCAGACACCGTGAAGAGGGGTCTGTGTACAGACTGGAGAATGGTGGACAAAAAGGCAAGGCCCACCTGACTGCTCCAAGCCTGGAGGGTCACCTG
>NW_006291034.1:172917-174036 GCF_000327345.1 Myotis davidii
GCCCAGAACTGTGTGTCTCCCCCCTGCCTCCCCCCCCCCCCGCAGACCCTCAATGGGGTGGACGATTGAAGGAATAAAGAGGTATCTGAAAAAAATCTGAAAGCACATGTTGATTAATATAAGTATCTCTCAGCACAAAGAGGATTATGGAGTATTTGTAATATTTTGTTTCTTGGGTGCTGGTTACATTGATGTGTCCCGTGTGAGAAAATTCAGTGAGCCATACCCCAATGTTCAGGGTACTTCTCTGACTATATATTATTCTTCAGCAGAAAGTTTAAAACACACACACACACACACACGGACCGATTGAAGGAATAAAGAGGTATCTGAAAAAAATCTGAAAGCACATGTTGATTAATATAAGTATCTCTCAGCACAAAGAGGATTATGGAGTATTTGTAATATTTTGTTTCTTGGGTGCTGGTTACATTGATGTGTCCCGTGTGAGAAAATTCAGTGAGCCATACCCCAATGTTCAGGGTACTTCTCTGACTATATATTATTCTTCAGCAGAAAGTTTAAAACACACACACACACACACACAACCACAAAAAAACTAAGCACTGTGATCATCCAAAGACAGCATTATTTGAGTGAAATACAAGTTTCTAAGTGGGAGAAAATATTGCAATACAAAGGCCTCAGAGTGAGAAAAAAATACCTTCCATAACTCAATAAGAAAAAGAAAGACAAGTCAGGAGGAAATGTGCAGAATAAGAAAAAAAGACAAGTCAGGAGGAAATGTGCAGAAGATGAGCTTCCCAGACAGAAAAATATCTGTCATTGGTCAAGGACATTGCATTTGCTCCTCATAACAGCCCTGGGAAGAAACACAAGGACAAAAAAATTTGGGGAAAACACATAACAAGAGTCTGAAGGCGTTTATCCATAGTTACCCAATGGTTCCACTTCTAAGCATCAATCCTTGAGAAACACAGCTGGAGATAAAGATTTTAGTACAGATATGTTCACCTCAGCATTAAATATTGGGTGTATAAATAAAGTATAATCAGTTTAAAGGAACAAATATTTATGAGCTTAATGCACTCACTGTCATTGACACAAAATAGGCGTGAAGCATATGGTCCCTAAGTGTCCTCTGTTCAATAAAAAATA
>NW_006291034.1:174835-175711 GCF_000327345.1 Myotis davidii
AGCCTTTCTTGTCTCGTTTTTTCCTTTGGGATGATAAGCAGTGCTAAGGAACACGCCACCGCTCATTCATCGGCCTCCCATGGGTTACAGAGCAGAGACCAGCCCAGATACCTGCTCTCTTTTGCTTTCTTCCTTTGTTCTCAGGCCCAAGAGACTTCCTGCCCTGCCCAGACCCCCAACCCCCACTCCCGGAGACATGAACATGGAGGAGTGGTTTGAGGTACAAATTAAAAGGAAAATGAGGTGTAAGCTTTGGTTCCCTAACTGCATTTTTTGCTCCTACTGGAGGCAACACAGCCTATGTTGTAGAGAGAAGCAAGGTTGCACCACCCTGCCTGGCCCTAGTTCTCCCTGACAAGTCATCCCTTAAAGCCAAAAGCACTTGAAAATTGGCATTTGTAGGCACAATGTGGTGCGATTCAACTCATCCCGTGAGGTGGGCCTCAGATTTAGGTCCCACATGTGGGTCTGGTCATTTGTCCCCAGCTGGAAGCACACAGAGCAGTCCTATCAGACACCGTGAAGAGGGGTCTGTGTACAGACTGGAGAATGGTGGACAAAAAGGCAAGGCCCACCTGACTGCTCCAAGCCTGGAGGGTCACTGGGCAAGAGCTTCCCTTTTCTGCAATGAGGAGCAGAACCCACTGAGGAACAACACAGCAAGAATGAGGACTCAGCGTCCCCAGGGGCCAGAGAAAGGGGCTCACTTCTTAGAGCCAAATAAAAGCTAAGACTTTGAATCCATTCCTCCTCCCAAAGATGCAAGAGGGTGGGGCTGTACCTGCTGCCTCCCGGCATGTCCGTTCCCAGGGGAAAAGCAGGAGGTAGTGTACTGACTGAACCTATGAGTGATGCAGAGGGGAATGGGCGGGGGGG
>NW_006291034.1:175805-178228 GCF_000327345.1 Myotis davidii
AGACACCCCAGTGCTCCACCTTCTAGACAGGATGAGGACCCACGGGTAAACACAAAGCTCTAGCCTTAAATCTGGGTATTTTTACTTTAGAGAATTAGAGGATATGGAGGCTCTTCCCAAGGACACTGAGGTCCGAGTCAGGGTGAGGGTGCGGGACACAGCTATTTCCTGTGGGCATGATGCCTTCGGGAATGCCCTGACTCCCGACTCTTTGGGGTTTTTGGTTTGGCACCAATGGAAAATGAAGGGACTGCTGATCGGAAAGACCCTCTCCCAAGGGAGCCCTGGGCAGGCGGAGAGGGAATCCCTAAGCCAAAGCTACTGCCTGTCTTAAGTGGTCTAGGGACAGGGAGGCTGTGAGCTAAGGGGGCCATGGCAGGGCCTCCAAACATAATCTTTCTTGCAGAAATACTGGGCCTCCCCAAGGCAAAAGGGGTGCTCTGGGGGGTCAGGCCCTGGGCGTTCTGACTCCAGCCTTTTCCGAAGGGTGTGACGGCATGCTTGGCCCCACTGGGCATGGCTCCGATGGAGAACACTCCAGAGGTGGAGCTCATGTCTGGGACAGCCATGCTGTCCCCAGACTCCCCACAGTCCATAGGGGTCACTAACCCCCCAAAAGCAAAAGGTCGTGGGGCTGTGATGCCAAACACTGAGGCCCGAGCCCCATTCTGGCGGGGCTGGGGGACAACCCCAAAACCAGTGGCACTAGCTGGACCAAAGGGAAAACCTGCTGGGGTGCTGCCTGCACCTGTCTGGATGCTGGCAGGGACGTGGAAGGTGGAGGCAGAGGGTGTCAACACCCCGAATGCTGACCATGTGGGGCTGCTGAAGGCTGGCTGAGCTGGAGCTGGGGTTGGGGTTGGGGGGACCACTGCCGAGTTTCCTAACACAGAAGAGCTCTTGAAGCTGGGGCTAAGGGCTGGTTGGTGGGCCCCTTGCCTTTGCCCACCTGAAGCCCCAAATGCAGGCCGGGGCGTGACTCCCAGGCAGAGTGGGGAAAGTGGCTTGGAGCCTGACCCCAGCGGAAGTGTGAATGCTGGGGTTGGCTTGGAGATGCCCGATGGCAATGTGGGCTGGCTTGGGGTGACGAGGGCGGAGGCCGACAGGGGGCTGCCCTTGCCCTTAAAACGGGCGGTGCTTTTCCTAGGGGATATCTGGGCGGCGCTGGGAAGAACCTGGCTAAAGATGTTGACGGCATTTACCATGGAAATGGTGGGAAGCTGGGGAGGTGGGGAAGTGAAGCCTGTGGCTGGGTTCGAAAGGTTGGCCCTGAAGGCATGGGAAGCCCCAAGGAGGAAAGTGTGAGAAGGGGAAGAGTCCGAGTAAGTGTTGCCTACGGTCCTGGTAACACCTGCTCCACCAAAATCCCGAGGTGGCTTGAAAGAGGAGCCTGTGGATGTGCTGGCAGGGGCGGCGGAGGTGGCTGTAGGGCTGGTGGTGCCCGGGTTGTGGAAGAGGAGGGTCACAGCAGGAGGACCTGGAGGAGACGGGTGCTTGAAGGAGAAAGGCGTGATCACAGGCCTAGTGCGGAGCGGCTCGATGCTGCCAAAGATGGGCTTGAAGGTGGGCATCGGGAGGCCTGGAGGGGATCGGGCTGCAGTCGTGGCTGAGATTCTGGAAGGTAAGGAGACTCGCGCCTCATTGTCAGGTGGGGGCCTCCAACCGGGCTTTGAGGTGGGGTCAGCAGACGTGGCAGCAGGAGGTGCAGAGGCAGAAAGATGGTGAGCGGGTCCCCTCACCACTCCAAACACAGTCCTTTGTGCAGAGGGTGCTGTGGGGGCGATGGCAGGTGGGCCTGGGGGCCTGGGAAACGCGCCAGCCCGACAGGCGGAAGGTGGCCGCGTGGTGTCGGTGGCAGGCGAGGAGGGAGGAGCAGGGGTCAGAGGGGTGACAGCAGCTGTGGGCTCGGAGCCTGCAGAGGGGCCTGGAAGGGGTTCTGGCCGGGAGGGCCTGAGTGGGGCCAGCAGGCTGGGCGTCCCCGGAGGCGAGTGGACCACACTGGTTCCCTCTCCCGCAGGCGCTGGGGAAGCGCGTGGACCTGGAGATGCCGCCTGAGGATCGGTGCCCTCGGCGGAAGTGACGCCGAGGACCGCTTTTCTTTTTCACCGGCCACTCGGGCATCTGGAGGGGCGCGCGCCTCTTCCCAGGCTGGGAGGGGCCTCTGGCGGAGCTGTAGGAGCTGGTGATCGCGTTCCTTTTGGAGCCCAGGGGGCCCCCTGGGTGTGAGCCGGCCAACGAGCTCAGGGAGCGGGCGCTGGGCCGCCTCGTCAAGCTGAGGCCCAAGCTCAGAGGCCCGAGGCTGGGCACGAAGGAAGCGCGGCTCCCACTCTTCACCAGAGGCTTAAACGCAGACGCTCTGGCTGCTGGGCTCCCCCTCTTGCTGTCCGGCCTGTCGGGGGCCTGGGACGGCGGCCCCTCCAGGC
>NW_006291034.1:179076-182238 GCF_000327345.1 Myotis davidii
CCTCTTGCAACCGGGGACTGCTGGCTCCTAACTGCTTGCCTGCCTGCCCACCTGATCACCCCAATCACTCTGCCTGCCTGCCTCATTGCCCGTAACTTCCCTCCCCTGCCAGCCTGGTTGCCCCTAACTGCCCTCCCCTGCTGGCCTAGTCACCCCTAACTGCCTCCCGCCAACCGGATGGGAGCAAAGACGCCGAGACGGCTGCACCTGCTTCTGGACCGACTGGGCTTCAAAGGGAACGCGTTCTCCAACGACCTTTCTTGAAAGAGTGGGACTCAGTTCATGCCAGTTGTATTGTCATTAGAAGGAACCTTTTTCGTCGTCTTTAAACGTTATTTGGCTTTAAAACTTCGAGAATGTGAGTCACCTGGTTGATCCTGGCTTAGTCTCAAATTCAGTGAGACCTTATGTATTCGCATAAAAATCGGTTATTTGGTTTCTCTACCATAATTGTATCCAACTTGTTCGTCGATTTTCCCCTTTAAAATGATCTATTTTCTGATTTTAAGGAGGATTTAGAAAAGAGTGTTTTGTTGTTTTTATAGTAAATGATCATAGACTAGTCTTCATTTAGCATATTTTTGTAGCTATTTTGGTTTATTTTCTTTTTTGTAGCCAGTTTTGTAAATCAGTTTACTTTGTTTCTTAAAATGGATTGTATGGATTCGTTCCATCTTCTTCTTCAGAAATATGTGCGCGAACTTGAAGTGGCCTGATTCCGCTCGCAGCTGGTCCCCGCAGAGTGAGGGCAGCTTGGGGGTTCCAGGTGCGCAAGACGCTGGCGCCCTTTTCATCTGCGTGGACTCTCCGACCCCATCCGTCCTGGCCCCGACTCCCGGGTGCCTCTCCCGGGCTCACCAAGGCCTTTATTTTAGGCTGAAAATCCTTTCTCCCAGTCGGTTCATGGGAGACTGGAGGGCCACGGGAGAGACGTGGGGCAGGGCAGCTCCTCCCTCGTCCCCGGAAGACTGCGCGCTGCGGGCACCTCCTCAGCCCTGGGAGGACATGCAAAGAAAAAGAAGTATGTTCCCTGGGCTTTCCAATCCATAGCAAAACTGTGCAGAATACCTTGTATTTACATGTCACGTAGTGTCAGGTAACAGCTTTTATGAAAGTCTGGCCAGATAAGGGAGATTCTTTGTTTTGCAGGAATGTCCACCATCCCTGGCCCTCAACCAGCATGACAACCAGAACACTCTCACAGATTCCCAAAACGCCCCCTAGGAGGTAGTACTGCTGTAACAAAGAGAGACGAGCCCTGATGATATACTAGCATAGGACCTGGGCTGCAAGAATACAGGCCAGCCAACCTGGCAGGAAAACAAGTTCCCATAAACTAGCAACTGGGTTTTACTGCAAGAGCCTAAATAAATGAGAAATTCTGACTCCTCAGGCAACCCAGTGGAGGGGTTCTTTGTCCCTATTTCCAGCTGAAAGGCATGTTCTTGGCAAAGCTGGACACAGCACCACCACATTGTGCACCCCGGGGGTCCCTCAGCCAGGCCTGCGCCCTGTTGTGTCCGGGAGCCTCCGTGGGACGTCCTTAGTGCTGCCTGGGAGACGGGAGAGGCTCCCCGCACCGCCCCAGTGCTTACCAGCTGTGAGCCCGGCATCTGGCTGAGCTGTGCTCCCCCTGTGGGAGCTCACTGACCACCAGGGGGCAGCCCCTTCCTTGGTCTGCCCCCTGGTGGTCAGTGCGCATCATAACAACCAGTCTTTCCTCCGTTTGGTGTATTTGCATATTAGCCTTTTAAATAGGAATATTAGCCTTTTATATAGGACTAGTGACCCAGTGAGAGAAGCATCAATGAGAGAGAATCGTGGATCAGCTGCCTCCTGCACACCCCACACTGGGGATCGAGCCTGCAACCCTCGGTGCCTGTGCCCTGACGGGGAATCCAACTGTGACCTCTTGGCTCATAGGTCAATGCTAAACCCCTGAGGCTGGCCATACTTTTCTTAAAAATGGGCATTCCCTTTCCACGTGCATGAAATCATGCAAGACCCAAACCCAGGGGAAATTGCGTTGAGACCTGGGACCCCAGACTCCTCCAGCGCCACGGGACCCAGAGTGTGTAGGTTCGTGCATCTCCACTGAGGAACCAGGGTGGACCACAACTCATTTCATCAAGAAATCATGCAAGAACCAAACCCAGGGGAAATTGCGTTGAGACCTGGGAACGCACGCCTTGCTGTGCACGCAGCCCTGCTCCCTGCATGCACCTCGCCGTGCACGTAGCCTCCTGGTGACCAGTCTTTGGTCATTATGGTGTTAGGGCCACTGGGATTTTATAATATTGATAACTGTTGGGGGTCAAAAATGAGTCAGGAGAACTTGCAGGATACAATCAGATAGGCAAGCTGAAATGTCCACATGGCACCAGAGGAACTGGCTAGAACCGTGGTCGGCAAACTGCGGCTCGTGAGTCACATGCGGCTCCTTGGCCCCTTGAGTGCGGCTCTTCCTAAGCCTTAGGAGGACCCTAATTAAGTTAATAACAATGTACCTACCTATATAGTTTAAGTTTAAAAAATTTGGCTCTCAAAGGAAATTTTAATGGTAGTGTTGATATTTTTGGCTCTGCTGACTAATGAGTTTGCCGACCACTGGGCTAGAAGATCCAGGTCGGGATGAGCTGTGGTCCACCCTGGTTCCTCAGCGGAGATGCACGAGCCTACGTTGCATTTGGAAAGGGAATGCCCATTTTTAAGAAAAGTATGGCCAGCCTCCCAGCCTCCTGGCTCAGGGGTTGAGCATTGACCTATGAGCCAAGAGGTCACAGTTGGATTCCCGGTCAGGGCACAGGCACCCAGGGTTGCAGGCTCGACCCCCAGTGTGGGGTGTGCAGGAGGCAGCTGATCCACTATTCTCTCTCATCGATGCTTCTCTCTCCTCCCCCCGCCTCACCCGACCCCTTCCTTTCTGAAATCAACTTTTAAAAATGTTTTTTTAAGAAAGAAAAGCAATGCTCTCCTAAGAGTAAGGATCTCCGGTGAAGAGGTGGTGTCAGAAGGCATCAGGGATGGGGCGGGTGGGCTGTCAGCTTTGTTTTAAGGAGAAAGTTTCACTGAGGCTCCGCGGACGTCTCCACAATGATGCCCGGAGCTGCCCGGAGCGCAGGGCCAGGCGCTGGGCGGGCGCTGCGGGGGAGGGAAGGGCTC
>NW_006291034.1:182346-200346 GCF_000327345.1 Myotis davidii
AGGGCGCGGCGTCCGGCGGGGAGGCTCCACGCGCAGGGCCCCCCCATCTCCCCCACCCCATGTCCGCCCGCCCGCCTGCCCCGGCGCACCTGCGCGGTGAGGGGCCCTGCCCAACGCGCCCGCCGGTGTCTTTTCCTTTTCACATACTGGTTCGCTAACTTGTTCACGTGTGGATTCTGGCCATGGACGGGCTTCCTGAGGAGGTGGGAACCCAGAGCGACGCGTGGACGAAGCGGGCGGCGCTGGAGCCGGGTCGCACTGAGACCGAGGGAGGCTGCCTCGGGTGCGCCGTCTGCGATGATGTGTCTGTGCCACAAAACAGACTGTGCGCTCCCGACCTTTAACGAGGTGCTGGTGCTTCCTGGCAGCGCAGTTTGGCATCTAAAGTCAAGTTGGCGCGTGTTCTCATGAAGAAGTGCGCTGCTGGCTCTGCTTGCTAACCGGGACACTCATTCCCCGTTCCCGGTGTCATGCAGAGATCTGTGTTTCAGCTGCCAGTGGTTTTCGGGTTTCCTGGTCTGAATTAGTTGTTCAGAGCATCTTGCATTAAAATTTTGTAACAATGAAAGATAGAAAAAGGACTGTAGCTACGAACCCTCGGTGTCTGAAATGGAGGAAAGGTTGGGGAACAGCTGTTTGCCCAGGTCCTAGTTGAGGCTTTTTATGCCGTTTTGGGAGGGAGGGGGGCAGCTGGTGATTAACTTTTACATCCCAGCAACACCATCTTTATATCACCTTTTGCCTTTACTCTCCCAACACATGTTGTCTTTTAAAACCTGCCTGAGAGGAAATGGAGATGGAAAGGCAACCAGAGGATGAAATGATCTGAGGGGCTGGTGGCCATTGAGACACCAAGCCCGTACCTTTTGAGGACTTACAAGGACTTTAATATAATCTGTGGCCCCACATTTGAAATTTTTTTGTCATGTAAACTATGACGCTGTATCCCAGGCACGATTTAGCAATGGTGTACGTTCCTGAAGCGATGCACTATGCCACTAGGGTCGGGGGATGCTGGTTTGAGCTATAGAAGAGAATCTCTATAGTTGTAAGAAATTAGAATGTTAAAACATACCAGAAAACAATAGGAAAGTTCAATACTTGTGCTAAGACATTACATGCTACTGAATTATTAACATGAGGGTATTTTATAATTCTTTTTATTAAATAGGAACAGGTGACTCAAACGATTTAAATGCATTAGAGCAGGAGCACAATAGATCCCTAGATGCTGAAGTGTAAATGCTTTCTTAGCAAAACATGCACGAATATATCCTAGATGCAACACAGCAAAATCTGATGTATAGTAATCCTATTCAAGAACAGATTACGAGTAGACTGAATATGAACCTCCAAACCACCTTTGAAATCATCTTCTCCAAACCACTCATTTCACCAGGAAAATGAAGCTTGAAGCAGTTGAATTTTCTAACGTTACTAAGTCGCTTAGCACAATGGATTACTTCAGCCCGATGCACTTCCATTCCACAGTGTGGCAGTAAGAGGGTACAGCGATGTAAGCAGTTTCTCAGTCCATCCTGGTTCTTCGGTACCTGACAAAAGGACAAAGCACCGTCATATGCCAGGGTGCAGCCTCTGATGTTTGCTGAGAGCGGAGCGATGCCTGAAGGCTTTCCCACAATCATCACATCCAAAAGGCTTCTCTCCCGAGTGAACTCTCTGATGCTGGATGAGGTAAGTGCTCTGGCTGAACGTCTTCCTGCATTCAGGACAGTCGTATGGCTTCTCCCCCGTGTGCGTGTTCTGGTGCTCAGTCAGGTGGGTGCTCCGGCTGAAGGCTTTGTCACATTCATTACACTTATAGGGCTTCTCTCCAGTGTGGATTCTTTCATGCTGCGTCAGATGGGAGCTCTGGCTAAAAGCCTTTTCACACTTATTACACTGGTAGGGCTTTTCTTCTGTGTGAGTTTTTTGATGCTGAGCAAGAGACGAACAATGTCGAAAGGCTTTGCCACACTCACCGCACTCGTAAGGCTTTGCTCCTGTGTGAATTCTCTTATGTTGTGTAAGGTGTATGTTCTGGTTGAAGGCTCTCCCACATTCATTACATTTGTATGGTCTTTCTCCAGTATGTATTTTCCTATGCTGAATAAGGGATGAGCCATAACTAAAGGTTTTCCCACATTCGTCACACTGATAGGGTTTCTCACCAGTATGAATTCTTTCGTGTTTAGCAAGAGATGAACTCCGAATAAAGGCTTTCCCACATTCCTTACATTCGTAAGCTTTCTCTTGGGTATGAGTCTTCTGATGCTGATTAAGGTTTGAGAGGTAACTGAAAGCCTTCCCACATTCGCTGCACTCAAAGGGCTTTTCTCTGGTGTGGATTCTGCGGTGCTGGGTGAGGGATGAGCAGTAACTGAAGGCCTTCCCACATTCACTGCATTTGTAAGGTTTTTCTCCAGTATGAATTTTCAGATGTTGAGCCAGGGATGACCAGTAACTAAAGGCCTTTCCACACTCAGCACAATCGTAAGGTTTCTCCCCAGTGTGTGTTTTCTGATGTTGAGTGAGGTTGGAGTGCTGACTGAAGGCTTTCCCACATTCATTGCATTCATACGGCTTTTCGCCAGTGTGAATCATATGATGACGGATAAATGTGGAGGGCCCATTGAAGGCCTTCCCACATTCATTACATTTATAGGTTTTCTCTCCAGTATGAATTTTTTGATGTTGAGTAAGGTGAGTGCTCCTTGTGAAGGTTTTATCACATTCAGCACATTTGAATGGTTTTTCTCCGGTATGAATTTTCTGATGTTCCACAAAGTGGCCTCTCTGGCTAAAGGCCTTCCCACACTCATTACAAGTATATGGTTTCTCACCAGTATGAATTCGATGGTGCTGAACAAGATGGGTCCTCTGGCTAAAGGCTTTCCCACACTCGTCACATTTATAGGGTTTTTCTCCCGTATGAATTCTTTGATGTTGAGTAAGAGATGGACCCTCAATGAAGCCTTTTCCACATTGATCACATTTATACGGTTTATCTCCAGTATGGATTCTTTGATGGTTTATAAGGTTTTCGCTCCTGCTAAAGGCTTTCTCGCATTCGTTGCACTTGTAAGGTTTTTCTCCAGTGTGTGTTCTCTGATGGCGAATAAGCGCTGAGCAATAACTAAAAGCTTTCCCACACTCATTGCATTTACAAGATTTCTCTTTTTTAACTGGTTTTAAATTCTGTTTCATGCTTGTTTTAGTAGCAGTCTCTTTTGGAGATACATCCTGTTGTGGTACTAGGTTTGAACTAATGTTGATGCTTTTTTCAAAGTCATGATTTACATGGTCTCTCTCCAAACGTGGTACTGTTTTCTCAGTTATTTTTATTTCCTTTGGCAATGTCTGGTCATTTGCCTGCTGCCTCTCTAGACTTTCTTCAGATACCCATGCTGCTGAGGAGTTAGAACTCCAAGACTCATCACTTTTGTGTTTTTCTACCTCTGCCTCTGGAGATGGCTCTTCAGAAGTGTCTGGCTCTGGGACTGACATGTTAGTTTCTGGTCCTGCTACCCAGTCTGAAAGAAAACATAATGCCAGCATTCTCTGAATAGAGGGGTGAAAAACAAACAGTAAATAACTGCTGTTGTGGAAATGACCTAATGAAATTAAATTTAAAGCCCTCATGAAATGCTGAGGATTTTCAAAAATAGCCCTATTATTTGAGGAGAAATTTGGACGGAGCTAAGGAGAATGATAACTAAATAAAAGATAAAAGTAGTAAGAGAATATCTAATTCAGTTTTTTAAAAATATATTTTTATTGATTTCAGAGAGGAAGGTAGAAGGAGAGAGAGATAGAAACATCCATGATGAGAGAGAATCCTGGATTGGCTGCCTCCTGCAAGTCCCCCACCAGGGACCAAGCCCACAACCCAGGCATGTGACCTTGACCGGAATCGAACCTGGGACCCTTCAGTTTGCAGTCTGACGCTCTATCCACTGAGCCAAGCCAGCTTGGGGTAATTCAGTTTTATATATCGTCTCTAAGAACTCGTAAGGGAACTCCATTTAAGGACATTGTTAAAGAGTGACAGAGAGATGACTAAGAGGAGACACAAACAGACTAAGAGGAGGTAGTCTAAATTGAGATTTCTCACCAATGAACAACAACACAGAAATCTAATAACTCTGATTTCAGGACCGAACTAACAAAAAAGACCTGGCTAAGACTGCATGGATTGTGACCTGGAACACTGAAGTAACAGTCATATCACTGCTAAAAATGGGAAAGTTGTAAATAGTAGAGGAAATAATTTAAGGGAGAGGGGAGGACAACAGTTTGACTCTAGGCGTTCTGAGAATTAGGAACAGAAATGGAGACTATAGTAGTACTTGTGGGGGTGGAAGACACCAAAAGAAGCAGAATAACCAAGATATTCAAATACAGGTTAGGAAATATCAACTCAAAAAATAAAGGAAAACAATAGCTGAAGCCATAGGAATATATGTAAGAAAAGAACACAGATGAGTGTGTAGGGTAATGGGATAAATAAAATATACTAATGAAAGAAGGCAGATTATTAGCAAAGAAAACAACAGATGAAACGAAAAGAAAAGTACATAATCAAGAAGTAGAGTTACGCGACTGTACTTTCTACTCTGGGGTTAGGGTGTGTTTGTCAAGTCCCAAGAAAAGAAAGATGACAAGTAAATGAAGCAGGGTAGTCAATGTCAGCAGATTCAGGCAAGAAAAAAGACTGTGTTTGCCCTGACCAGAGTGGCTCAGTTGGTTGAACATTGTCCCATGCACCTAGAGGTCACCAGTTGATTCCAGTCAGGGCACATGCCCAGGTTGCAGGCTCAACCCCCAGGAGTGGGAGTGTAGGAAGCAGCTGATGGCTATTCTCACACCCATGTTTCTCTCTCTTCCTTCCTCTCTCTAATACCAATAAAAAGATGCTAAAAAGAGGCTATGTTTAAAAAATCTGGTAACAGGAGGGTACAGCAGACTGAACCCCTGAGTTGCCAGCCCAGCCTATGACTACCACCGTCGTCCCTGCAAGCTCAAGCAGCGGGGCAGACCACCCCTGGCACTCGTGCCGCCTGTGAGAGCAGCCGGTTCAGAACAGCAGCTTCCCCAGCAGGGACCAAACAATCAAAGCAACACAGGCTTTGGGAAACAGCCACCCACAGAAGTGATACTAAGAAAGACATTTGTACAGCAGATGGCCATAAAGATGACCTCCCCTCCTAGAAGTACTTCACAATGAAGGACTGGAGACCACGGCATCCGATGCTATTGAAGGAGAAAAGGCCTGGGAAGTGGCTCACCTCCAGCCCTGGCTGGAATTCCAGCTGAAGACAACCAAATGTGACCTATGCTATCCACACTGTCACGTCTTCTACATAAGTCACCAGAATACCCGGGTGGGCAAGGAGTGAAGGACTGGAGAAAGTTCCACAAGGCCAGACTGAACAGCACCACAGGGATTGCACAAAGCCACTTCCACTTCACCACACGGAAAGCCTATGGGCACTGAGTGATCATCGAGGGGGCTGACAACCAGCAGCAAAGGAACACCGTGGGCCAGTGAGGAAGACTACACATCAGCATATGGTCACGATTCTGCTGGGGCCGGGTCACAAGGCAGCCTAGAAAGGATGTCAAGAAAGAGGGTAAGAAAAATCATGCAGACAGGGCCCAGGACCAGGGCCCACCTCAGTGTAGGTACCAACACAGCTTCAATGACCTGGACAGATGCCTGCAGAACCATAAATCAAGTTACAGACATGAAAGCAGCGAGTCACCAGCGAAGGGTAAGCCTGCTCCAAATGCTGAAGAGGCAGGACCAGGGCAAGCTTGCCAGGACTGTCGTCCCTGGCTCACTTCCAGCAACACAAAGTGAACAAGAGACTGGCACTAAATACTTCAAGTGATGGTCTTCTGCCCACCGGAATGATCTACATTATCTGTGCAACATGCTTGCATTCTTTTTTTACCTAAATATAATCTCTTTTTGGTAATGACTAAAGCATTAAAA
The DNA here is from genome assembly GCF_000327345.1 of Myotis davidii. Taxonomy (NCBI): domain Eukaryota; kingdom Metazoa; phylum Chordata; class Mammalia; order Chiroptera; family Vespertilionidae; genus Myotis; species Myotis davidii. The sequence continues at coordinate 188,345 of NW_006291034.1, forward strand.
AAACACTAGGATTTTTTTTCAATACCTTTTTAAGTATTTTTAAATTGTTTTATATGTGTTCAAGTTGGGCTTTTTAAAGACTTTTTTTTTTAATAATATTTTTTTATTGATTTCAGAGAAGGGTGAGGGTGAGGAGGGAGAGAGAGATGGAAACATCAATGATGAGAGAGAATCATTGATTGGCTGCCTCCTGCACGCCCCTTACTAGGGATCGAGCCTGCAACCCGGGCATGTGCCCTTGACCTAAATGGAACCCGGGACCCTTCAGTCCGCAGGCCAATGCTCTATCCACTGAGCAAAACCAGCTAGAGCTAAAGACTTTGTTTTTAATTCATAATAAAACTTGGAAGAAGGGGACGGGGTGGAAGTGGAGAAAGGTATAGGGAGCATAAATGATGAAAAAAAATTTTTTTTAAATACACACACCAAAGACAAAAACAACAACAACACAAAAGTTAATAAGTACAAAGTTAATAAGTCTCTTATTTAAAAATATATTAGTTTTCTAAATTGCATTCCATGAAACCATATTCTAATATAAAGGTTATAAAACTGCAGTGTGAAAAAGGATTCATGACCGGGAGAGGGGAAATGTTATATTCTATGCAACTCTGTTGGAAATTCATAATGCCTAGCTGCATATTTTAAAACTATATGAGTGGTCCTCCAGTAACTAACTTGCTAAAATTTAAGCTTATAGCACTTTCCACATTTGAACATGGCATACTTTTTTTTCCTCCATAAGACAGAACCTCTGGTGGGGGGTGGGAAGAGATTAACCAAAGAACATGTATGCATATATGCACAACCCATGAACACAGCCAGTAGTGTGGGGAAGGCCTGGGGTGGGAGGCAGGTGAATGAGGGGAAAGAGGACATTTGTAATACTTTCAACAATAAAGATTAACAACAACAAGAAAAAGAACCCCCACTCCCACCTCATTCTCTCCGAGTGTTCTCCCTTACCTAGAGTGACTAAGTTTGCACATTTTCCAGGATCTGGTCTTTGAAGAGGTCTCTCTGTGCAGTTTGGGAATTAATGCTTTTCAAGAAAGTATAATTTCAAGGACAGTCTGGTAAAGTGACAGAATCAGAAGCTGAGATTAAGAATCACACTGATACTAAGAAAGGTCTGCAATCACTACTGCAGAGTGTGGATGGGAAGCAAGGAGGCAGACTGGATGGTAGCCTAATAGATTGACCATGTTGAACGAAAGTACTTGGAAATTAAGGCTACCCACTTCTGTTTGAAGGTACTAATGATGCAGCCAGCAACCCAAGAGCAAAGGGCTGAAAGGGAAGTGCTAATTATGAACTAAGGTTCCCAAAGGAGATGGGAAAAGATGGGATCCAGAACTAGCTAAGAGGTTACCTTTACATACGCTTTATAAAGGCAGGAAGAGTATCTTCTCCGAGGAGTACAAAAGTAGAATATGTGTTGAGACAGTGTTTTGACGAAGCATAGGGGAGTCCAGGTGGCATCCCCTTTCTCCCCAGGAAGCAAGTACATCCACATTTCAGACATGAGATCCTCTTGCCAGTCCGGTGGTTTGGGTTAATGACATTCCTCTCTGGGACCCGTTACTTACCTCCAGAGCCACCCACTGGAATGCCTGAGTCCACAGTCCATGGCTCTGTCCCTTGCTCTAACTGGGAAATCACATCAGGTTTGGAAACTTGGAGTCCTGCTCATGAGGAAGAAAAAAAAGACAGGTACCTGTCTGCAGTGAGGGAAACGTGCCAAGTCAGAATTCCTTTCACCGCTTTGTCTCAAGAGGAAAGGACATGCATGACTGATCCGATGGGATGAATAGCATATCAAGCGTCAGTGTTACAAACTCCCTGACACGGTATAATTTGGGAACTGATCTGGGTTCAGAAAAATTATTAGTCTGTCCTACTCGCTGGGAGAGAGAAACCTGTTCCAAGCCTTTCAAAATTAGGAATCCTTGGTTTCTTAACTTAAAGGCAAAATTCACCTAAGTACAAGATAACCCCCTTCCTCCTTTATCCCCCAGATACGAACTCAGACATCATCCTTACCTATAGAGACCAGGTGTGTATAATTTTCCAAAGTCACATCCCTGAACAAATCTCTCTGTCCAGGATCCAGCTGTTTCCATTCTTCCTGAGTAAAGTCCACCACCACATCCTTGAAGGTCACTGATTCCTGAAACACCAAACACGTTTCTGCTGGACCACAAAGCATTTACCTAGGAAAGGGGTAAAGCTAGCAATACTGACAGATAAGGCAAGCTGTGGGCTATCTGAAAATGATTCTGATGTTTCCTCCTTTGTAAAATGAGTATGAAAACATAAACCAAAAGGTCAGGGGCTCTATTCCAGGTCAGGACACATAATCACGTTGCAGATTCCATCCCTGGTTGGGGCATGTACGGAAGGCAACCAATGGATGTTTCTCTCATAGATGTTCCTCTTTTTCTCCCTAAAATCAATAAAATATATCCTCTGGTGCGGGTAGGAAAAAACAACAATTAATGGTTCACAAATGGTCTATAGAATAAACCTTTCAACTTCTTATCAAGACATTCACGACCTTTCATATTCCAACCTTATTCAACCATTTGTTTACTGTTTGCCAAAATAAATCATCTTCTCCAATTTTTTATGAATCCTATATAACACCAGCTAATTCTTATCTGTTAACTTTTGTTCATAATCTTTATCCATACTCAGAATATACCTCAACTCTCTGACCTTATTTGTCCACCTACATCTTATTCATTCTCTATTTTCCACAGCATTCATCTCACCTTTTAAATATTTACTTGCCACACTGAAGCATGGCAAACAAGAGGTAAGTGGTAATGCATTAGTTAAGCTGGAGAGGCAGAACTAGGAAGTGCATGCGATGGGAGCCCGGAATGAAACACAACATTGGTTTTTGGATAAATATATCCCACAGCAAAAGAACGTACGATCCCACTCTAAGGGCTGAAATGGCATTTCAGGAAATCCCAACGTACCTGAAAACTGGCTGATGGGAGTATAGTATGCCCCCCTTGGAGAAGGGCAGATACTGGAGAGGGCAGACCTAGGCGAGGAAGAAGGAACCAGTGAATCCTGTCCAACATAGCTGCTCTCAGCAATCTGTCAAGTCCACTTGTTTTTCTATTTGAAAGTAACAGGAATTGTGCCATTTCCTTTAATTCACAGAATCCAAAGAAGAATCAAGGTAATTGCTGACGAGGGCCCTGATACTCTCACTGGTACCTTGAGAAGGTAAATCATTACTTTAAGATTCACAATTTTGTCTCTAGAGACTTACAGCCATATGGATCACACACTCAATCTATGTTCCTATTATGTGAGGCAAAATATTTCTGGGCTTCCTGTTACATAAAAAATATGACTATTTTCCAAAAGTCTTCACAGGCCCTTTGAAACTTTGCTGTTAATTCAAATCCAATGTCACAGGGGTGTATACTAACTTGTACCACTTACAAGAATGTCTAAAATTAAATGGGCATGGTCAATACAACTGCTGGCATCAGGGCAGGAACTCGGGGGCGGCTTTCTCCCAGATGGCAGTGCTTGCAGGGGTCACTGTTCCATGCTGGGGCCTCCCCCATTGCCGAGCTGACTGGCAGCCATGGCTGAGTTCCCATCAGCATGGTGCACACTGTTCACTCTACCCTGGTGATTCCCTGAGAGCCCGCCCCATCCAATTTGCAGCCCCACCCAAGCTGTCTGCAGTGGCTTTTCCATATGAATGGTCTGTCCTGGCTCAGGCTTCAGACTTTTTTTTTTATTGCTCGAAGTATTACAAAGGGTATTACATATGTCTCCTTCCCCCACCCCCCCCTCCGTCCCCGACCTTGACAATCCCCTGGCCTCCCCTACCCCCCAGTGTCTTATGTCCATTGGTTATGCTTATGAGCATGCAAACAAGTCCTTCCGTTGATCTCTTACCCCCCCTTCCCGCCCCCCTAGGCTTCAGACATTTAAAAAATCTCTTAAACAAGCAGCAGCTGCATGAGCATGCCCCAAATCTATCGATAAGAGGCCTAAGACCCGGCACAAGGATCATCCTGCCTTGCTTCGCTGCTGGGCCTTGCATGGGCACTTCCAAGCCCGGCACAAATAGCAGCCACCTGGTGATCTCTCTGTAGCTCCTGTGGGCGGCCCCAGGCAGTGACGGACTGCGCACCTCCAGGAAGGCCCAGAGCCAGTGGACAGCTCAGACCATAGCAGATTACAACTCCACATGTGCACAAGCGACACACTCAAGGGGCAGACTCGGTGAGCACCAAAGCCCCACTGAAGCTAATCCTACTCCAAAGGGGTGTTTTCTGCACAGCAGCTCTCCCACTGTAGTCACAGCTGGTCCTCACAGACAATTGGCCTGGAGGTCAATTCCTCCCAGTGACGTCAATAGCAATCAAGGTTCAACTACAACAAGACTGTGCACACAGCCCACACAGGGGTGCATCGAGAGTGCCCAGCTCAGGTGACTGGGAAAGCTGAACTACTGGGCCTTACCAGACACCTACTACCAAGGCACTCTACCAATTCCAGGAGACATAGCAGCTCTATGTAGGGGGCATGCAGGAAGCAGCCAATCAATGATTCTCATCATTGATGTTTCTCTCTCTCCCTCTCCCTTCCTCTCTGAAATTATATATATAAAAGAATTGAGACAAATATAAGGTATAGTTCTACCTACATAAATAATATAAATAATGTTAAGACTTCTAATGATATTAAAGAAATGCAAGAAAATGGCTGTATAATAATAGTTAGGTTAAACCAAACCTGACTGCACAGCCATGCCTGAAGAATGTAGACAGTGACAATGCAGAGGAAAGTCTACAGGGACTTGTCACAGAGCTCTTTTCTTACCCTGATCTGTTTGGTGACATGTAGGAAGAAATAGAAGGGATATTCAATAAATCTGCTAGTTACATAAAGTTGGAAAGAGAGTTAAAACAATGAATAACTAAATTAAGATTATTAATTATTCTGACAAGCTGGAGCTCTTGGCCAAAATATTAAATATTCATAAATGTGAAGTCTGGCATTAGGGATAAAAAAATATTTCTATTACACAAAGATGGCCTGAATCTAGTTCACTGCAAGTTATGTAAAAATGATCTAGGGTCTACAGCATAATATCGCTAATTTTTAAAATCCAAATACAATCTGATACTAACCCACAGAAGTATAATCCAACTTGAAAGAAGCAGTACATCACACTTTTAGTATTTTTGAAAGCACACCCCCTGGACCGTTTCATTTTTAAGAAGAACGCTGTCACTGCCGTAGTTTCAGAGGTCTCACTGTGTCACATGAACAAGCATCAGAGGAACGGGGGCTATTCTGCTTAGAAACGAATTTGTGAACAGGATTGTAATCGCCGTTTTGACCTATCTGAAGGACAGCGGTGTGAGAGTGAAAACAGTTTTGCTTTGGGGACGCCAAGAACTAAGATCAATGCCGAAGTTAAGGAACAGGCGCTTCTGTCTAAATAAGGGATTGAAAAGAGAGACGAGGGGAAAGTCTGCACACAAAACGGAGAGTTTAAGGCCACACTCGTACAGGATCGGCCCCGGATGGCCATCTCCCAACGATATTTTAAAAAACTATCTATAATAATAAAAGTGTAATGTGCTAATTGGACCTGATGTCCTTCCGAAGGACTTTCTGGACAAAGCGGGGGCTGCGAGGGAAGCCTGGGTCTCTGGTGCCTGCCAGCGGCCGGAGGGCAGCCTGTGCGGCAGCCGGGGGAAGGCAGGCCTACTCTTGCACAAATTTCGTGCATCGGGCCTCTAGTATTTAATAAATGTAAGTCATGTGAGGATCACAGACATCCTGCATCATTCCTCCTGTCATTCCCCAATCCCCAAGCCGGGGCGAGTTAGCTCCCTCCAAGTCGCTCCCTGCGATGTCAATGGGTCTCTTTGCTTGGTTCTTAAACAGACTTCCTCCTTCCGCCGCTTCCAACTGACAAGGACTAGTACGTGATCTTCAAGTGAGGACTGTTCTTTTGCGTCCATCATCACACCCCCACCTCCCACCCCCGCAACCTCCGTCGTCCCCACTACCTTCCATCTCAGGAGCTCATCCCGTTCCTCTGGAACCCGCTCGCCAGGGTTTCCCAAGCAGCGTCCCTCCAGTGCGTCCTCCGCCTGGGGCTCCGGGATCCAGACAGAACTCTGACCTGCACCCGCGCTGAGGATGGCCTAGGAGACACGGGGCGGGTCAGCAGCAGGCGTCACAACCAGCCCTCTGAGTTGTGCGTGGTGCCAGGAGGTCCTTGGAGAGAGCCGAGCCGGCAGTGCACTCCCGCTGAACAAAGCAGGGAGCTCGGGACGCAGGTTCAGCCCAGGACCGGGAAAAACCCTCGGTGCCCCGCCCCCCTCCCCCCGAGAATCTGGCCGGAGGCGCCCACAGGACTTCCCCTTACCTTCCTCCCCTGCGGGCTCGGACTCGGAACGCACACCTGTTGCGGGGGCAGAAAGCTGGAAGGTGGCCTAGCGGGGCGGGGCCAGCTCCGTCCTTCCCCCGGAGCGGAACAAAGAACAAAGTCGACCGCGGGATCCGGGCGGAACCGCCCGCGCTGAAGCTGAAGGCGGCGTGGGGCGCCCCCTTCCAGGACTCCCCAGCTCCCTCCGCAGAGGCCTTTCCAAGCTGGGCGAGGAGGGTGACGTCACGCGACCGGAGAGCTGGCGGTTGCCATGGTGATATGTAGGCTTCCCTCCAAAGCGATCCACAAGCTCCGATCGCTGGTCCGGAAGCGCCGGGAGGATTCCCAAACCTAGAGCCGCTAAACTGGCCCAGCGCCTACCCCCGGCCCGGTCTACAGTGGCTTTAACGGCCACTTCCGGTCGTCTGGAGAGAGCCCGCCCCCGTCCGCGGGAGCGTTAAAGCGCTGATGGACACACAGGACTACCATTTCCAGAATGCTCCACGCGCTGACGCAGGACTACGATTCCCAGAATGCTCCGCGCTCTGGCGCAGGACTACGATCCCCAGGATGCTCCGCGCGCTGACCCATTTCCCAGTGGCCTCGGTCACCCGGTGAGACCCCGTCGCGCCGGCCTAGTTATCATTTGCCCTGAGCCGCTCCGGTGGAGGGGTGCACGGGAGCGCGGACTCGAGTTTGTGGCTCGGACCGATCATAAGAAATACACATTTTCACGCGTGTAATTTTAAAAAGCAAACATTTCGCCATGCATGAAGTACTTTTATGACCTGCCCTGCACTCTATTCAGTGTTCTATGCCTTTGTTTAAAAACCCTGGTCCTGACCCACTGTATTGCTTTTGTGACTCCTAAATGTGTCGCAACCCATAATTTTTAAAATGCTGAAGGAATCGGGAGGTGGCGTCACCATTTTTTGCCCGACTGCAGTTCTGTGGGACGTCGGTAGGTTTTTATATTTTTAAATACGTGGCCTACGCATTTTACTGCGCTTGTCTGCGTCCACAGCACTTGGCCAAGTGACCTAACCTGTTGGTTTACAGAACTTAACTCGGAAATCCTAATAGTAAACGGACTCAAAGTTGCCGTCAAGGAAAGGAAACAATATCTAGAAGTCTCTCAGCAGATTTTCGGGCGGCGGGGGTCAGTAGGAACTAGAAAATTTAAAGAAACAATTTGGTATTCTCTGTAGATTGCAAGAAAATATGGCATAAATGAAACTCGAAAGAAAGCTGTGAGAGAACACTTGAAATAAAGACACGAAGTGAAAAGGAATACACACAGATAGCACATATTTAAAATGCAGCAACAATTAAAGTCGTTCTGGAGAAGAACTGGTGCTGTGGCAAAGTGATCAGTTGCGTGTAGGACATTCTTTTAAAGCTCCTCCACGACGGGAAGGAAAAGATGGATGATAAAGGACAGGAAGGAGCGCCAGGTGTGGACAGTTGGCCACCAGGAAGGGGCCAGTGAAGTCAGCTACCATTTAACTCTGTGTGCCAGGCAGTCTTAGTGCATCCCATCTGTTTATTTAATTCTTGAAACAACCTAGTGAAGTTATTTCTGTATTATTGTTTCTACTTTACAACGAAGGAAACCGAGGTACAGATAAGTTGAATAACCTGCCCAAGTTCGCATAGCCAGTAAATGGGGAAGCTAGGACCTCAATTTAGTAATCTGGTCCCAAACTCTCACTTTTAGTCACTAACACTAGACTCCCTAGTCAAGAAATTAGCAATTGTCTGAGTTTAAGAAACATCAATCAACCAATGAATGAATTCATAAATAAGTGGAACAAATTGATGTTTCTCTTTTTAAAATTAATAAATAAAGAAGAAAAATACATCTCTTATTCCTTGCTGGTGGGTGTGCAAAGTGGTATAGCTACTTTGGAAGACAGTTTGGTAATTCCTTACAAAACTAAACAGAAAAGGATGGAAATTTACAGAATATGTATAGATTAATAATTTAAGATCTAACCCTGTCTTAGTTATTTGCACAATGAGTAAAATTTTAGTAATAAGTTGTTCTTTTTAACTTAAAAATACATGGTGAATATCTTACACAATATCCTATATAATAAAAGGGTAATATGCAAATCAACCTAATGGAAGAAGGACTGGTCGCTATGATGTGCACTGACCACCAGGGGGCAGATGGTGAACAGAGGAGCTGCCCCCTGGTGGTCACTGTGCTCCCACAGGGGGAGCCCTGCTCAGCCAGAAGCTGGCTCAAGGCTGGCAAACGCAGCAGCAATGGTGGGAGCAGGCCTAAGCCGTCAGTTGGACATCCCCTGAGGGCTCCTGGATTGAGAAAGGGCACAGGCTGGGCTGGGGGACCCCCCCCCCACCCCCCCCCCCCCATGTATGAATGTGATGCACTGGGCCTCTGGTTCATGTATAATGTACCTTTCAGTGACAGAAAAAGTATTACATCCTACTGATGGATTTTTTAAAAAGGAAAATATTTACTGAAGTTTAACAGATACACAAAGAAAAGCATATGAAGGTGAATGACAATATATTTACACAAAGCAAACACACCCTTGTACCTAGCACCCAGTGTGCGAACCAAAATCGGTACCAGAATCCCAGGAGCTCTCCCAAGGGTACTGGGGCCTCTCGGTCTGCACCTGACAAGATAATAATCCTTCTGATTTCTAATGCCATAGGTTAGTTTCACCTGTTCTCAAGCTTCCAACAAATGGAATGCACTATAGTGTGTCTTCTTCTGTGTCTGGCTTTATCAAATTTTGAGATTTCATCCATATGGAGTGTGTACTTACAGTTTCTTCACTCTTTGTGGTGTGTATTCCACTGTATAAAAAAACCACTATTGCCCTGACGGGTTTGGCTCAGTGGATAGAGCGTTGGCCTGAGGACTGAAAGGTCCCAGGTTCGGTTCTGGTCAAGGGCATGTACCTTGGTTGTGGGCACATCCCCAGTGGGGGGTGTGCAGGAGGCAGCTGATCAATGTTTCTCTCTCATCGATGTTTCTAACTCTCTATTCCTCTCCCTTCCTCTCTGTAAAAAATCAGTAAACTATATTTAAAGAATCCACTATTTTTTCTACTGTAGATGGACATTTGGTTTGTTTCCAGTTTAGGGCTAAAATAACTAATTTTTGTTTCCTGCAACTCAAGCCTTACTCTCTTCCTTTGCCAAAATCTAGTCTGCCATGTTTTTCCCCATCCAGTAAAACAGAGTTGCAGCTATGTCCAGTCCTTGTTCATTGTTACCCTAAAGCAAACAACCAGTTAATAATTTTAGTTCCAACACATCACGGATTGCTTTCTATTTTGCAGGTTTTATTAAAGTCGAAAAGTTTGCTTATGTATGTATGTATGTATGTATGTATTTTGGTATCTAACTTCAAGCAAAGCTAGGGTTCCAAAAGACTTGGGGGAAGGAGATCATTTATGTTTGACAAAAATGTGTGCACCCAAAATACCAAAACAAAAAACTGATATGTATAAATGATGGACAACAATCATTTCACCTAAAGGTTTGCGTTCATCTTACGAAGCCTGTTTGTATGTGGGATACAGATCGACTAAAACAAATGGTTACGCTTGTTTGTGTTCTTTGTTGTCTATAATCTGACAAAGCCCTTACAAAGGTTTGTAGTCGTGGCCGAGTGGTTAAGGCGATGGACTAGAAATCCATTGGGGTCTCCCCGCGCAGGTTCGAATCCTGCCGACTACGTGGTCCTTTTCCCCAGGCAGGCGACTCCGCCCCCAGTACCTGTTTTGTATTCACACTTGCCAGCAATCATGCCCCTTAGGATCGAGTGCTATATTCCGCCTTTCTTTAACGTGGAACTTGCCAGCGACAGGCCACTGATGGTGGGCACTGGGCTCGAGCTGCAGGGGGCTGGGCCAGAGCAACACTCCAGTGCCATTTGAAGGGATCCCAACTAGATCTACTTTAAGGCTCAGATGAGGACCAGGAGACGCCCTGACCTGTTTGACTCAGTTGATAGAGCATCAGCCTGTGGACTGAAGGGTCCCAGGTTCAATCCTGGTCAAGGGCACATGTCCAGGTTGTGGGCTCTATCCCCTGTGGGGGGCATGCAGGAGGCAGCTGACCAGTGATTCTCTCTCATCATTGATGTTTCTACTTCTTTCTCCCTTCCTCTCTGAAATATTTTTTAAAAAGTAAAAGGCAGGAGACTTAGCAGACTCCTTGGGAGTTAGAATATGGTTGTCTGGCACCTGCCTCTCATTTGCACTTGCACAAAGAGCTACTGGGGCAAAATGGCAAGAAGGTCAAAAGGCCCATGTAGGTGTTCAAGTCCTCCATCCCCCTGGACGCCACACCCTGGAATGACGTACAAGAATAGTTTCTGGCAGCACTGTTTATCATGGCTCACCTGGATGAGTTTATTTGACAAGTCGTTGCCTGTGTAAGCAAGGTGAAGTCCTACTGGGTGAGGTTGGTCTATAAATCTAATGACCGTGTCCTTGAAAGGAGAGGGAGACTCAGAGACACGGACAAAGGCCACTGAAAGGGAGGCCTCTCCGAACGTGAGGTCAGAGGCCGTCAGACTGGAAGGAACCAGGGATGTAAAATTCTAGCTGTTTTGCAGGTGTGCTCAGTCATTGCAGCGGAAACATGCTGGGCCCATAGCCCAGAGGTCGATGGGTCAAAACTGTCCCCTGCTGGGTTTTTCTCCCTAGGCTTTCCCAAGACCCGAGGAGACCCAGTCAAGGGAAGGAGACAGGGTGACCTCGTTCTGGGGGCTCCAACTGTGTTCAAAGTTCACAGAATAAAGGAAGATGCTCCCCATCTCAACTGCCTGTTTGCTCACGGCTTGATGAATCAGAGAAACCTGACCGGGATGACCATGGCTGTGGTCGGGCATATTCCTCCACTGCTGGGCAGTCTGGTCCTTCAAACGGACAGAGTCCGGGTCCACTGTGAAGGGGGAGGTCCGAGAAGAACCTGGGATAAAGGGCATCTCTGTGCGGGTGGAGGCAGACAGCGGGTTGATTGATTTCACCTTGTCCTGGAGCAAGGACAACGGAGGAGAAAGAGTGCGACTGGGAGATGCTGGAAGAGGAGCAGAGAGAGGAGGGAGAGGATGGGAGTGGAGGGAGGAGACAGGGACGTGTCAGCAAATATTACCAAAAAGAATCTTAGGGATGGAAAGAGGGAAGAGAAAGGCTGGTTTAATGCTTCAGAATAGACATAAAATAGAGATTGTTTACAAAGATGAAATTTTATGAGGGAGAAAAATAAAATGTCTAAGCCCTTGGGTAAACTGATCAGGTTAATAACGGAAGAAGGCATGCAGCTGCTCTCAGCAGCGGGGAGGAGAATGACGTGACTAGCAGACTTCAAACCTGGAAAAGAGGAGGCGGGATGGCAAGCTGCCACAGCAGAGAGAGGCGGACTCCTCCGGGGAACTCCTAGGAAGACACCACCAGGGTTAGTATTCCCTTAACACATTAGCCCACACTTGTGAACCGTACATGGGGTTTGGGGACTGAACTGTGCCCAGGATAAGTCAGAACCTCACCTCATTTTCGGTCCCTCTCCCCCACCGTCCTGGCCCCAG
>NW_006291034.1:200363-201061 GCF_000327345.1 Myotis davidii
CATCCCCAGGCCCATGCTCCCCTGGGGAAAGGAAACACCACAAGGCCCGTGGTCTAACTCCTTTTTAAAAAGCAACGAGTCTTTCACTAACATCACGAAGAACCAGATTGGTGAGTTTTCCTTTCAGGGAGACACAGCTGGTTCTCATGTAGGTAACACATTGAGATGCTTTCTCTTCCATCGTCAGCAGGATTCACACCTGTGCGGGGAGACCCCAATGGGTTCGAGTTCGTAGTTTTAACCACTTGGCCACAAGGACACATAAGCTCTCTGGCTCATTAGCCTACGAAGCCACACCGAGCTTCATCTCTCTTCAGAAGAAGTCAGATATTCTACCAGAAGGTGCATCTGCTGTCAGCGTTTCTTCCTTATAAGTACATTTTATTACCCCCCATCTCTCTTCAGAAGAGGTCGGATATTCTACCAGAAAGTGCATCTGCTGTCAGCGTTTCTTACTCGGACGTCATGACGCGTTTCTTCCTTATAAGTACATTTTATTACCCCAGAGCGGAATTCTGCTCCTGCATCCTCACAGACGCAGGTGTGCTGAGACTTCACGAAGTCACAGGCGATGTCAGGATCGAAACTGAATTTGGTCATTCAGGTGGTGTTTTCCTTGGAGAAAAAGAGAGGAAAATGACAGGTTCCACCGAGATTTGAACTCGGATCGCTGGATTCAGAGTCCAGAGTGCTAACTA
>NW_006291034.1:202131-210329 GCF_000327345.1 Myotis davidii
AAAGAGACACGCCCCTCCTTCCGGGTGTCTCGCCGATTAAAAGGCGAGCAGATAAACACAAGGACCTTGCAAAACGTCTACTCCACGCACAGCCTCCCAATGCGCACCTTCTAGGGATGGGACCTGCCCCGGACTCTGGGTTGTGCTCACCCGACACAACTGCTTGCGTCTGACCTCCAGCGCCCGAAGAAACGCCATCCGCACCCCAGGAGCGCAGAGCGAGAACAGCCAAGGACCTAATTTTAAAGGGAGGGTAGAAGCAGCTCTTGCAAAATTCAGATAAAACCTCTTTAATAAACAAGCTATCGCCTCAGGTGGGTGGCAGCCGGCGTCCCTCTGGGCAGTCGCTTCTTGGTCTACAAAATGTTTATAAACCCGAAAAGCGGGAGGAAGGAATCGGGAAGAGGAGAAACTAGAACTGAACAAGCCCAAGGACTCGTGGGGAGGAATATACTTCAAAGTCCCTACTGTGGGAAGAAGTAAGGAGAGCGCCTTCTTCGGGTGGGGTGTTTAGCGAGTGGATCGAACCGCTGTGGAGGCTGAGGTGCTGGAGACACGAAGGTAAATGAGACACAGGCGCACCCTCTCCCTGAGCAGATTAGTGTCCACGGGCAGGAAGTGCCTGACACACCCTAAAACAAAACCCACCCGGGAAGTCGGGGAAAACGCTTGCTTCTGGCCGTCTCGCCACACGGATAAGAGGGAAAGCTGAAACACGAGTCGGAATGGACATTTCTGATCGGCACGAGAAGCGATGGTGCTACTCTGCAGAAAGACCTTCTAGACACAGAATGTACCATGTAGTGCAGCCTATGGGTCCGGGCTACAGAAAATGAAGTGGTTTGTTGGCGTGTGAACACAAAAAACCACAAAGGCCCTGCGGTGGGGCTGCCCTCAATATGGGGCAACCCCTGGCTGTGTGAGCTGCTGAGCCCAGGAGAGAAGCTGCTTGGACTAGTTGGAAAGCTGCTTGGAAGCGACCCCTGGCTGTGTGAGCTGCTGAGCCCAGGACAGAAGCTGCTTGGACTAGTTGGAAAGAATGTGCCTGGGCCTCATGGCCACGGATCGGCATTTTAGGCGTTTCTCAAAACAAGAAAACAAAGCTGGCAATTTCTTCCTTGTCCCTTTAATGGCCTGTGAAGGTCCTGCGGTAGATTCCTAAGACCTGTGTGGGTGTGCCGCCCCCTGGGATATGGGATGGACACGATGCACCCTCTCACCCAAGACGAGCCCAGATGTAGCAAACGATCCCAGGGAATCGAAGGCGCTGCCGCAGCCAAAGAATCCCCCACATTTGGGTTTCTTCCTCCTGTCACTAGCCTGGTTGTAGTGATAATAAGAAACAATCACTCCGGTAAATCAGGCGTAAAGCTGCCACGGACGCACGCTCTTTCCATCCAGGCTGCTGAGTCATAGCCTTGATACTGTCTATTAGGAGGAAAGTCGCACCCACGCCTGAAGCTGAGGTTCCAGTCAAACCAGTTGTCCTCGTCTCTCTCTTCTCCAAGGGTTATATGATGTGGGCTCCTGACCACGCAGTTTGGAGAGACCCGAGTCAGACAGGTCTAGGCCAGGTCCAGTGGATTCAACCAGGCTCTATTTTAAGCCATTTTACATTCCCATCAATGTAAAATAAAGACTTAAAGCAACCACATACAGTAAGAAAATTCAAGTAAATATGCCAGTATATGTTATGTTAAACATAAAGTTCCTAGAAATACCCTAGATTGGAGCACTCCGAACTGTAAAGATCTCAGCTCTACCCCACATTGGTCTATAGCAGTGGTTCTCAACCTTGGCTGCACATTAGAATCACCTGGGAATCTTTTTAAAATCCTGATTTCTGGGCCTCATCCTCTGGAAATTCTGTTTTTTTGTTACTTTGTTATGGCCCCACCCCATAACAAAGAAACAGAATTTCCGGAGGATGGGGCCCAGAAATCAGGAGTTTAAAAAAGATTCCCAGGTGATTCTAATGTGCAGCCAAGGTTGAGAACCACTGGTCTATAGAGTCAGTGCATTTTTAGTAACAATACCATCAGGTGTCTTTTTTTTGGAATTGATAAATTGACTAAAATATAATATTAAAGTGAAAAGGGCCAAAGTAGCCCAAATTATTTTTAAAAAGGAAAGCAAAATTAGAGGACCTACTTTACCAAACACTAAAGACATAAATGTAGTATAATTAAGACAATGGTACATGGTCCATGGGCAGACAATGCCACTAAATAGAATGCAGACGGAGACCCCTACACTCTATGCCCTAACTTATGACCAAGAGAGCACTTCAGAAATAGTGAGAATGAATAGTCTTTGCATAAACTGTGAATATAATGGGCAGGGGAATGTTCAAATGAGTATAGCCAGGGGAGAAAATTAAATTGACCCCTTTGACATTATCCACAAAGCCACTTCCAGATAGTCTGTGGATCTGAATGTAGAAGTTAAACAAATAGAAAGATAGATAAATAAAACTTCTAGAAACAACACGGGAATCTCTTCATGACTTTGAAGTAGGGAAATATTTTCTAGTGTGTCTAAGGGTCTCCTTTCCATCTGGATCATCAAATCCTGCAGTCCTGAGAATGTTTCGTGTATTTTTAAAAATAAAACCCCCCTCTAGGTTTTCTCCTGTCTCCTTCTGGAACTGCCAGCCATCAGAAGACACTGAATTGAATCTCCTGAACGATCATCACCTTTCTTTACGCTTCTTTTTTCCGCCTTTGATGTGTTCCCAGGCTGTTGGGTAAGAGGGGGGAGAGGCAGGGAACTGTACTCTGTGGGGACTGCTCTGAGCCGCAGCTTAGCATAAACATAAAGTAGGGCTCCAGACGTAGTCGGCAGGATTCGAACCTGCGCGGGGAAACCCCAATGGATTTCTAGTCCATCGCCTTAACCACTCGGCCACGACTACAGGTGCAGAGCACGGGAGCCAGAAAGATGTTCTCAAATTATGACGGGGAGTACGCTAGTGAGCCGGTAAGATTGATGACAAGTGTTAGCAAGTCGAGTAAATTCCTCGGGGGAATAAGGTGTGTGGGGGGAGTCACGCTCTCCGACATCAGGGCCACGGGCTGAGCGCACAGGTGCGCGCTGGACCGGTATCTTTGTTCCGAGCGAAGTCAGGTCGGTTCCTCCACCAGCGCCTGACGCCTCGCGGGTGAACTGGGCCCCGATGGGTGCTGGACTCTCCGAAACGGAGCCGAATTCACTGAGCACCGAAGTGGTTTCAGGCGGGACGGGACCAACCCTTCTGCTAGGACTCGCAAGAGGCCGGGCCCTGGCTGAGCGGCGCTGCGCGTTCTGGGCTCCAGGGAAGGACGTGCTCCCTCGGATTCCAGCGCCCAAGGAGGAGGGAGGGAGAGATGATGCTGAAAACCGTGCCTGGATCCCCACCTGCACCCCAGGCACCGGGCTCACACCGAGTGAGTGTGTTCATCTGATTGCGTCTGGGAAAAGGCTTTGCAAATGTCAACACGATTTCACTTTCCAGACGTGCCAAGAAGAAACTGGAAGGTATTGCCGGTCCCTGAGTTTCATTTCCTGTGAGACGCTAGCTGCTTTCTAAAAAATTAGACTGCCTGGTTTAATTCTGGGCTCATTTTCTCCAAATTTAACCACAGAGCACAATCCTCACTCCCCCTTTTACGTTTGTACCTCACAGTTCTTTCCTCAGAACTCCCAGATGGTGAACAGTAATAATTCAGAACAATATGGTTCGAGGATGCAAAGATAGGCCCCATTTCATGACCAATAAACTGTTAATGGGTGAGAGGCCAGAGTTAGTGAACATGCGGCATCTTGAGAAAGCCGAGATAATTGCTTGTACTTAATACATTATATTTAACCAGAAGTAACAAAGTTTTGCAGGGGGAATCCTAATTAAAAATAAAACAAGTTCCTTGTGTCTGTATCCAGAAAAGAACTGTTCTCTGACTGATAAGGAGAAGAACTATTGTCATGGGAAGTCAGAGCACATCACTCACCCCGTGATTCATAGATTCAGAGCATTTCTTATGTGCTTTTCCATTGGCAGTCTTGGGAAAATTCGAAACCATTTACTTTAAAAGATTTTCCAACATATTTTAAATCTTTATTTTCTGCCTGTTCCTGTAAGAATATATTTTGGGCAGACCTCAGTCATGACAGCTCCTAAAACATGTTTTTTTTTTTAAAGTTGCAACTTTTTGTTATGAATATAAAAGACCATAAAATAGTTATTTACCAAAGTATGCATGCAAAGTAAATTCTAAGGTCTAATTAAATGTCAGCAGATGAGAGGGGTAGAGAAGCCTCATGGATTCTGCAAACCTCTAACCAGCATCAACTATCCAAGAACAAACCCAAGGCTCATGATTGTGAAAGGCGTTGGGAAAGACAGTTGCCGAGTCAAGGAAAAGTTGCTGAGGCAAAGTTCAACATCAAAGCCCTTGAGTCTACATTTAGAGAATTAATTTCTCTTGTGCCAAGTAAAATAAATGTTCTCTTTGATTAGAAAAACTTGGGTGGTGACGACTCACACTGGGTGAAGGGCAAAGTGGAAACAAACTGTTTTTGCAGACAGTCGGTTCAGAGCTCGGGTTTTGTCCTGCGAGTTTCAGGATTATTTTCTTTTCTGGGTGCTACGTGGACTGGAGTGGCCGAGGCCGGAGACGTTCCGTTCAGTACTGTCGTTCCACTCTGGGATGAGAGGTTTGCCGCCCTGGGGTGAGGGGTGTGGGTGAGGGGGGCTTCCTGTCCGCGTTATTACGCTCTGGGATGTGAGGGTTTCCGGCTGAGCCTAGGACTTTATAGTGAGACGGACTCTGTTGACTTTTCCGGCCAGATAATTCTTGGCTGCAAAGGCTGTCTGTCCTGTGCATTGCAGACCTTTTAGCAGCACCTCCTCGTCTTCCCACCGGATGCCAGCACTGGCCTAAGGTCCGATACGGGTGGTAGTGGGAGGAGGGTAAGTCTGCTGAGTATCTTACCAACGCCCTCCGCATTTGAATCAATCAGACAAATTGCGGTGAACAGAGCGAGAACAAAGCATCGTGTCAGAGTAACCGGAGGACTGGGTGATTGGGTTACTAAGGAAGATACCGCGAGTGAGCAAAACGTCCACGTGTCAGAAGTGGGATTCGAACCCACGCCTCCATGCGGAGACCAGAACCCCCAGGGCCGGGAAGCAGAGCTTGAGTCTGGCGCCTTAGACCACTCGGCCATCCTGACACACCGGAGTGAGGGTCTCAAAATGTGAAATTATAGACTCGGACAGTCAACGGTCAACGCCCAGCTGCATCCTAGAAGAGGGTGGGGAATTATTTCTGGAATTTGTCCGACCTGGATGGACTCTGAACTCACCGAGAAATGGAAGACAGGAGAGTAGGCCTGTCCGTGAGGACCTGGATAATGTCAACAGTCCCAAGACAGGGTGTTGGGCCCAGAGCAGCCCCGGCCCAGGCCCCTTGGCCCGACCCCACCTGTGACCCGGACTCCAGGGTCACTGTGGTCTTTGTAACCCAATCCTGGTCCGGCAGGTCCAGCTCGATGCTGCTCCAGGATCAGGGGAGACTCAGTGAATAACTGGGCGACCCCCTGATCTGGACGAGAGGGTCCCATCCCTTGTTCTCGACCCACCTAGACTGTGAGGTCCGACAGTCAAGGGTCCTTCGGAGGAGTTCCTGCCCCAGCCCGAGTCTCCCCGTGGACTCGCCAGAAACCATGGCGCTTCCCCCAGATTCCTGACCAACAAGCCTGCGAGGGAGGACAAGTGCGGTTGGGTCTCCGTACCCGTCTCTGCACGTTGTGGTTGCTGCTTTTGAGAGCTCCGACTTCAAACGGCCCCTTTACCTGTGAATCGCGGCCGTTTTCTGGTGTCTTTGCCAGGGCTCCCGAGACCAGAGCTCCTCTGTCCGGACTCGACCAGGCGGGTGGAGAGGGAAGCCGGCCTGGTCCTCAGACCCGATCCACCTCCCTCCTCACTTCCCTCCCCCACCCCCAGCCCCGCTCCCGCCACTGCCCCATCCTAGCCAAACCCTCACAACTGAGGGGGATGGCCAGACTCTCAGCGCAGGAATTTTTTGTCCACAGCCCAGAAAATCGGAAAGGGACTGGAAGTAGAATGTCACATTTTCTACAAAGCACCAAAAACCTGAAGAATTGCACAAATGATCTACTTTAAGGAGTGAGAGGGGGCGGTAGCCGAGGCTTCATAGCTCAGGGGTTAGAGCACTGGTCTCGTAAACCAGGGGTCGTGAGTTCGAATCTCACTGGAGCCTGTGGGCCTTGGTTTTTGTGGGCAATGTTTCCTTGAAATGAATTCTCTGACAAAAGTAGGAAATTCTAAAGCTGACATTCTTCAAAACCATGTCACAAACTGCTGTGTCATCTGAAGCCAACGATACCTGACAACCCAGCACACTCACATTGTACAGCATCCTGTTTGAAATTTGACTGTAAGTTGACACTAAAGACACTCACAGGCAACTCAGCTCCATCAAACTCGGCCCGAGCAGCGTCCTTCTGCTGGCCATGTAGGGCTCTCGGTGTTTCCCGGAGTCTTCAGGGTTCTTTATGCTTCACGACCTCACCGACGCTGCTCTCTGCTCGAAATATGCCCCCGTCCTTCTGGCGAAGTCCTACTGGTCATTCGAAGTCAGCTCGTGTTTCACTTCACCCCGTCTAGGTAAGAACACCATTTGTTCACCGATATGTTTTAGCCGATATTGCATAACTAATAAAGAATCGATGCACCTTTTTCTTACTAAAATGACGCTTCATAGTAGGATCCAAACTTTTTTTATGACTGAATCACCACAAGCCAGTCGGAAGTCAAATATATGTGATGAATATGTTTTTTTGAAAAATGAGTGAATGCTCCTGTCAGCACAGAACCGGCTCAGACTGGCCCTATCCTGTCTCTGACAAAACACTGAGTATTTTTCAGAGACAGAACCAAACTGCAAGCCATGCAGCCAAAGGGTGTGCAGAGCAGAAAATAGTGCAAATTAAGCCCCTGGGCGTCCAGAACCTGACCGCAGGCGGCGAAGGTGCGCTGTCCAGGAAGGCCTGGTGCTGAAACCCATTACATCTCGCCAGGAGCCCTGGATCGGAAAGGCAGGTATCAGCTTGTCTCCTTGACAGTCGATTTCAAAATAAAGCTGTCTTTTCAGAGCCAGGTGCCGTAGACCGGCTGTTGTGCCCATCGGGCAGTGGACCTTGCTCGGTCCCGCACATTTCCGGGCCTGCCTGCGCTCCACGGCAAGATGAGGCATCAGGAAGCTATTTAATCCGGGGTCATAAGAAAGCAACCTGGAAACTAGAGCCGTCTCTGTCATGCTTACTGTGTTGCTGTCTACAGTAGTTGCAGTTCATCCACTGACTTTCAGGAGTGTGATTTTAACTCCTGTTGATAAAAAGCTGCCAATTCCAGGGTCTTGTGTTCAGTGATGTTAAAAAAAAAAAGCAACACAGGATTTCCAGTTCCTCAGGTAAGGAGCTTGGAAATAGCCTGTCCACCCTGGACAATAATCAAAACGCTGAACAGGCTGAAAACATAATCCACTGCTGAAGCCATAAGAGAGGGGAGTCACAGAGAAGCCCGGCCCCCCGCCTGGAGACAGCGGAGCACGGGAGTCCTGGGCTTGCCCAAGCCGAGACCCCAGGCTCAGTTAGTCCCTTCGCTGTGCGGTTCTGCTCACGGACAGGAGTTACTCCGTAAACCAGGAGGCGCACGTCTCACGTGTGTGTGGTTGGGGAGCGGCAGGGTCCCCAGGTCAGAAACGAACAAGACAGCAAACCAACGCACACACCAAACTGACCTTCATGATGAGAGGCCCAGGGAGGAAGCGAGGACGTTGGGGAGGCATTTTGTCCAGAGGCAGACCCTCCGCCATGAGCCTCTAGAGGAGCCCAGACAGGTGGCGGGGGTGGGTGTGCGGGGTGGAGCGGCACCGCCTTTCCCTGTGCGGTAAGGCGCGAGGGGTCACTGCTCTGGCCGTTTTCCCGCAGGAGATGCCGGACCGCCTGGCTCTGACTTCGAAGGCGGTTTTCCCGGGGGCTCGGGAGGATTCGGGGGCTCGGGAGGATTCGGGCTCCGGAGGACTTGGGCGCTGGGAGCGCGGCAGGGCAGGGCGGCCCGGAGGCGAGGGCGGCGCGCTCCGTCTCTCGCTCCGGACCCCGGGGAAAGGTTGCTTCTCGGAGGTTTAGAGGAAGCA
>NW_006291034.1:210381-214470 GCF_000327345.1 Myotis davidii
GTACTTATACGGCGGTATACGTGCGGGTGATGCCGAGGTTGTGAGTTCGAGCCTCACCTGGAGCATGTTTTCTTCCCTCTGCGGCGTCAGCAACTCGTCTCGTTCTTACGCGTTTCCCCTTCTCTCCAAAGAACAAAGCTAAAAAGCGGCTTTTCTATTTTCCAGGGTGAGACCGCCGATAGTCACCGGGTTAAGGAGCATTTCTCGTCGTTTTCAAACAGGAAGAAATCTAAACAGAGGCGGACGATGCACACGATCCCCGCGGTCCAGCTTCCCCAGCGGCAGACCTCCCAGCGGCGGGGCAGCTCAGCCTGCCTCCCGGGTTCCCCTTGTTTTCTTTAAACGATTCCTTGGCTCTCTGGGGCCTGAGCAAGGAAGCGGGGGAACTGGACCTTGCTCTCTGGGGTCGCGGGGTGCAGGGCCACGCGGAAGCTGCCCCCAGGTGTGCTCGCTTCGAGGCCTCCGGGCGGCAGGGAGGATGCGCAGCGCCACCGGGGGAGTGCGAGCCAGCTTCCCCTCAACCGCCTGGGGAACACCGGGCACGGGCAGCTGGCGGGCGTTTCTCCCCAATCTCACCGGAAAAGAAGAGATGGCCTCGTCTGAGAACTCTGAGTCTGAAGTAGTCAGTGTTGTCCTGTCCTCACCCAGCCCCTCCCGGGTCTCATCCGGTCTCGTGTATTTCCCCCCACTTTCTCCCCTGATTTCCTCCCCTCTAAGGAGATGTGCGTTCTTTGCATTATTTACTTTGATTACATCATCTCTCCGACTCTACCTTTACTGGGCTACACGTTATATTTTCCGGAACAAGGCCGAAAAAATCTGACTTTTTCTGATATGTGGCATCCAAAAGGGAACCTCAGAGTAAAAAGACTATTTAAAAGTAATTGACAAGAAAAGCAGGCGCCGGCTAAGCCGAAATAGCTCAGTTGGGAGAGCGTTAGACTGAAGATCTAAAGGTCCCTGGTTCGATCCCGGGTTTCGGCAGAATTTTTGCTTCTTTTCGTGAGAGCTGATGGACATTCACAATTTAACTGTGTGAACGTGGAATACTGGCTTAAAAGTCATATTTCAATAGTATGGGGTTGAAGGTATAGAAGAAAATTTCTTTATTTTAGAGCGTAAACTTCTTTTTAGTGTTTTCATTTCATGGAAAGACAAGGGTGCCACCGTGTGGCCGGTTCGCTCAGTAGGTTAGAGCGTGGGGCTAATAACGCCAAGGTCGCGGGGTTTGATCCCCGTAAGGGCCAGGAGCCCATTTTATTCTCTTCAGTTCGAGCCAACACCCAAAGATCACTACAGTTAAGAACTGGAAGTTCAGACCTTCTCCCTCTAATTCTGTTTCTTTGTTATGGGGTGGGGCCACAACATTAATAACAAAGAAACAGAATTTCCGGAGGATGAGGCCCAGAAATCTGGATTTTAAAAAGATTCCCAGGTGGTTCTAATGTGCGGCCAAGGTTGAGAACCACTGCTCTAATGAACATGAAGGCTGCTATTTTTTTTAAATAAAATTAAAAAGTAATAGAATAGCGTTAGGAAGGGCTTATTGAAGAAAACTGAAGGAGTAGAATGGGAAAGAGGCGAGTGCGTGTTAGAGAAGGGGAAATTAAGAGGTAGGAGAAGTTTCACTAGTCAACTGACCTTTGATAGAGGGGCGGAGGCAATTCAATAAAGAAAGAATAGTTCTTTCAACAACTGATATGGGACAACTAGACATCCACAAGCTAAAAAATAAAAAAAATGTATAAAATAGTTTATATATAGGCCTTACATATTGCAGTTTTTTTTACAAAACTAAATGTAATCTCACCATGTACTTCAATAATTTCATGCTTTGGTATTTGCCCAAATGAAATGAAAACTACGTCTACTCAAAACCCTGCACCTGTATGTTGACAGAAGCTTTATTCATCATTGTCAAAATTCGGAACCCATCAAGATGCCCTTCAATAGGTGAATGAATAAGTAAACTGTGGTACATCCGGACAATAAAAAATTATTTAGCACTAAAAATAAATGAGTTATCAAGCCATAAAAGAACATGGAAGAAACTTCTATTCACATTCCTATGTGAAAGAAGCCCCTCTGAAAAGTCTACAATGATTTGACATTAAGAAACATGCAGAGACAGTGAAAAGGTCACTGGTTGCCAGGGTTGGGGGCGGTGCATAGATGAATAGATGGAGCACAGGGGATTTAGGGCAGTGACACTACTGTACGCACTGTAATGGCGGATACGTGACATTATGCATTTGTCTAAATCCATAAACCTGTGTGACACAGTGCACTCTACTGTGGACTTTCGGTAGTAATAATGCACCAATATTGGTTCATCTTTGTAAAAATGTATCACACTGTGTGGAGAGCGGCTACAGTGTTTGGACAGGTTCAGGCCTCGGACTAATGAGAGGGCATGGTCCTCTTGTGGCAAAGCCACGTGCAGGTCACAGCTTGGAGGGCACAGCCCTCCCAGCACAATTATAGCCAAAGGCTGTGGTTGTGAGCTTGCCCTGATGGTCTGAACCTGTGGTCCCAGGTGGCTGAGTGACGTGGGCTGCAGGAGGTGCAGCAAATGCTGCCAAAACAAAGGTTGATAGAGTTCAGGTGCATGTAATTGAGTAGATTGGAAACCAGCGAGAACGTTGTAAACATCTTGACCATGCCAGACTTTGCCTCGTGGAATCTGCTATAAAATAAATTTTATAATATAAAAAAAGCACCATCAGAGAGCAGCGTCCCACTGGGCCCCAGCTGTATTCTCTTGTCTGTCTTCTTTAATCCTTCACCGCCCCCCTCAGGTGCACCCCTGATGGTGCTGAGCGGAGCACAACACTCATACAAGATGTTAGTAACAGGAGAGATTCTGAAGTGGGGAAAGGGAGTGTATGGGAACTCTGCACTTGTTTATGTAAATCTAAAAATACTCTAAAAATAAAGCTTATTTCAAAAAGTAAACAGTGTTTCTAAGGTGGAATGGCTTTAATGTATTTTTATTGATTTCAGAGAAGAAGGGGGAGAGAGAAAATCATTGATTGGCTGCCTCCTGCATGCCCCCTACTGGGTATAGAGCCCGAAACCCGGGCATGTGCCCTGACCAGGAATCCAACTGTGACCTCCTAATTCATAGGTCCATGCTCAACCACTGAGCACACTGGCCAGGTGGAATAATTTTAAATTAAGGACATGATTAAAAGAGATAGTACCAGTGGTTAAATTATACCGTTTTTGTAGATAATGAACTGAATTGTCACCACAGTGCCAAAGCATTAATGGGGGTGGGGTGGGGGCTTTGGAAGGAGGTTCAGGGGTAGATTTAGAGCAGGGGTCCTCAAACTTTTTAAACAGGGGGCCAGTTCACTGTCCTTCAGACCGTTGGAGGGTCGGACTATAGTTTTTAAAAAAGCTATGAACAAATTCCTATGCACACTGCACATATCTTATTTTGAAGTAAAAAAACAAAACGGGAACAAATACAATATTTGTATTTGCATGTGGCCCGCGGGCCGTAGTTTGAGGACCCCTGATTTAGAGTTACTCATAAAACCAAGGTTAAACAAAAGCTAGCAACAAAACAAAACTAAAAGAACACTCAAAGCAAGCATCAAAATCAAATGTTTACCATGCTGCCACCGACAGATGCCTGGGCAAATTTTATATTTTCAGGAAACAAGCAACAAATAATTTAATTTTTTCTGAAATGTGACATCCAAAAGGGTAATGAAGAAAATTTTTAAAAAGCACTTTTAAAGTGATTGACAAGAAGAGCACCATTAGGTTTAGCTGAAATAGCTCAGTTGGGAGCATGTTAGACTGGAGATCTAAAGGTCTCTGGTTCAATGCTTGGTTTTGGCAAGTGTTTAACTTTTAATATATTTTTTTCAATTACAGTGTAGATTAAATATTATTTTGTACTACTTTCAGGTGTACAGCATAGTGGTTAGACAATCATATACTTTACAAAATGACCCCCCTGATATTTCTAGTACCTGCCTGGCCCCATACATAGTTATTACAATATTATTGACTATATTCCATACTAGAGGCCCAGTGCACAAGAATTTGTGCACTTGTGGGGGGGGGGGGGGGGGG
>NW_006291034.1:215116-218003 GCF_000327345.1 Myotis davidii
ATGGTTAATTACCATGTTTCTCTATTATTAGATAGGATGTTGTACTTCACATCCCCATGACTATTTTGTAATTACCAATTTGTACTTCTTAATCCCTTCACTTTTTTCACCCAGCCCCCTTCCTCACTCCCCTGTGGCAAGCATCAGTCTGTTGTCTGCATCTATGAGTCTGTTTCTATTTTGTTTGTTTATATTGTTCTTTAGCTTTCACATATAAAGTAAAATCATATGGTCTTTGTCTTTCTCTGTCTGGCCTATTTCATTTAGCCTAAT
Organism: Myotis davidii; assembly: GCF_000327345.1. NCBI lineage: Eukaryota > Metazoa > Chordata > Mammalia > Chiroptera > Vespertilionidae > Myotis > Myotis davidii. Next base: position 215,390 of record NW_006291034.1, read on the forward strand.
ACCCTCTAGGTCCATCCATGCTGTCATAAATGTTGAGTTCATTCTTTATTATGATTGAGTAATATTCCATTGTATGTACCACAGCTTTTTAAAAAAATACATTTTATTGATTTTTTACAGAAAGCCAGGAGAGGGATAGAGAGTTAGAAACATCAATGAGAGAGAAACATTGATCAGCTGCCTCCTGCACACCTCCCACTGGAAATGTGCCAGCAACCAAAGTACATGCCCTTGACCAGAACCGAACCTGGGACCTTTCAGTCCACAGGCTTATGCTCTACACAGTCCCATGCTCTATCCACTGAGCCAAACCAGTTAGGGCTGTATCACAACTTTTTTATCCACTGTCTATTGATGGGGACTTGATTGCTTCTATAGCTTGGCTCCTGTAAATAACACTGAAATAAACATAGGGGTGCAGCCTAGCCAGTTTGGCTCAGTGGATAGAGCTGTGACTGAAGGGTCCCAGGTTCGATTCTGCCTTATTTCCACCATCTGGTGAGTGATCATTGGATTCTGCGAGGCTGAGGAGGGTGAGTTAGCCCCCCAGGGAGTCCATAAAGCTTGTCTTTCTTTCTTCCTTTCTTCCTTCCTTCCTTTCTCTTTCTTTCTTTCTTTCTTTCTTTCTTTCTTTCTTTCTTTCTTTCTTTCTTTCTTTCTTTCTTTCTTCTTTCTTCCCTTCTTTTTAGGCTAATAGTCTACTTTATGTAGAAGTTACATCAGCACTGCATCCTGTTTGGTTTCTAGGCATGAATAGCTCTTATCATGCTTATCCATGACCTCTTACTATGGTCCAGTGACCTATTTTAAAAATTATTTCTTCATTTCTTCCTGTACTTTAGTTTTACAATAGAAACCCTGGCAATGGAATTGAGAAGCAATCTTTCTGCACTTAACATACCTCGAAGAAGGGATAGAATGCAGAGTATGGGAAAGATATTTTTTCCTTTTTCTGACAATAGAATGTAGAAGGCAACGTGAGGACCGGTTACATAGTTGGTGATGTCCCATGCAAAACAAAAGTGTGGAGTCTCTTGTTAAAAAATTATTGATGATTTTAAGGTAATGACAGCAGAGCATTAAACAAAGACGAGGCTCCTCTGAGAACAGGAGGACCCCGTGCAACTGCCGGAGTCGCATGCCCAGGGAGCCAGCTTAGGCAGCACTGTATAGGGTGGTCACCCGTGTTAGTCCCTGGGCCCTGCTTCACTCTTGGATAATTACATTATCCTCACTGGAACCATCAGTGTAGGTGGGGGCGGGAAGGGCGGGTGAAGGGGAGGCTTCTGCCTTCGCAAATCCAACTATTTTGGAGCTGTGGGCATTTTAAAATCTCAACTAGGCCACAGGGATACCATTTCATCCGAAGAGGCAGAATGGAGCCTAAAACCAGCAGGAAGCGTGAACTCAGTGAAGAGAACTTTCCAGCATAACTGGGGGTTCCTCAGCCACCCACACTTTCTCCAACACTGTCACTGATTCTGGAAAGAACTGACGCTTCCCTTCGTCTTGCTCCTTTTCTACAGCCCGAGATCCTGGGTGTGTCTCATGGCAGAGAAAGGTGAAGAGGGGAGAGCTGTGCGCAAAGAAGCCGCACGCAGCCTTCGGATTGGCTCCTGGATTATGCAGGTCCCTCTTCTCCATGATCCCCACAAACCTACCCTCACTGGCTGCCGACCCCGCGGGGGACTTCATTGTCACAAAGCTGCTTCCCCATCTGTGAGGCTTACCTGTGACTAAACTCCTTTCCCCGGGGATGAGTTGTGATGGCACTTTTCCTCCAGTGTTAAGTGCAGCAAATGTTGCTGGTCGCAGTTTCTGTGCTGGGTGGAACTGGGAAGCAATCTCTATGCACCTAACATACCTGGGACCTGGTCATCTGTCCCCAGAAGGACAATAAACACTTGGTCTGGCTACACACAAAACCCTTGCGGTGGGAGGGACAGCATGGGGATCCTGCACAACAGAGTCTGGGGGGGCAACGAATGCTTAACTCTAGTTTTTCTCAAGCCTGCTCATTACTTTTTAAGATGTCCTCCCAAGATAATGCTCCCCATCCCCATCCCCACAAATGATAGGCAAAGCACGGCAGGTTTTTCTTGGCAGGTGGGTGGCTCTGAAAAGAGCCTTTGGGTCAGGAGTAAGGCCGCGGGCCCGCGCCTACTTGGAGCTGGTGTACTTGGTGACGGCCTTGGTGCCCTCGGACACGGCGTGCTTGGCCAGCTCTCCGGGCAGCAGCAGGCGCACGGCCGTCTGGATCTCGCGGGACGTGATGGTCGAGCGCTTGTTGTAATGCGCCAGGCGCGACGCCTCGCCCGCGATGCGCTCGAAGATGTCGTTGACGAAGGAGTTCATGATGCCCATGGCCTTGGACGAGATGCCGGTGTCCGGATGAACTTGCTTCAGCACCTTGTACACGTAGATGGAGTAGCTCTCCTTGCGGCTGCGCTTGCGCTTCTTGCCATCCTTCTTCTGGGCCTTGGTGACCGCCTTCTTCGAGCCCTTCTTGGGCGCGGGAGCGGACTTGGCCGGCTCAGGCATAGCGGGAAGCACCAGCGGCAGAAAAAAGACCAGGCACGCAAAGACAACAGCGGGACCGGGGCTGGCGGAGGCG
>NW_006291034.1:220524-226198 GCF_000327345.1 Myotis davidii
AAGCTGCTGCCTCTTTGCCCTAACTGGTCTGGCTCAGCGGATAGAGCCTCGGCCTGCGGACTCAAGGGCCCCAGGTGCGATTCCAGTCAAGGGCATGTACCTGGGTTGCGGGCACATCCCCAGTAGGGAGTGTTCAGGAGGCAGCTGATCGATGTTTCTAACTCTATCTCTCTCCCTTCCTCTGTGTAAAAAAATCAATAAAATATATTTAAAAATAAAAAAACACTAGCAGTTTCAAAGGCAACTATGTATCGGCAAAGGTAAAGTCACCACTTGAACCCTTGTTATCCGCGAGGAAAGAGGTGAAGTGAAGGAACCTGTCCACAGGGAAGGAATTAAGCCCATCCGGTAACAAGGGGTTCAGCGCATAGAACTTGGCACCTCCCTGACCCACTTCTGATGCCACAAATATGCTAATTACCTCTGGTAGTCGAATCTGAAAATACCTCTCAGGGTCTGGACAGTCCATTTATGCTCCCTCTCTAGTTATACTAGAAGTTTCTCTTCCAAAGGCCCTCAACTGTTGGAGGATAAGGCCATGCAGGCTCCCTTCAACAGGTCTGGGAAGGAAAGGAGAAGATGCGATTCAGCCTCCAGTGGCTGCAGGAAAACAAAGTTGAATTAGGGTTATTCTGGTTTTCACTTGCACCCTAAAAGAGGGTTTGGAGGAATGAGGAATGACAGTTCTGTGTTAGAAACTTTGAGTGTAGTGGTTTATTATTCACTCTGAAGGAAAAAGAAACCTTATTTTAAAAATGGACACAGCTGAGTGGCTAGCAATTATGGGAATAACTTTTAAACATCACCTGTAATCAGATAGTGCAAATTAAAACAACAATGCATAACACCCAGCAGATTATCAAAATCAGAAGTTAGGTTTGCCAAGCATGAGAGGTGCAGGAACTTACTTTTATGTGGTGGTTTACTGATGGTGGTCTACACAGACATTTAAAGAACCATCTAATTTAGTAAAACTGGGTGTACCCAGGCCTGTGCCCCAAGGAAATTCTACAGAATCATAAGAATATTCATAAGAATGTTGTTTGTGATAGCAAAAAGGTATAGATAATTTAAGGCAATGAATAAATAAATAAAATACTCTAAATAAAATACTTGTTTCTAAGGTCAAGAAACAAGTAAATAGCGTGGGGGGGCATATGCAATACTTTCAACAATAAAGATTTTTTTAAAAAAGGTGGGAAAATTCCTGGGCAAGTGGAATGGGGAAATAGATGAGATAAGCAAGGCCAAACAATTTAAACAACTTACAGCTAGTGGATTGAAAGACTTACCTTCCTAACTGAGGACACGTGAGAACAAATGGTTTCTATCTCTCCTCCCTAAGCAGAGAATAAAAAGCTTAAATGCCTCTGCTCGGGGAGATGGAGAACAGAGATCTTTTCTTCTTCTTACTCTCCAGTGAGTTAAAAGCAGCCCCACCTTGGCTCACTTCGTTCTAAGGTTTTTATGGAACCAAAGCAGACTGCCACCTTGGCTCTCCCCTGCTGCTTCTACAAACCTTTCCTTTGTTTCACTGTCCCCAGCTTTAATAAATGTACTTTAAAAGGAAAAGGAAAAGGAAAGGAAGAAAGAAAGAAAGAAAGAAAGAAAGAAAGAAAGAAAGAAAGAAAGAAAGAAAGAAAGAAAGAAAAAGAAAGGAAAGAAGAAAAATGAAGTAAATGGCAAAGACAAGACCTGAACCGTTATTCAGTCCAAACCTGGACACCTGTGCTATGATCTCCAACCATTTACTTCCAAATTACCTGTAATAAACGCCAAAGGTACTAAATCTGAGTACGTTTTACACACAGTTTGCAAAACACCAGCGGCTGAGTCCGTCCAGGCTGCTGTGGCAGAATTCCACAGACCCTGTGGCTTAAACAGCAGAAATTTAATCCTCACAGTTCTGGACATTGACAAGTCCAAGAACAAGGCCCCGTCGGACTTACTGTCTGGTGAGAGCCGCTTCCTGGTCCAGGCGCAGCCGTCTTCTCCATTTGTCCCCTGAGATGGAAGAGGTGATGGGTGGCGGGGTCCTCTGACAGGGGCTCGAACCCAGACAAGAGGGCTCTGAGTTTATGACCTAAGCAACTCCCCAAGGCCCCACCTGCAAACATCAGCACATTAGAGATTAGGTTTCAACCCAGGAATTTTGATGAGACACCAACTTTGTCTATAGCAGAGAGTGATTCAAAGGACAGAAGTGTAGGCACTATGTTCGCCACCCCTGTCCCTATTCTAGAGCCAGGGAGGTGACACAGCAGGAGAGCTCTACACCAGGACTCTTCACCCTCATTCTTGTCCTGTCGACATCCAGCCCTGAGGATATTAGTAAGGGGAGGTACAGGAAAGAGAATCGGAGCTTCTGCGAGGTCTTATCTGGTGTATTTCAATCATGAAAACAGCGAATTTTAACAGAAGCTTAAGAGGGAACATGAAGACCATCAGTGGTCATATGTACGAAATTGCAGAAACATGGTCGGGTTTTATGTAAAACGAGGCATGAAAAGCTTTATAAATTGGAGGATACTTCTGGGTCCTGAGAGAGTTTCAGGAGAAAGGAGGGGGTACCTCTGGAAGTCAGTTTTAAAGCCATAAGCAGACAAGAACATGGTACCGTGAGCCTCAGGAAAGGGTGTGGTAAGATGCGGGGAGAATGGGGCCTGAGTTTTGGGGACAGTGGAATTGGGGTCTCCAAGTTTGTTTAATTGATATTTTAGCAATGGAGGCAGCAGAAGCTTAAGGAAGTGTAAGGATGAGAACAGATGGTGATGGCTCTCAGGTGGGGGCAAGAGGAAGGGACGCTCCATGCGATCATGCCTCATTGTTAAGATTCTGAGCTGGACACTGTAGAACGGGAGGGAGATCTGAGGGCATAAGTTCATGGAGGAGAAACCACTCCGAAGGGCTTCTCTGTGTGTGCTTACGTATGAATGAGTATGTGTTTTCAGGATAGAATAACTGAGGATTAAAATAGGACTCATCATTAGTAAATCAAATAATGTTAAATGCAGAGCAAGAGAAAAGTAAAAGAGACACAGCACAACCTATCAGCCAATTCTAAAGCCTCAACCCAAACAAACAAAACAAAATCAGGTGTCAAGGAAATAAACATGTGGCATAAGAAGGTGAGATATGACCATATTGAAAAGGATCGACTCCACTTGTACTAAAACATTACAAAAGTGCCAGTTAGACCAGTGTGGGTCACTAAGCAACCCTCAACATTGCAAAGGACGGTATAGCTCAGGTTTTCATCTGATTAAAGGGGAAATTAAAAGTCTGCCTAATTTCTCTCGGAAAAGAATGTTTCTTATTGTGTGAGGAAAAAAAGTTATTTATCAGAGTTATTCAACAATAATTTATTGGGTAACTCATGTCAATCAGCATTATTATTTACTGAGAAAGACAAAAAGAAAGCATCCGAATCATACTTTCTTTAAATAAAATGAAATTCTTAAACTTTTTTTAAGGTAAGAAATCTGCACAGCCTGTCTCTGTGTCTCTTCCACAAAGGTGGAAGAAGAGAATTAACAAGTCTCTAATTTAACAGAGAGAAGTACACCTTTGAGAAACATAGATGTGAATGTTAATATCATTTCCAGAGCAAAGCACTGTTACTGCGATTAAGTTACAGATCTTTCAGTGTGTGTTACCTTCACCTGATAGAGGAGCCCTGGCAAATTTCCTCCTGTTTCCAGAAACAAACAGAAGTCCTCCCTCATCCTCAGGGAATGTGTTTCTAGACCCCTCAGGGCCTGCTAATTGACTCTCAAGAGAAAAAGCAGACCTTCCTCAAACAACTTTAGAAAATGAGTGTTTCTAACCGAGATGAAGTCACCCCGACCCCACCCCCACCCCCACCTGATAGCAGCGCTGGACAGGATGTGTAGCAGGTGAGGCAAAGGACAGAGAAGCAAAGGTGAGGAGTGAGGAGCCCACGGGGAAGTTCCCTGTAATCAGGGCCATTACTGTCGCAGCCACTGACTCCGTCAAGATGACACAGAAAGCACTTTGCACACCAGGCGTCCCACGTGGCTCAGAGGACGGCACTCACTGCTCTGGAGAAGGGTCACTCAGACCCCGCAGTCATAGTCATGAGGGCCGTGGATGCCGAGGTGACAGAAAATAAAGACCACAACAGGCAAACAAACCCACCCCAACAACAGCAAAGCCGGACCCAGACAAAGGCATGGTCGTCGGGAGGGGCAAGCACAGAACTCTTAGAAGAGCAGTTGGACTGAGGAGGTTTTTTTGTGTTTTTTTAAAAAAATATTTTTATTGATTTCAGAGAGGAAGGAAGTGGGAGAGAAACATCCATGATGAGAGAGAATCATTGATCGGCTGCCTCCTGCAAACCCCTCACTGGGGATCAAGGCCACAACCTGAGCATGTGCCCTTGACCGGAATTGAACCTGAGACCTTTCAGTTCACAGGCCGACGCTCTATCCACTGAGTGGCACTGGCCAGGGCAAGGAGTGTTTAATGAGGTTTTAAAACATTTATCTTTGAAGAATTTGCCTTTCTCTATCTGACTTATTCCACTTAACATAATTTCCTCTAGGTCCATCCATTTGTCGCAAAAGACAAGCTTGCATTCCTTTTTATGGATCAGCGATAATATATACATCACATCTTTATCCACTCGTCTACTGATGGACTTTTATGTTGGTTCAATAATTTGGCAATTGTAAACAGTGCTGTGGCGAACCTAAAAGGATGCATATATCTTTTTGAATTATTGGTTTGCATTTCTTTGTATAAATACTCAGAAGTGGGATTGCTGGGTCATATGCTGGTTATATTTTAAATTTTTTGAGGAACCTCCATACTTTTCCCATAGTGGCTGCACCAATTTGCAATCCCACTAACAGTGCACAAGGGCTCCCTTTCCCCCACATTTGCTCTTTGGTGATTTATTGATAATATCCACTCTGGCAGGTGCCAGGTGACCTCATTGTGGTTTTAATTTCTTTCTGATAGTGTTATTGGTGTATAAAAATGCAACTTATTTCTGAATTCTGAGTTCTGACGCGTTACTGAGTTCATTTATTAGTTCTAAAATTACTTTTGGCCCTAGCCGGTTTGGCTCAGTGGATAGAGCTTCGACCTGCGGACTGAAAGGTCCCAGGTTCCATTCCGGTCGAGGGCATGTACCTTGGTTGCGGCACATCCCCAGTAGGGAGTGTGCAGGAGGCAGCTGGTCGATGTTTCTAACTCTCTATCCCTCTCCCTTCCTCTTTGTAAAAAATCAATAAAATATATATATTTTTAAAAGTATTTTTGGTGGAAACATTAGGGGTCTCTACATAGTATTATGTCATGTGAGAATAATGAATATTACTTCTTACTTTCCAATGTGGATGCCTTCTATTTCCTGTGTGATATACTATGTTGAATAAGAAAGGGTGACATGGACATCCTTGTCTTGTTACTGGTATTAAAGACGAAGCTTTGAGCTTTCTATCCTTGGGTATGATGCCACCTGTGGTTTTTTCTAAACCAGGAGGTTTGATGAAGCGCCGCCCTTTTCATCTTCCGGAAAAAGAGCGCGGGGCGTGGCGGGGCGGAGCTGGCTCCAAACAGGTCCGCAGCAGAAGGATATAAGCGGCCCGCGCGGGCGCCCGGGATGTGTTCTCTCCAACTGCAGGCATGTCCGGACGCGGCAAAGGCG
>NW_006291034.1:226293-227686 GCF_000327345.1 Myotis davidii
CTTTGTGGCCGGAGTGGGTCCGGCCGCCGGCACAGCTCCCAGAACAGGGCTTGAGGCTCGGGGTGTTCTTCCTCGGACCCGTAAACCCTTCCTTCTCCTTTGTAAGACGACACAGCACCGGCGGGAGGCAGTTTCCAGGGACGCGGTGCCCTGCAGGCGCCACTAGGCTCCTTGTCCCGGGGCCGGGCGGCGGCCAGAGGCTTCCACGTGTTCGTGCAAAGGAGCCCCCAGGCTGCTGCCGCCGCCCACACGAAACCGGAGGGTTACACGGACGTTGCTCGCAGCGTGGAGGGGAGGGAGAGTAACTGGAGGATTACAAGCACAACCCGTGGCCGCAGACATTAGTGTGAAAGCAAAAGTCCCAAAAACAAACCTTAGCAAGAAGGAGGGACATTGCCAAGAAAATGCTGGTGGTTAGTTTCTAACGTCTTTCCTGTGCGAACTTCAGAAACGATCGGTAGATGTGGCCTCCCCTCCCCGTCCTCCGCCCTGGCTCCAGGCGTCGGGCTGTGTCCTCACCTCCCCAAACCCGAGCCTCGGGTCCGGGCCCTCCCTGAGCCGCCAGCGAGTCACAGTCACTGGACGGAGTGTCGGCGCTGTGACGCGGGGCCCCACCCTCTGAGCCCCGAGGCCTCGCTCTGCCCCTGAGAAGGAGGGGCTCCCACCGAGGCCACAGGCTCCGCGAGGGGCGCGGTCTGCGCCTCGGGGGCACTCCGGTGCGGGCGTTCTCCAAATCGCCGTTTCATGACGGAAAGGCCCTTCTTCGGGACACCCCGAAATCTGGTTAAGAGCTGTGGGAGTACCGGTTAACAATGCGGGTTTTTTTACTACATGGAGTTACACATATTTTGATATATATATATATGCGATTTGATATGTATGCTATTTTGTTGAATTGACAACAAGCTTCAAAACTTCATGTGTCAAATGTTCTGAAGGTGTAAACATCATAGATATTTTTACCCTTAAAAATGTTGAATTTTGTGCCAAAAAAAGCATTGGCAGGAAGTTTTAATTCATTTATTTTGAAGAAAAGTGCTGCGTACTGTTATCCTGTACTTGAGTAAGCTTATGGTGAACATGCTCCATGTCAAGATACTTGTGAACGCTGGTTTAAACGCTTTAAAAGTGATGATTTTGATGCGAAAGTCAAAGAACGTCCAGGTCAACCATAAAGTTTGAAGACCAACAATAACAAGCATTATTGGATGAAGATGCGTGTCAAACTCAAAAACAGCTTGCAGGAAGATTAAATGTTGCTCAGCAAACAATTTTCGAACGTTTACAAGCAATGGGAAGATTTTAAAGGTAGGAAAACGGGTGCCACATCAGCTGAATGAAAGACAAATGGAAAACTGAAAAGTCAGCAGTAAAATGTTGCTTCAACGGCACG
>NW_006291034.1:228233-228872 GCF_000327345.1 Myotis davidii
TGGATTGGGGTCCCCCCGCCCCTCCCCATGACCAGCGTGCACATCCCGAGGCTGGGGCAGTCTCGGGTGACTCAAACCCACACCGCCGGTCCTGATGCCTTCAGTGAAAGCTCGTGTCCAGGACGGTACATATCACCACCTTTACGGAAAGGTGACCGGCCCTTGGAGCGACTGCGAATAACGCTCAGGTTGAAGACGGGCGACACAGTGACGAGAAGTTGAAACCACAGTCCCCCGTTTAAATGATTTCCCTTTCATGCTCAGTTTTGACAAGAATCCCATTAGGACATCTTTTATTTAAACCAGTACAAGGAGCTTTCAGATTCTCAAGACCACATTTTCTTAAGAATTTTTAATGCATCCTAGAGGCTTTTTCTTTTTCTTCCCTCCTTTACTCAGCTCTACAGCTATCCTAGAGGCTTTTTAAAGGTCACTAGATATCTTCTTTTACATCATCACAGACCGCGAACAGGCGGGAAAACGTTTCCTAAACTAAGCACTAAACCCGCGGGGAGGCAATGGGAGGAGCAGGTGCCATCCAATCGGAGCGCGAGAGTCGCTATAAATACAGGGCGGCCGGCTCTCCTTCACTCGTAAGATCCTCAGCATGGCTCGCACCAAGCAGACGGCGCGCAAGTC
>NW_006291034.1:229240-237060 GCF_000327345.1 Myotis davidii
GTCCTACTCGCACCAAAACCCAAAGGCTCTTTTCAGAGCCCCTCAACTCTCATGAGGGAAGAGCTGTGGCGCCTAGAGACTGCCTGGCAGCCTGTGGGAAAGTTCACTGTGGGAAGTGTTTCTGAGCCACTCCCCGTGTGGCACACGTAATGCACGTGAAGGACGCCCTGACGTCCAGCATTTGGCTGTGCCCCGTAAACCCAACCCCAGCCTTGTTTCCGTGTCTGGCACGTACCTGCTTCGTCTCAGCCGTGAGAAGCATTTTGTGGAAAGGCACTTTTTGCAAAAGCTCAGCCATGGTATAAATCGCCTATAAGAAACAAGTTCTGTTCAGCTTGCTGTGGTTTTTCTAATTTTGATGCGCCTTTAATTTTTTCAAAGTTTTTTGGCCCCCGTCCTTAAGAGGTTGGTCCGTTTTACTTCTCTGCCTTCAGGAATAACTAGTATTGCCCCAAGTGTCTTAAATACTGTGGGTTTTTGTTTCAATGTCATGTTGAGCTTTGTGTATGTGACCAGTGGGCTGATGGCTTGCAGGCTGTAGGCTGTCCTTTGTAAAATGAATTCGCAAGACGGCTGGTAACTTTTCTAGGCTTTTGCTAAGTGTTTTAAATATGTTCTTGTCTGTGATTTTTTTTTCTTTTTAGATAGGGCCACACTAGGCTATATCTGAGGTGGGATTTTTAAAGCTCTTTCTTGGGTGCACTCATGATTTTCTGGCTTGTGTGGGGGTTTTTTTTGTTTTTGTTTTTTTAACAGAACTCGGCTCTTTATTTTGTACAACTTTCCAACTTTTTAAAGTCTCCAGTGTGCTCTTCAGATATGTCTGTCTTTTCCTCATTTTGCTGCTTGCCTTGGGGGGTCTTCCCCCCAGGAGGTGGTAGGTTCTATGGAAGCAATTGTTCTCCAGTGTCTTCAGCCAGGGCAGCATGGGGGCCTTCCCTTCCTGTTTTTGGGCTTGTATTTGCCCTTCCAAAGCTCCTTACATGCCAACTATCAGCTTCCTGGAAACTGGAAGAGTCTCTGAATGCTTCAGAAACCATCCTGACCCATCGGGCCGAAGCCCCTTCCTGCAGAGCTTGGAGCTCCTGGACTGTCAGGTGTAGGGAGGGACCCCTGGTGCTGCCTGTTCTGAGCTTCAGAGATTGTCTTCTCCACACCACAGATTTCCCCATCATAATAGAATCAGGTGGTCTATGTTCAAACCTCAGAGCCACCAATTACTAGATATACAACCTTTGACAAATTACCCATTCTCCTCTCTCTCTCTCTCTCTCTCTCTCTCTCTCAGCCTGTGTAGTTATAAAATGTGGCAAATGAATGAAAATCTGTAGAGCATCCTTAGATTAGCTCCTGGAACTTAGTAAATGTCCATTGTATATTAGCTGTTCTTGTATACCTCTCTCCTGCCCCTGAAGCATAGAGGCTTTTACACACACACACACACACACACACACACACCTCTGATGCAGATCTAAGAGTTTTGTGATCAAAACAGTGAAAAGTGTTTGGCTAGAACATTTTCTTAAGATTTTTCCCATTGTTCTGAAAGAGCGAGGCTTGCAACTATATTCCATGATCCATGTCTATGTGGATGAGTTCAAAACTACAAAAGGGCCAAGTGTGGTCACTGTCACATATTTTTTTCTAACATAAAAATCCAAACACCACTTTTAGCTTGAGGGCCTTACAAAAACAAGACACTGGCCGGATATGGCCATCGGCGGCTATATAGTTCCACCTCCAGCGATGCTGAAGGAAGTGTGCTGGCTGTTTTGCCACAGTCTTGCACAGGGAACACTAACTACTGTTTATTGTGTTAGAGGTCACAGTCATCATTTCATCTCCCTTATCATCCATGTAAGATGGTCATTCCCCATCCTACATGCCTCCAAGTAAACAGCAAACTTCTCCACCCTCCGTGCCCACCTCCTGGTCGTTGCCTCAGTTCCCGTGGGTGCTAATGTTTTCCTGAATTCTTCTGAGTTTAGGAAGAATTTCTCATAGTCAGTTGCCAATTACTTTTATGAAATACAGGTCTATGTTTGCTTAAACACAATAATATCCACATGGATGTCTCCTGTTTGCTAACAGAAGAGGTGCAATTTGGACAGGAGTTTGAGAGCATTGAGAAAGCACCTTGAAAATGGACAAAGTCTCATTTGTGCTTTTGAAACTATTGAAGCCCTTGAATAAATTTTTTTTGGCAAGTTCCAGAGTTTTTTCTAAAACATTATTTGGATAAACATGTTTTACCATTATTTTAATAGATTTGGGTAGGGACTAAAGAAAGAACACATCTCAATCAAAAACATGCCAAATTCAAGTGTGAATTTGAATCTATGTCTTTTGATTCTGAAGCCAAAGTAATTTATCTTTTTCCTGGTGCAACTGAACTTTCCAAGTTGCAAAATACCTGCCCCTAAAGACTAGGCTCATGGGAACTCCTAGGGAGCAGAATCGGGCTTCAGAGGAAGGGCTACCTGGTGACCAGGTGCCCTAGACCTGTGTCCTTGCTACAGTTAGAAGCAAAGTTTCCATCCAGACCAAGGAACCTAGCGTCTTAACTCTTGTAAAAATCAAAGGCCAAACTGAGGGACAAAGCTTTTAAAAATGGCTCCCTTGTTACTTTGTAGAAATTTGTTGCCACATACAACCAAGTAGCGCGATACTCTAAACCAGGTGGACTCGTATGCAAAATGGTGGCGATTTTAAAAAAATAACTTCATCCGTTGTACGTGATGCATAAAAACACGAGGACGCGAGCCGGGAGGCTGTTTTCCGCCCTTGGAGCTTCAAAGCGTCACATTCTGTAACCCAGTTTTGAACATTTAACCAGAATTTTGGGATTAAGAAACAGTTTGTAAATCCAACCGTTAAAGGCGGCCGCCCGAGGGCGGCGGATGGGGCGCCCCACCAATCACAGCTCAGCATCGGCTTATATAAGTCCGGGCCCGAGCCGGCCGCCGCCAACCTCCCTCTTTGGTTTTGAATCTTGTCTGCTCTCCCAACGACTCTCAGCGCCATGTCGGAGACCGCTCCCGCGGAGGCCGCCGCCCCGGCGCCGGTGGAGAAGTCCCCCGCCAAGAAGAAGGCGGCCAAGAAGCCGGCGGGCGGGGCCGCCAAGCGCAAGGCGTCCGGGCCGCCCGTGTCCGAGCTCATCACCAAGGCGGTCGCCGCCTCCAAGGAGCGCAACGGCGTGTCCCTGGCCGCGCTCAAGAAGGCGCTGGCGGCCGCGGGCTACGACGTGGACAAGAACAACAGCCGCATCAAGCTGGTGCTCAAGAGCCTGGTGAGCAAGGGCACGCTGGTGCAGACCAAGGGCACCGGCGCCTCGGGCTCCTTCCGGCTCAGCAAGAAGGCGGCTCCCGAGCTGTCCACCCCCAAGAAGCCCAGGAAGGCGACGGCCGCCAAGAAGTCCGGGAAGAAGACCCCCAAGAAGCCGAAGAAGCCGGCGGCCTCCGGCGCCAAGAAGGTGGCCAAGAGCCCCAAGAAGGCCAAGCCCGCCGCCAAGCCCCGGAAGGCCGCCAAGAGCCCAGCCAAGCCCAAGCCGGTGAAACCCAAGGCGCCCAAGGCCAAACCTGCCAAGCCCAAAGCCGCTAAACCCAAGTCGGCCAAGACCAAGAAGGCGGCTCCGAAAAAGAAGTAGGATGTTTGCCTCCCGAGAGGCCACCAAACCCAAAGGCTCTTTTCAGAGCCACCCAGAGGCCTCGAGAAACAGCTGGGCACTGCACTACTTTGGTCTGGAACTATTGCACTGTAACTTAGATACACATACGCTTAGGTATGGGGTTACGATTTCCTTCCAGCATTGTTGTTGCCCCTAAAGAGCGGCCAAATCATCTATTCTTGGCATTTCACATGCCTTCTGCCACAAGCTCTTTAGTGAAGGCGTGGGTGGCTCTGAAAAGAGCCTTTGGTTTGGATGTTGGGACTTGCTCCTCACTTGCCCTTGGCCTTGTGGTGGCTCTCGGTCTTCTTGGGCAGCAGCACGGCCTGGATGTTGGGCAGCACGCCGCCCTGCGCGATGGTCACCTTGCCCAGCAGCTTGTTGAGCTCCTCGTCGTTGCGGATGGCCAGCTGCAGGTGGCGCGGGATGATGCGCGTCTTCTTGTTGTCGCGCGCCGCGTTGCCCGCCAGCTCCAGGATCTCGGCCGTCAGGTACTCCAGCACGGCCGCCAGGTACACGGGCGCGCCCGCCCCGACGCGCTCGGCCCACGGGGAACTGCAGCCCGGCCCGCGAGGACCGCGTCTTGGCCTTGGCGCGCGCCTTGCCGCCCTGCTTCCCGCGGCCGGACATTCTGGCTACAAACTTCACTGCAAGTGGCTGCAAAAGTGAAACTGCGCGGGCGGCACTTTTTATAAACGTTTGTGGCGCGAAGAAGCAGCTGTGTCATTGGTTCAGGTTTCAGCTGCATCTAAACCAGTGAACGTGCAAGTTTGGGATTCTGGCGCTCTGATTGGGCAGAGCCAGGTTTTGAGCTTGCTCTCCGGAGCCAACAGACACAGGGCTCTGCTTTATCACCTTATTTGCATGCGAGGTTCTATATAAAGAGGACACAGCGTGCTCCGCTCTCACTTTTCTCTTGCCCACCACCCCCGCTGAACTCCCGACCATGCCCGAGCCCGCCAAGTCGGCGCCCGCCCCGAAGAAGGGCTCCAAGAAGGCCGTGACCAAGGCGCAGAAGAAGGACGGCAAGAAGCGCAAGCGCAGCCGCAAGGAGAGCTACTCGGTGTACGTGTACAAGGTGCTCAAGCAGGTGCACCCCGACACCGGCATCTCGTCCAAGGCCATGGGCATCATGAACTCGTTCGTCAACGACATCTTCGAGCGCATCGCGGGCGAGGCGTCGCGCCTGGCGCATTACAACAAGCGCTCGACCATCACGTCCCGCGAGATCCAGACGGCCGTGCGCCTGCTGCTGCCCGGCGAGCTGGCCAAGCACGCCGTGTCCGAGGGCACCAAGGCCGTCACCAAGTACACCAGCTCCAAGTAGGCGCGCGAGCACGCGGCCTCACTCCCGACCCAAAGGCTCTTTTCAGAGCCACTCAGTCTTCTAAAAAGAACTGTGACAGTCTTGATACCGGGTAAGTGTTGTTCGCGGTAAAGCAGTTGGCGGGTGTTCTTTCCGCGGTCTAGTTGTGAACTTTCACTGCGATGCAGCGCAGGCTGAGGCCACCTACATTTTGAGATTGACTTGTGTCAAGAAGTATCCGGTTCTTAGACAAGCGCAGTAAAGAAAAACAAAGTGCTCGCCGTCGAACAATCCAATGACACTTAACCATGTTAACCGCTAAAGTTCTGAATTTTATGAACTATATTCAGAACTATAGTTGAATATCCTATTCCTGCAGTGTGCGCCTTGGTGATGTGGCATTTCGCACCCACTGAAGATTCCAGCTGTCTATTTCCCTTTGGCGGTGGACGACGCTAGTACGCTTCCCCTCTGCGCTGGTTTCCTGATATTAAGTTAGAAAGCCAAAAGGGAGAAAGCTATCTCACGCATCTGCCAGGTCAGAGTGGGCAGCAGTAACAGCCAATCCGGATGTACAGGAAGTGTGGAAGGAACGACGTCCCTGTGCAATTCTATTATTGCTTTAATACGATACAGGGTTCATTGCAGAACTGTGGGCCTTGAGGCTTTGTGAGAGGAACTGCCATTTTACCCACTTCCTCAGTTCTCTGAGTGAAATTACTCTTCCTGTCAAATCAAATCCATGATTTTTCTCTGCTTCGCTTGCATGTACTCTTTCTCTACTAACTGGAAGAAAATTTTAAAGATTGGAAAGTAGAGCAGAAAAAAAAGAACAAGGGGAGCAGTGGGCCATTCCCTGCCCCCAACCCAGGATGTCAAAATCCACCTCCATTGTAAGCCCTTGGGGACAGCATAGGTGTTTAAAACGTGTGGTCTTTTCCCAGGATCATCATGGAATGACTTCCACACTGAATGTGTTTGCTGAAGCGTTCTGACAATGCCCTGTATGCAATTACGGGCCCCCGGTGATTCAGTTCACTCCCAGGTGTCTACATGGGAGTATTCTGCACACTTGGCAGTGAGATCTGTGAGAACTGAGCAATGCTATTTTGAATGGCAAAATACTAGAAGCAACCACATGTTAATGGCCAATATGTCTATTTGGGTGCATTCACACAGTGGGATAGCATATCGCATAGAAAAGGATTGAAATACACAGCACTCCAATGAATTTTAGAAACATAAGTCTCAGAAGGTAGATATATATATATATGTGGTACCTTTTTATAAAGCTTGAAAATAAAGCCAAATTTCTCTTCTTAAAAAAAATGTATCTTACTGATTCTTCACAGAGAGGAAGGGAAAAGGATAGAGGGTCAGAAACACCGATCACCTGCCTGCTGCACACTCCCCACTGGGAATGTGCCCTCAACCAAGGTTCATGCCCTTGACCGGAATCGAACCTGGGACCCTTGAGTCCGCAGGCTCATGCTCTATCCACCGAGCCAAACCGGTTAGAGAGAAAGACTAAATTTCTCTTGAAGCACATGTGTGTGATTTAAAAAAATGTTTTTTAAATAATTTTAAGAGGTAGTTTCATAAGTAAATGTTTTTAAATAGCAGGCAGTGCCTACCTCTGATCCACGCAGGGCAAGGGAATGAATGAGGAAAAGCTCTGAGGTAGAAATAGAAGCTGTATAAAACAAGTTCCAAGAGTCATCTATGTAATCATAAGGAAATCCTGTGAGGACCCCACACCTACTGGTACATCTCTTGACTGTATGACTTTCTCTTCGAGAGTAGAAGAAAAAGACCGACAGAGGCCATTGGAAGAACATGTGGATTCAGAAAACGCAAGATTTTAGCTGTCAGCAGCCCATCTTCTCCAGATGTTACTCAGCTTCTCATAGAACCTATGACAGCCCTCTGCAGGGCCATGCATGTGTTTGTACGCACATGTGTGTATTTAGTCTATACTGTTATGTACTTTTGTAACTACAGTGGGGCCTTGACTTACTAGTGTCCCAACTAACGAGTTTCTTGAGATACCGGCTGTCTCTTGGCCAATTTTTTGCGTTGAGTTGAGAAAGTAATTTGAGTTAACGAGCTCGGTCTCAGAACGAATTAAACTCATAAGTCCATGCCCCACTGTATATGTGTGTCTGCCCTTCCCTCAATTCTGTTATAAGAGAAATCACACTTTTTTGGGGGGGAGGGGGTTTAAATCACTACTTTTCAAAGCACAGGTGCCTTTGATTCGGCCTTTAGTGCACAGATGCAGAGAATAAACAGCCAATTCTGATATTGTCTTGTCTTGTGGAAGGAGGGAATCCGAAGATAATATCCAGAAGAGAAAATGGGAACAGAATTTAGAGGCATTAAGATACCTAAACACTTACGTCCCGGGCCTGGAGAATGTGAATATGTCAGAGTCGCCGAAGGAAGAACGCAGGAGGCCGAAGTGGTACGGGCTGATAAGTGGATTAGGTCATATGGATACCAGACAGGCTGAGTCACAAAATGGTGCCAGCGCCCAGGGATGGAGAGTCAGAGGTTTTAAAGGACCTGGCGGCTTTCTCTGGGCGGAAAACTGGGAGGATCTGGATGCTAGGAAGGGCTGGAGGGGAAGAATAAAGGTCTTAGCAAGTGGAATGTAGTCTGAGCGAAAGGGAACGTCGGTTGTGAAGTGGCCTAAAGGTTGGTTCGCAAGGGAGGGAGTATCGATTCAATTATTTGATCAGACCTAACGTGTAACTGTGTGTTTTGTGTCAGGGACTGCTTGAGTGACCTGGAATTGTCGGCAGAGAAGACGATGTCTAGAAGAACATGGAGGACGGTGGCTAAAGT
>NW_006291034.1:237071-242555 GCF_000327345.1 Myotis davidii
ACACAACAAAAGATGAACATGCAGAGGGCATTCTGGCCCATCTAGGCAAGGTTCACACGCCAGCACGTATGTCACTTTATTGGTTTTCATTGGAATTTATAGCTGGCAGCTTCAATAATTCACATGATTTGCTCCAAATAATTTTTGTCAATATTTTTTTACCTAAAGAATAATTTCTAGAACAG
This sequence comes from Myotis davidii, assembly GCF_000327345.1. NCBI lineage: Eukaryota > Metazoa > Chordata > Mammalia > Chiroptera > Vespertilionidae > Myotis > Myotis davidii. The sequence continues at coordinate 237,257 of NW_006291034.1, forward strand.
AAAGAAAGAGATTGAAGCATAGAAATGGATGAGAAAAATCTGATTCTAAAGGACGGTTTTTCCTGAGTTTTATCACCTCAGTAGACTGATGCCTGCTAGCTGTGTGTCGTTGATACTTCAACGAGCCTGTGATTCTCTCTTTTTCTTTAATCTTCACTCAAGGATATGTTTATTGATTTTTTTTTTTTTTTAAGAGAGAGAGAGAGAGAGAGAGAGAAAAGGTGGGAGGGAGGAAGAGAGAGAAACAACACTCCAGAAGAGCCACCCAGCCAGCCAGGTGAGCCTGTGATTGCTGGAAGCCGGTCCACCCTTGCTGCTTGACACAGTCGCAGCAGGGAAGAAACATCTGCACAGCATATGTTTCAAGGGACCTGGCGTATATGGCATATGTTTGTTCCCCCTCTTAGCGCTATGTGTTTTAACCAGGACCCACCTCCCTGAGAAAGGTTGTTTCCCCAGGTGGGGATGTTTCCCTGGAGTTAGGGATTAACAGGACTAAGGAAGAGAATAAATGGAGGACCCAAAACATACCATGATGTGATTATAGAGGCATGCTGATAGGTTCAAATGGTATAAATACAGATGTAACAGGAAAATAAAGAGAGAACCTGGCTATGCTGATCACCTGAACGCTGTCTCCGTGTCATTGCTTCTTTGCTGACTCCGTCCACGCCTTTGGGAACCCCTGGACCTGCTGGGGCTGGACCCCAACGTGATTCTTCAGCAACATGGAGACAATAACAAGGCCCCGGTTTCTTCAGGACTTTATAAGATGGCGCACACTGCGGACGAAAGGGGCCACCTGCTAGCCTGACGAGCTCAGGCGAGGCCTGTGTGGTGGTCTTGCAAACTCGAGAGACCTAAAGTCACCACAAAGGAAGGTCTGAAGTGAAAACGTTCTAACTGAAAGCAGTTTATGGCAGGTAGTCCTAGGCTAGCTTCTTCCCTGACAAGAGTCTATCTTTACCATAACTAAGCCTGTCTGTTGTCCTTGCCATCCAACGTCCTTTTTTCTGAACCCCTCAGGGCACATCCAATGCCCAGGGCACCAGGACGACCACAGGTTCCTTAATTGTTATTGTTATGATGTTAATTGTGCAAAAGAATCCGGAGGTTTTCCAGCACTGCTTTCTGCGCCTTCCTAATCTGTCACCAGTGAATTTTATGGACCCGTTTATGTTTCCTCCTTTGATTGTAATGTATAAAAATGGGTGAAAAACCACCATTTTCCAGAGCATTGTCTCAATGGGGTGAGATTCTGCTTCTGTCGACAGTTTGGCTCAAAGAAACACAACATTTTTTTACAGGTTTGAATGTTTCCTTACGGTAACAACACTGATTCCAAGCATGTTCTTGATGCCTGGATAAGGCACATCTAAAAGACACCGTGAAAAATGTATCACATAGATTTTTTTTCTGTCAACAGATTAAGTAATGATTTAAAAATTTGAGAAATAGCCCTGGCTGGTTTGGCTCAGTGGATTGGGTGTTGGCCTGTGGACTGAAGGGTCCCAGGTTTGAATCTGGTCAAGGGTACGTGCTTGGTTTGGGGCTCAATCCCCAGGGCGTACAGGAGGCAGCCGATCAATGACTCTCTCTCATCATTGATGTTTCCATTTCTTTCTCCCTTCTTCTATGAAGTCAATAAAAGTGTATTTTTTAAAAAAAGCTTGAGAAATAAAAGTATCACTATAAATGTTTTACTACAATGTGAACTTCTTGAGTTATATATTTTTATATTTCCTGAGTTAGGCATATAATAGTGGTTCAGTTTAATACATTAATTAAACTAACGTTTTCCTAGATCTGTACAAAGTGCCATGGGGAGCCCAGGAAATTATGGTAAATAGTATGTGAACTTTGGTGGTTAAAATATTGAAATTGAGACTCAAATATCATTCTCTCTCCTCTGCTCCTTCCATCGTTCTGATGAACTAACTGGTAAAGTGTCAGTGGGTACCCCACTGGCATTTGCTGATCCCACCCACTCTTCCCCCTTTTACCTTCATGACCCAGAGCTTGTCTCGAGCTCTGTGTCACCACAGTAAACAGCATGTACCTGGAGCTGAATATTTTTTTAAAATATTGATCCAAAGTTGTGATGGAAATAAAGAAAAAATACTCTTCCATTGTGAGTTTCTTTTCTGTTCATGGTCAGAGGTAGGGTAGTGATGTAAAGTTGTCTTTTGAAATACTGTTTTATAAAGAGTATATTTAAAGAAAAAACGTAAGTAAATAATAGTTTAGATTATATCCCGATACAGAAAAAAAAAATATTGTGAAAGTGGAACTCAAATTACTGAAGTTTGAACTAGCTTACCTAATAATAGACAAACATGTAAATTGACCGTCCTTCCGCTATGCTCACCAGCCAATCAGGAGAGTATGCAAATTAACCCAACAAAGGTGGCGATTAATTTGCATACATAGGCATGAAGTGGCAGAGTGAAGACAGAAGGCTCAGGCTGGAGAGAAGGCCTGGGTCCCGAGTGCTGGAGGAAAACCGGTGCCTGCAGCCAGGAGAAGGGAAGGCCTATTACATGAATCTCTTCGTGCAAGGGCCTCAAGTACTTAATAAAATAACATACCATAAATGACAGAGTAATACTATTATATTTTGATATAAATTATATATCTATGTCTGTTATGTACATATGTAATGACATATATAAAATATATTTTATATAGTTAATAGTAAATACAGTCTATTACGATAACCTTAATTTAATATTAACTGCTGTAAGAATTTGGAGGTAGTAAATGTTGTTCTGGAATGTGACAAACTGGGAAAGTTTCTGGAAAGACATATGTTAGGGTCGCCAAAGGAGGAACACATGAAGCTGAAAGTAGTAAGCAGTATAAATTTACTAGTGGCCTGGTGCACAAATCTCATACACATTAAAAGGGAATTCATTAGAGGAAATATTTTAATATTGCTATTTGCCCTTTATAATAGAAGTGTCAGAGATGAAATAAAATTAGTAAAATATATATGAAAATCTTCCTCCTATCAGAGTCTGGGGCACACTGCGGGACCCAGAGTCAAGTCCCCATCCACCTGCGTGCACCTCGAAATTGTGCGAGATCCAGACCCAGGCAGCGCCCCCATCAATCCCCACCAGGCAGGGGGCGCAGCCTCAGGGCCCCCATCAAGCCCCACCAGTTGAGGGGCACAGACTTAGGTCCCCCATCAAGCCCCACTGGCCGGGGGACGCAGCCTGAGTTCCCCGGCCCTGGCCCAGTGCCATGCAGCCTCAGGTCCCTGCTGATCGCTCGTTAAGGCTCATTACGGGAACCCTGCCTCTGCTGTGGGTGCAGCCATCTTGTGATGGTGTGATGGAGTGAGGGTCAATTTGCATATTACCTCTTTATTATATAGGATTAGGTCATCTGGATACCAGATAGGCAGAGCTCCCAATGGTGCCAGCACCCAAAGACAGGCATCAGAGGTTTTAAAGGACTCTGGCGGGCTTTTCTGGGCACAGAGTTCTCTGTGCAGGTCTGGATCCTTGGAAGGTCTGGAGGGGAGAGATAATAGCCTTAGCAAGTGGCATGTGGTCTAAGCAAAAGGGGATATCCATAGTGAAGTGGCCTAAAAGTCAGTTCCCAGGGGAGGGGTATTGACTCAGTTATTTGACCAGACCCAACATTAGTGAGAAGGTCAGAGTCCTGCACCGGGTGCAGAACTAACCCATAATGCCAGGTGAGCGAGCAGGTGAAGAAGGCCCACACTCCCTGGTTTGCTCAGAGCAAAGGGTGCCTGGCAGGTACAGTGCAGTACTTGGTGCCAGGCACTTGTTATAGGGTCACAATGACATCGTGTGGCACGGAGTGAGCGTCACCAAGTCTGCTCTGCAGGAAGCAGGAGGGTGACAAGATTGACCTGGGCATTTTCCAGGTGTGTTTGTGAGCAGAGACCCCGCTTCTAGGACTATATCCTAAGAAACCTGAAACCCGCATCAGAAAGGATATAAGCAGCCCTATGTTCATAGCGGCACAATTTACAACAGTTAAGACTTGGAAACAGCCTCAGTGCCCATCAGCAGATGAATGGATAAAAAAAAAAAAGATGGTACATCTACACAATGGAATACTACACAGAAAAAGAAAACTCTTACCATCCACAACAGCAAGAATGGACGCGAAGGGTATGATGCTGAGCAAAATAAGTCAGAGAAAGATAAGTATCACATGACCCCACTCATGTGGAGTCGAATGAACCTAATAAACTGATTAGCAACATAGACCCGGAGACACAGAAGCATGAACAGACTGTTGAACCTCAGAGGGAAGGGAAGGGAGGGTGGCTGGGAAGACATCAACCAATGAACTTGCATGCATATATGCATAACCCTTGGGGGGAAGGGGACGGGAGCGGCTGGAAGAGGTTAATAGGAGAAAAGGGGGACCTATGTACTACTTTCAACAATAAAAATTAAGAGAGAGAAAAAAAGGGATGGTTAGTGACTCCAGCCCTCAGGTTTCCCTGAAACCATTCTCCACGTCCCTTGTGTCTGGAAGCAGAAGCCACAGGACAATTGTCGGTGACAAGCTGAGCTCAGGTGTCAGTGGATCTGAGACTCAACAGGACAGAATCGCAAACCAGAGATCCCTGTTTGCCTTGGAGCGGGGAGAGAAGAGAAGGCTGCTTCACTGGTCCCACTGGAATGGAACCCAGGGCCTTCTGCGTGTAAAGCAGATGTGCCAACCGCTGCACTCACTACGGAACCACACACTCATGGTGTTTGAGTCAATACAGTGGGAAATGTTTATAATTATTTGGCTCAAAGATAAATTTGGTAGGTGCTTGGGAATTTCCTGGTGCTAAATTCCATTCCCCGTGCACCTCATTCACAGGTAAGGTTGAAATATCCTCCAATAGAATCATTGTGAACATATAAGAAAAAATTCACTTAAACCACATTCTTGACCCAATGAGCACTTCTGTGTCCTTCGCTCATTCCGGGATTATGTAAGGCTGCCCTTGCTCTCTTCTTGCCCTCTATCCTCTGCGCCTTGGTCACTGCCTTCTCTTGAATCCCTTTTTCGGGGCCAGCGCCGACAGTGGTTCTCAACCTTCTGGCCCTTTAAATATAGTTCCTCATGCTGTGACCCAACCATAAAATTATTTTCGTTGCTACTTCATAACTGTAATGTTGCTACTGTTATGAATCGTAATGTAAATATCTGATAGGCAGAATGATCTTAGGCGACTCCTGTGAAAGGGTCGTTCGACCGCCAAAGGGGTCACGACACACAGGTTGAGAACCACTGCTCTAGAGGCAAGTCCACTTGTTTT
>NW_006291034.1:242755-249459 GCF_000327345.1 Myotis davidii
CCCAGTCTCTCCCACCAGGCGCTGGAAGGGCAGCTTGCGGATCAGCAGCTCCGTGGACTTCTGGTAGCGCCGGATCTCGCGCAGGGCCACGGTGCCGGGCCGGTAGCGGTGCGGCTTCTTCACGCCGCCCGTGGCCGGCGCGCTCTTGCGGGCGGCCCTTGGTGGCCGCTGCTTGCGGGGCGCCTTCCCGCCCGTGGACTTGCGCGCCGTCTGCTTGGTGCGAGCCATTTCCGACACAAACAAGCAGAGAACTGCTGCAGGAATGGCAGCGCGGGCTCGCAACCAGTATATATAAGGCAAGTGCCACTGTGATTGGAGGCGGCGCCTGCCCATCAAGGCCCGCAGTGACGTGATTGGAAGCCGCGTCCGCTTTTTGATCCCCGGAGCCTCCGGGCGTTTGGATCAGAAATTAACGGCTTCCTCCCACCCACCCTTTCAGCAGAGGCTGTTTCCTACCCTTTCTCGTCGCTCGGTCTGTACGCATTTTCTTTACAATGTCCTGTCTTTGCTCCGCAAAATTTCATGTAAATATCTTGTTCGCGGAATAAAAATTTTAAATTTTGACGCCGGAAACTGGCTCCCTTTGATCTTTTTGAAAAAAGCGCGCGCTGCGTGGGATTGGCCAAGGGGTTTTTCAGGCTCAGGCAGGTTTTGGAGAGGATTTCCCGTCAGTTTCTTCATTTCTGTTTAAACTCAGAGATTTTAAAATGTTCTGTAGGCTTTTTCTAAATGCCTGTTGAGCTCCATTTCACATTTGATATTATAGCTCGATTGACATTTGCCTTTCCCTTCCACGTTCGTAGGCAGCATTCCACTACGTTTAGCCATTTGAAGTGAGACTTGTGTAAAAGGGGGTTAGGAAAACACATCCTCCAACGAGTAAGTCGACAGAAAGATGACGGTGCCAGTCACGCTGGGCCCCGCGCAGAGAAGCTCCGCGGAAGGGACGCGACCCCGGGGCGGGCGGCGTTGCTTTCCTATTAACAACCCACTAGGTCCCCCTAGGCTAGGAGTGGGCGCTGGCGAAGATGTGTCCCATTAAGATGCAAAACCACGCGGACAAGAGACAGGAGTGGTTTCATTGCCCCGCGGGCAAGCTCTTTAGTGAACGCGTGGGTGGCTCTGAAAAGAGCCTTTGGTTTAGTTGTGTGCGTTGTTGCCAAAGGAACGCAGGGTCCTCACTTGCCCTTGGCCTTGTGGTGGCTCTCGGTCTTCTTGGGCAGCAGCACGGCCTGGATGTTGGGCAGCACGCCGCCCTGCGCGATGGTCACCTTGCCCAGCAGCTTGTTGAGCTCCTCGTCGTTGCGGATGGCCAGCTGCAGGTGGCGCGGGATGATGCGCGTCTTCTTGTTGTCGCGCGCCGCGTTGCCCGCCAGCTCCAGGATCTCGGCCGTCAGGTACTCCACCGCTCAGACCTTGATCTGAGCTGAGTCGCCCGCAGCTGCCCTCTTTATAGTCGCGCCGCGGCGCGAACGTGAGTCTGTGCCATTGGCGGCCAGTTACAGCCCGTTCCCTTCACCCAATGGGATCCTGGTTCTGGAACACACTCGTTGTCAGTGGACAACGTCCCGGTGACGTTTCCGGGACTCATCGCCAGTCGGACTCGCCTTTCCTCCGCCCCCAGCCCCGTCTCTGTCCCGAATGTCCTTTCATTTTTGTTTCACGCTGTGACTGACCAAGTCACTGTCCTTAGCCAGCACAGCCACCTTTCTCGTTGGCGGCTCCGTGTTTCTTACAACAGCTGGTACCTGAGGAACGTTCAGACCGGTAAAGAATGTGAGTTCATTTGAGCTGAACTGTCCACCATTGCCGAGAGCAGAATCTCAACAAATTAAGATAATGCACCGGAGAATGGTGGTTTTTCACCTATTTTTATAAGTTACCATCAAGTGGGTTACCGGAAATCCATTGGTGATAGATCTGGGAGGTGGGAGAAAGCAAAGTGGGGAAACCTCGCTGATTGGATAAAAAGTAAAATGATAGGCATGTTTCCTTCACACACACAGATGAGTACAGGATAGTTATCAGGCAACAATTAACAGATAACAACAAGGAGGGAATGGCCTCTGCTCTGGTGCCATTGGTTGCACCCTGAGGGTCCGGAAAAAGGGAAGTTGCCAGTTACCTGATGTGTCACAGTGTCAGGGCCAGCCTGACAGGGTTGAGCCGGGCTGAGGCAGGGACGTGGGAATTGAGAAAAGAAAGAAAGACAGGAAAGCGGGGTCGGGAGGACTCCAGTTCTCTTGATGAACTGAAGCGAGTTTATTAGCTCTACAATCCTATTTATACACAACACACTGAATCGGAGGTCTGTCAAGAGGAATGTATTCTTTGTTCCTCTTAATCTCTAAGGGAGAGACACAGCAGAAGGACAAGTTCTCAGTACAGCAGATCTCAGTAAATAGGTACAGACTTCTTGGCAAGCTATGAAAGGCTGTTTTCATTCTACAAATGTTACTACCATTCTACTGATAACCGCCATCCAAACAAGTCTGGGAAAACTGTGGGTAAGGGTCCCAGCCTTGCTAGCCCCTGCAGGTGCAAGGACCTTGCCAGCTTACATCTGGCCCCCAACATCACAGGTTTGTTATCTTAGATGCAAAGAGACAACATGCTCAGTAAAGATCAAAGTTGGTCTTTGTCAAGGAAGATACTGGCCTAGGACATGCCTACCTACTATAAACTGTTTTAATTAAAAGGTTTTCATTTCAGAACATCCTCTGTGGTACTTTAGGTCTCTGAGTTTGCAAGGCTGTCAGGCAGGCCTTCCCGGAGTAGTCAGGGTAGCATGTGGCCCCTTTTCGTCCACATGTATATATTTTAGCAATAGCCAGGATGCCATGAAAATTGAGATAAGTATCAAACTGTTTATAGTATTGATGAAAACCAATCATTCATCACAAAACCACCAGGAGTATATACCGATTTGCTACCACATTCTTTGTCCCTTTGTCTTGTCCATCATTGGTACCTGAATCATATGATTTTAAACGCCACTGCAACAGATAGGGAGCACATTTTGTGCAATATTGCCGGCTGGCTGGCTGCTGCGGCCCAATTGTCCTGTAAGTAAATGATCTGCAATAAATTCTGTGGAGTTGCCTGCTCTGATCTTGTGAAGATGCCTTCTCATTACAGTGGCCATTACACTCTTGCCCTTCATCAGACACCAATGCTAATGAAAGCCAATGCCTCTGGCTGAGGAGTATGGAACGGTGGGCAGGGGGCGGGGGGATAAGCGGGTGGGGGAGCAGGGAGGTAAGCCAGTCGCAGTCCCGTTTTCCTGCTCCCAGCCTCAGGCACTCGGGTCTCTGCCAGAGGGACATGCCCCACACAAAGAGTTTCTGGGCCTCTGGGGTGGGTGGGGGAATTCTGAAGCTTGGAGATCTCTAAGGTCAGCACCAAACCTCCAAAATGAAGTCTGCAATGGGAGGCTGATACTTTGAGGAATCCTGGCTGCCACGATGCCCTGTCATTCGCCACATTGTCTTATCTTCCCAGTCTTTGGTCCTCGACTAAAAGTTATCCCGAAGTCCCTTCCCACAGAAATGATCTTCTCATGGGTCACCTGAAGCTATTGCTAACGATGTGACATATGACATAGCTTTGATTCAATCTTGAGAAATGCAGTGCAGTAAGTCCTCCTTATCCCAGAGGTATTATAATTGCCAATTCAGCAGAGACGGGGCTGAATCCTATATGAGCATTTATTCCAATATTTCCGGCAGTGTGGAAGAGCAACAGGCCATCCACAAAAATCTGCTCTCCCCCCAACCCCCCTCCTCCCATAAGCCAGCTCTCTACATTGGGCAGAAGAACAAAGATGACATGGGAACATAGGAATTACAGGCATGGGGACGTGGGCACGGGATACTCATTGCAGGTTACAAGCCATGAGGGCTGGCGGAGGGGAAAAGAGGGCTGGCGGGGGTGCGGGGGCGGGAGGAGGTCACAGAGGGCAGGCACCTCCAGGTGCCCCAGGACCAGATCACAGGCAATAAACTTGGGTTGTAAAGAGCAGGTGCCTCTGGGACTAGATGGTCTCAGCCACAAGGCTGCCAATCTTCCCACAATGATAGGCAGCTGTCGGGACAGGAGGATGGCCTGCATTCCGATGTGAGCACCCACGTTCCAGGGCGTACACTCCCAGAGAAACGAAAATGTGCCTTCTGTAATCAGAAAAGAACAATCATGGTTAAAGAGTGTGCTTACTGGTAATATTTCTTAGCTAGTGTCTAATATTCTATTTCTGCCCCTAATAGTTGCAAGACCTCCATCAGATGCCTGAAACCATGGATAGCACCGAACCTTACACGTGCCGTTTTTTTCCTATACACACATACAATGAAGTTTAACTTATAAATTAGGCAAGTGAGAGATTAGCAGCAATAATACTGAAACAGAACAATTATAACAACATACTGCAAAGAACGGTCTGTGAATGCTGTCACTCGTTTCAGGGCGTCCCTTCCGTAGGCTCAGTGCTTTCAGGTGCAAAACACTGGGGCCAATCAGAGCAGTTTCCGGCTCATGCCTTCCTGCACACGGACGGACGCCACTCTCCTCTGCACTAAGCACTTACCACACCCTGTGGCTGTAACTTTTGCCGTTTGAGGTGCAACAGCAAAGTAGCACAACTTTCTTTTTCTTCACAATTTTACAGACAGAAGGTTTATTCTTACTGTCGATCTTAGCAACTTCAGCATACAATGTTTGCCCCCTTTCCTTATTAAGTCAAGAACTTTCACCTTTTCACTCAAAGGAAGCCCTTTACAGCATCTGTTTGACATATCTGAATTGCCAGCATCACTACTCTTTCGATTTGGAGCCATTGTTAAGTAAAAGAAGAGTTCTTAAACACATGCACTGTGATACTGGTAGCCTAGATGGTTACAAGTTAACAGTGGAAGAATACTTTAATTTTATGTGTGAAAAATACTGTAATTTTATGTGTTTTTCTCTTTAACTATAAAGGAGGTTTATATTTAATATGTTCTAATGTTAAACAGTGGATCAATTCTGTGATGTCATTTTTGTACTCTTCTGTGTTTTTGTTTTTGTTTTTTTTAATTAAAGGAAAAAGGTGAAGACTAATGCCGTATCCTGGTGTTGGATGTGTTAGAAATTGCAGCTTCTAACATACAGTATTTACCAAATCACCAGCGACTAAGATGTGTCAGCCCGTGTTCTAGATGTTATAGTAACCACAGTGTGAAAATAGACAAAATCTCTGTTCTTGTAAACTTACATCCTTTCAGGGGGAGAAAATACTAAATATTCATTTACTATTCAAATAAAATATACAATCTACTACACCGTGGTCAGTGCTGAGGAGCAAAGATTTGAGATTGTTGGGAGATTTATGATGTTAAATATTCCCAACTCCCTTTAACGGAATCTCTGAAATGGAAAATATCTGTATCTACCTATCTATCTATCTATCTATCTAAGATATATATATATGTATATGTATATTCCTTTCAAACTCTAAACTGACATTCTTATTTACAGTATGGTGGTAGGCAGAGATGGACATCCCTCAGCTGATGGGTTAATGTTCTCTGCTCTCAGAGAGGGTACATATGACATTTCCTCAATTAGAAACTTTTCATTGTTATTTATTTTGCATGTGAAAGAAAATTCAAGTTAATAATCCAGTAAGTCCAGTCTACAAATACATGGATTTGAAAGCAAAACATCAAAATAAAAATATAAACTTTTAAGAAAGATGCTTTATGTCATGTAGAAAAACGTGTGGTGTGTTTTATCTATTTTTTGTCTCAGAAGTTCCCTGCAGTTATCCAAGATTCCGTCAGCTAGAGACACTTCCGCAGGCGTGGGGGCCGGGGGAGGAGGAGAAGACATACCCGGAGGTTGTATAAGATGACTCTCCAAATGCCTCCCACATAGTTTTGGAAAAATAGCTAGCAGAGGATGGTTTCGATCCATCGACCTCTGGGTTATGGGCCCAGCACGCTTCCGCTGCGCCACTCTGCTCCGTGCAGCGAGGCTGCTGAATCAAAATCATTCCTTCATTCTACTTCCCTTTAAAAGTTTGCATGTTAAAAATGATTTTTCTTCAAGGACTTTTTATTGATTTTAGTCAGTCTTAGAACAGAACAATGAGTCCAGACTACATTGAGTCCAAATATTCTGAAGGCAAAAACTTCAATGTTTCTGTTAGAAAAGAGCTGGTTTCCAGCCCGCCCCTCGCCTCTCTTGGACAACTCCAGTCCCTTAGTCAGGATGTGCAAAGAGGCCAAAATTCGAGTGTGGAAAGTCCCCGACCTTTGAACTGGGTATTTCAACGTGATTGGAAGGATTAAAAAAAAAAAAAAGGGCGAGTGCATTGGCCGGGAATCGAACCCGGGCCTCCCGCGTGGCAGGCGAGAATTCTACCACTGAACCACCAATGCCCACGTGCTAAGGTTGCTGCCTGGCGCCAAGAAGGTATTTTTTTTTCTGCTATTTTGCCGAATTATTAGTTCATTTCCTTTAAAAAAACCATTTTTAGATGGCGTTTCACTCTTATTGAGTAGGACCTAGCTTCGATTCCTTTCTCCTAGCAGAGGTAGTGACTTTGGCGTGATGTTTCTTTTTTTTTAATATATTTTTTATTGATTCAGAGAGAAAGGGAGAGGGAGAAGAGAGATAGAAACATCAATGATGAGAGAGAACCATTGATTGGCTGCCTCCTGCACATA
>NW_006291034.1:249584-251811 GCF_000327345.1 Myotis davidii
ACGCTGAGACAACAGAACCAAACTGCAAGTCATGAGGCGCTCAGAGGGGAGAACTTCTCGGCCTGCCCCCCATGGAACCAAGACCCAGGGCCTGACCGGACCTTGAACCTGGAGCCCCTCAGAGGGGGATCCGTGTCCAGGAAGACCTGGTGCTGACGCCCCCTCATTCCAACGTCCTCCAGCTAAACCTGCGGGCCTGGCTTCCACTTACCTGTCTCTCCCGAACGTTCACACCCGCCCTGGACCCCGGGCCCTGGGTGGGGCGGGCTGTTGAACAAGAACTTCCCCCACTCCTGGCGTGTTCTCTGAACATGAAGCGACTCTAATTCTCCACTGCAGTTCTCGGTGTGCAGTGTTCGGCTCTGCCAATGGGGGGGGATGAACTCTTTGTTTGGTAACATAACCCCCCTCCCCCGCCCCCGCCCCAACACACACACTGTATTTGATTTTTTAAAATCTTTATTGTTGAAAGTATTACATAGATCCTCCTTTTCCCCCATTAGCCTCTTCCAGGCCGTTCCCATCCTCCGCCCAGTCCCTCACCACCCATTGTCGGTGTCCCCGGGATATGCATATATGCACAAAAGTTCCTTAGGGCATCTCTTCCCATCCACCCTCCTCTGCCTTCCCGCTGAGGTCTAACAGTCTGTTCATGCTTCTGTGGCTCTGGGTCTATTTTTGATCATCCGCTTATTTGTTCATTAGATTCCAATATGAGTGGGATCATGTGATACTTGTCTTTCTCTGACTGGCTTATTTCCATCAGCATAACACTCTCCAGGTCCCTCCATGCTGTTGCACCTGGTAAGAGCTCTTTCTTTTTTATTGCTGGTAACATAATTCTTCATGTGGGCCTCACCACAACCTTGAAACTACTTATTTACTTATAATCTCCCTTATAATGGTTCTCCTGTCGCCGCTTGTGGCAATTTCATATACATATTTATAAATTAGGATAATCTTCTGGAGTAACGGTCGCTACGGAATGATTAACATCTGAAACGTTCATGGTTTGAAGGATCTGCCAAATATTTCTCGCGCAGAACTTAACCTCTGAAAAAAACTCCTTCAGTGGGCCTCATCATTGGAGATATGGTGGCAGGAATAGTAGGGAACGCCTCGTCTTACCAACAAGATCACCGGACTTCCTGGGGTTGTGGAGGCTTACATTGTCCAAAACCAACCATACATCCTCCAAATTATCTTCATTCAATTTCCACAGTAATCTTCGGAGAAATTCGCAAAAAAATATTTGAAGTAACTGAGGATTTTGCAAAAGGGTGAATTTGCTTTGCAAAGCGATGCATTTGAAGTGGAAAACCTATAAACACTGAGACACATTATCAAAGCAGTGACAGATCAAAAAGATAGAATGTAAAGCCAAAAGTAATACAAGGAAAGGCAGGGGGTGGGAATGGATGGAAGGTCCGGAAAGTCCGGGAAGGCTTTGCAACGGTAAGTGCGCGCTGCATCCATCACGTGGGGTCGGACTTCCCAGCCCAACCCGAGGCGGAGGCCCTGCGGCTGCGCCAGGAGCGCCCGTCCGCGACGCCCCCGAGAGCAGACTCCGCCTCTTTTAAGCTCCGAGGATTTCAGGACCGGGGCCGAGATGCCTGGGAAATGGAGTCGGAGCGCCGAGGAGACCCGGAGGCTTCTGGGAATCGCAGTCCAAAGCTGGCGTGTCTTCCGCGCAGACTCAGAAGTGTCCTAGACGGAAACGTGAACAGGTGGCGCGACGCTGTCCTTTCCCCGGAAGTGTCCGATCGGAACCAGTCCCGTGGGAGAGGTGAGTCCGGGCTTGGGGATCCGGGTGACCGGCCCTTTCTCTCCTGCAAATACCCAGTCCCCGCCATGTTCCCTCCCGAACTCGGAGGGTCCCGAGGGAAGGGGGAACTGGGTTCGGCGTCCAGAGGACATTCGCACCCGCCCCTTTGGAGGGGAGCATGTGGTTTCCATAGTTACCAGCGCGCTAGCGTCTCCGGAGGGACGAGGGCGTGGCCATGAGAGGCGGGCCGTCCTGCAGTCGGCGGGTTCCGGGGGCTCCCGGGCGCGGAGTGGCTCGGCCGTGGGGAGATCGCGGGGGTGGTGCCTGCTCCGGGTCCGCGGCTTTCGCCCACAGCCGGCCCCGGGCGCCCGCTTCCCGCAGGAGTCGCCGTCGCCCTCGCGTCGGAAGTTCTCGCAGTTACTAGGAGTGAGCGAGTCCCGAGGGCGGGGCTGCGCGGCGCCA
>NW_006291034.1:251829-253860 GCF_000327345.1 Myotis davidii
CGGTTCCTCGTCTCCCGACGTCGCTCTGCCCATCGGTTTCTCCCGGACGCGGGCTTCGCGGGGTCGCGGGGGATGTTTATGAGCTCGAAGCTAGTGAGACGTTTAAAAGCGGCCGAGGACCTGGAGTGCGGGCTGTTTCCCACGGGTGCGAAGCGAGGAGACACCGGCGGCCTTTCCGCGGGAGATGCCGGGGGTGCAGCCGCCGCTCGGCCGGGGAGCTGGAGGGCGAGCCGGGCCCTCGGCCACCGCGCTGAGTGACTCGACGCCCCGGAAGCATCACCTCGTCCAGGGACCGGGCCGGGCCGGTCTCAGCCGCGCAGGTCTGACCCCTCGCATGTCCGTCCTCGGGTCCGACGCGCAGACTTTCCAAGGGTCTGTGAGCCGGGGCCTCGTCTCTGCGCTCGGGGTTGGCCCGGGGCTGGTCTCCATCGCCCTTTCTGTGGTCTCCTCGCCGTCCTTCCATTCCTACCTCCTCTCCATGACGATCTCATGACGCGGGGTGGAAGTGTTTTTCCAAAGGGTATGTCATTATCATCCTAAATGTAGGATTTTCAAAACACAGAGCATCGGAAACTTCCCTCATTTCCACTTTTATCCAATAAGTGAACAGATGTGGAACCCCTCCCCCCTCTAGGAAATGGTGGCGACCCGTGTCCACACAGGCATCGCTCCCCGCCTCTCAGGGTTAGGGTACTGGGCGCCTCCATCGTACAGCGTGTTTAGTCCTGAAGCTTTCAACACTCGCAGCGTCTCATGTTATTTAAGTGTTTTACTTCCAGGTGTTTTATGTGATTTCTCTTCAACTATTTTCAAATTTCTTGCAAACTCAAACGCTTCCCTCCCTTCAATTCTTTATAGCCACACGTCAGAACCCAGATTCCCAGGTGCCCCTCATAGTAACCAAGTCAGCATCCCTGAGCCCCGGAGCCGGGCCCAGGAATCTGTTGTGACAGAGCCCCACGTGGCAATCAGGCCGCCGCCCAGCTCTAAACGCAGACTTCTCTGGGAGCCACTGTGCTTCGGGGCTGTTAACATCCTGCATAATAAAACCCGGCAATGTGCAAACCGGCAGAGCGACTGGTCGCTATGGCTCTCACTGACTACCAGGGGCAGCTCAGCCCGCAGGCCCCAACTGGAGGTGGGGGGCGAGTGAGGGCCCCGATTGCCCCACCGGTCCCCCCACAGGTTGGCCCTGATTGCTGGCCAGGCCTAGGGACCCTGCCCCTGCACAGATTTCGTGCACCGTGCCTGTAGTTGTTAATAAAGTGCTTGTCAGCAGGACAATCAGGAGCTACAGTGGTGGAATGTTCAGTGGACAGGCCTGAAACACTGATGTCTGCATTTCACTATCGTGCCTTCCGGGCTGCACCTCTGATTTCCTGTCACTGCGGTTTTCAGTTCAGAACCAGACGGACCGTGCCCACGTGCTCACAGGTCTGAGGAAGTGATAATCACTAGACTCACAGAAGGCAGATACGAAAGTTATGTTGCTGGGGCTTTTATTTTATTGGTGAGATGGTTGAACTTAGTGTCCAAGACCTGGACAGACTGTGGAACTAGGAAGGCAGACACGGGCCTGATGGGGGCTGTTCCTGGCTGCCCAGTGCCTCACGGAGAGAGTCTGCTCCAGGCACCTGACGTGGAGGCTCCCAGGGCAGGGCCTGTGCTCCTGTCACGTCCTTGGACAGAGCTGTCGAACTTGCTTTTCCCAGCTCTGTCCCTGCTGTTAACCACTTGGTCGGCCTCTCCGTTGCTTGTCGTTCCCTGTCTCTACCACATCCCCTTCAAGTGCCCTCCGTTCTTCAGAAGCTAGTTTTCAGCGGCTTTCCCTGACCATTGCTGACTCCTGTGCCCTCTCCCACCCCCAGAACCCCCTCTGCCACTGGACGTCAGTGAGGTCATGTTGCTGGAGGGCAGGGACAGGGACCCTCTTCTCAAACGGCCCCAATAGCTGCAGGGGGTCCTTTGTCACCCAGTGAGAAGCACAGAACATTTTCCGATGTGGAATTGGCCATTTAAAAGCAATTTTCT
>NW_006291034.1:253951-260359 GCF_000327345.1 Myotis davidii
CTTCTATTATTGTCTGTATAACTTAGAAATAATTTATTTAAAAATATATCTTTATTGATCTCAGAGAGGGAGATAGAAACATCAACGATGAGAGAGAATCACTGATTGGAGTCTCCTGCACACCCCCTACTGGGGATCGAGCCCGCAACCTGGGCATGTGCCGTTGGCCGGAATCAAACCTGGGACCCTTCAGTCCGCAGGCTGACGCTCTGTCCACTGAGCCAAACTGGCTAGGGCACATAGAAATAATTTAATTGCATGTGGCATGTTCACATTCAGTCTTGTGTTGTATTTATATTTAAATGCTTCTCATTTAAATCACCTTGGTGGTGGTGGTGTGTGTTTTTTTATGAGTTTACTTGAGGCAAACTTATGGAATATGCCAGGAGCAGGATTTCAAATGCTCCCTCAATTATCTTGCTTGTCAGTTTGAATGTTAAACTGCGTTGAGGTAGGAATTATGTAACAGTTGTATTCCCAACGCAGGCGTTTCAGTATTTTCACAGAGTAAACGCCCAGTACCTCTTTGTGTAATAGAAAATGACTAGTTCCATACTGTGGTCTTTCTAGACAATAATAGTAACTTTTTTTTACTCTCCAGGAGAGCTCTTGAAACTAAAAAACCCTTCACAAGGCAGAAGTGGGCTTTGTGATCATTCATTCTATCCCAAGATGACGACAGAATCCCAGAGAGCTGCAGCTCAGAACCCTCCGGAGGATGAAGGGCTTCTGAGAGTGAAGGTGGAGGAGGAAGATTTTGTCTGGGGGCAGGACGCTGGCTCGGGGAGAAGTGATTTTCTCAAGCAGGAGCTGTGCCGGCAGCTGTTCAGGCATTTCAGCTACCACGACGCACCTGGGCCCCGCCAGGCACTGCACCGGCTCCGTGAGCTCTGCGGGCTGTGGCTGCAGCCCGAGACGCACAGCAAGGAGCAGATGCTGGAGCTGCTGGTGCTGGAGCAGCTTCTGAGCATCCTGCCCGCGGAGCTGCAGGCCCTGGTGCGAGAGCAGCGCCCGCAGAGCGGGGAGGAGGTGGTGGCCGTGCTGGAAGACAAGAGAGCCAGCGGTGAAGCAGTGCTCCAGGTACAGGGACGCTGGGTGGCTGAGGCCTCCAGAACGATGGCGGCCCACAGTGGGAGAGCTGGGCTCCTAGTTCAGGATGCATTTATGTCTCCTTGGCTCTCTGGTTGGGATATGCCATATCTCACCGCTGAGTCAGACTTGATTCTTCCTTCCCCAGTTTTGTGTTCCTACAGGAGGTTCTCTTTGTTTGGGGAGATGTGTGGTTCTAACAGGGACTCTCTCCTAAGTCCAGATGTCCTTTGTTCTTCTCAGGTTCCAGTCCCTGGACAGGGACAGGAAATATTCAGGAGGAAGGTTGCATCTCCTGGACCAGCATTTACTGACCAGCTCCCGCCGGTGGACACCGAGGACCTTCAGGTTTCTTCAGAACCCGCTCTCCCACTGAACTTGGGTAAAGCTGTGTCCGTGGACGGAGGGATGGGGCCCTCCCTTCTTAGACTGTCCCAATAGCTGTAGGTGGTCCTTTTCTTTGCCAACCAGAAGTGATGGATGGATGGATGGACGGACGGACGATGGACGGATGCTTTCAGCTCTGTGTACGCACACTCCGGAGTCATTTACAACTTTACTTTTCTCTCACATCTGCATCCTCATCTGCTTTCTTTGGAGATGGTGCCTCCCCTTCTTCCTCTAAGCCTAACCGTAGACGTGTATCCTAGATCCAGAGCCCCCTGGTCCCTCAGTCCCACTCGGAGTTCTTTGTTCCTACTTTGTCTTCCCCTCCTTTCTTGCTGGCGAAGCTCCTCCTCCCAGGCTTTTCTGTTTCATCTGCTCATCCTGATGGGCGTCTCCTCTCTCTGCCAACCACTGCACACAGGACCAGCTTGTACCGATTTGTTCTTCTGTGTGGTTCATGCCTC
The DNA here is from genome assembly GCF_000327345.1 of Myotis davidii. NCBI lineage: Eukaryota > Metazoa > Chordata > Mammalia > Chiroptera > Vespertilionidae > Myotis > Myotis davidii. Next base: position 255,892 of record NW_006291034.1, read on the forward strand.
TCTTTTGGAAGGGCATGTTTTTGGAATGGCCAAATGAGGTACCAATTTGTAACTATCTTGGGTGTATCTGAACAATTTATTTTCTTCCAGCTCAGCAAACCTCTTCTGTCATTATTGTCATTTTAGGTCATGAGAGTGAAAACAACGTGTCTCTGTCAAGTCTTGACGTTCATGAAAACACAGGCTCACAGAGAATTGTGTCAGGACGACCTTCGACATTTGCCTCAGAGGAGTCTGCTGAGCCTTGGGACGTCTCCAAGTCTGCGGGCCGGGTAAAGCGGCAACAGGAAAACGAGCCTGGGGAGTCTCAGAGACCATCGTCTGCTCAGGATGGAGGCTTTAGCAAAATCCTCACCCACAAAAATATACTTTCAGGTGAAATAATAAGTCACAATGGATGTGACAGATGCATAAACCTGAACCCAAGTGAATTCACACACCACAGATCTTGTAAACACAGTACCTATGACCAAAGTCTCCAGTGGAATTCGGGTTTTATTATGCATCAAAACATTTACGTTGGAGAAAAAACTCCCCGTGGAAAATCTCTCAAGCACTCAAACCTTATTAAACAGACAGCAGTTTTCAGCGGAGAAAAACCCCATCAATGTAGTGAGTGTGGGAAAGCTTTCAGGCACAGCTCAAAGCTTACCAGACACCAGAAAACCCACACTGGAGAGAGACCCTATGAGTGCAACGAGTGTGGCAAAGGCTTTGGCGGGAGATCAGATCTCACTAGACACCAGAGAGTCCACTCTGGGGAGAGACCCTTTGAATGCAAAGAATGTGGAAGAGCCTTCAGCCTGAACTCACACCTCATCCTGCATCAGAGAATCCACACCAGAGAGAAACCCTATGTGTGCAGTGAATGTGGGAAAACCTTCAGGGTGAGCTCACACCTCATTCGACACCGGAGAGTCCACACTGGCGAGAAGCCCTATGCGTGCAGCGAGTGCGGGAGAGCCTTCAGTCAGAGCTCGCACCTCAGCCAACATCGGAGAATTCACAAGAGGGAAAGCCTATTCATGTGAGGGACTTAAGTTCATAGGGAACGCTCAGGAAATAGCAAAATGCGGGAAACATTGACCACAGAGTAAATCCTGGGTGGGTGAGTGACTGACAGCCGGTCCCTCCCCCTGTCCTCTAGTGTGCGGTCTGGCCTGTGGTCCGACCGCTCTGCTTTCTGAACGGCTCGGCTGCCAAGCCAGACGAGCAGAGCTGGGGGAGGCAAATAAATAGGTTAGCCCAGCGGTGGAGAGAGGACAGCAAAGGCCCTTCTTAGAAAATAACCCTGATCACAGTGTGTGTGGGGGGGTGCTCGGGAGAGAGTCCTCCTCGGCCCCACGTCGTGGTTCTGCACACGAAGGCCGCCGAGCACAGAGCTGGAGGGGTGTGTGAAAGGGGACTCGGTAGTGCTGGCCCTCCGACAGGTAGGGTGTGATCTGCATCAAGGTCCTGCCAGGAAGTACACCCAAGGCAAGAGGCTGGAGTCAGAGATTCCAACAGGAAGGAGGGGTGTGGAAGGAAATGAGGCAAGAGGTGGCCGGGGTCAGAGGCGAGCAATGTGTTCAAGTGGGAGGGAACCTAGATCTGGAGGCGACAGATACAGTCCTGTAACGGAACCTTCCTGCCACGTGTGCTGTGTGTTTGTGGACACCTCCTGGGCTGAGAGGACAGAGGCTGCAGTTCTGGGGCCTCTCGACTGGCCACTGACGAGAGGAGGGCAGAGGGAGTCGGTACCAACAACAAAGCCTCTGAAGCTTTAAACCAGCACAGAAGTGCCTCTATTCTAAATGCCTTGCCCGTGTTCCCATTTATCCTGTAATATCCTGGTGAATAGTAGAGTGGCTATTATCCTTATTTCATTGGAGAAAATTTTGAGTTAAAAGGAGTTCAGTAACTTGAGTTAAATAGGAGAGCGGGCCATGTGCCGGAGCAGAGGACATATCTGTGTTTCTTTGCCCCCCGTGTTGTATCGAGCATTTGTGTTCCCCATGAGCACAGATTTCAGTGGGCCCATGAGTCTTGGGAGTTCACTGAGGCTCAGAATATGAAGGGGAGCAGAGTAGGCCACCCCAAAATGGGCCACTTTGGCATGTGAATTATTTTGAGCTGAAGGAAATCGAGACCCAGTGGACTCAGGAAAAAGTTTAACCGCTCCCTTAACTATCCAAAATTTTTATTGTGGGCCTGTCCTAGAAAGAGAGCTATGAAGAGAGTTAACTTTTACCTGCGTGACCTTTATGTAGGACAGGGCAACCCTCAGAACCAAGCATCTGCCCTTATCTTCCTGTGAATCACAGGCCCCATCCGCCCTCCCATTCCTCAGCTCAGGATGACAGACAAGCCTCAACTGCCTTTGGGTCTTATCTTTGTTGGTGCTTTCGTTTGTACAAAATTAAAATTGTTTTTCTCCTGTCAATCTGTCTTCTGTGCATTTGATTGTTAGGCTAAAGAACCCAGAAGGGAAGAAGGAAATTTTCCCACTTCTGCACACACACGGTGAGCGTGTTATGTCTGCATCTGAGTCACTTGTGTGCGGACAGCCAGGTGAGACTGTACTTTCCGCTGCAACAGGACTTGCTTCTAAGTCAGAAGGTTGGCGAGTGGAAGCATCTAAGAAACAGGAACAACCAAGGAGCCCTACAATATTCTTTCTTACGTGTGTGACTTCCCTGTATTAGGCAACCACTTACTGAAAATGACAAAACAGAAGGAAAGGGAAGGAGAGCAGCCCTCTATCCCCTTTCCTGTCAGTCTTTGCCCGTCAGGTAGAATGTGTGTCTGTCAAGAGTGAGGGTTCACCCTAGCCTGTTTGGCTCAGTGGATAGAGCGTCAGCCTGCGGAGCACATGCCTTGGTTGCAGGCTGGGTCCCCAGTGGGGGGGTGGGGGGAGGGAGGGCATGCAGGAGGCAGCCAATCAATGATTCTCGTCATTGAAATTTCTATCTTTCCTCCCTTCCTCTCAAATGAAAATATTTTTTTTAAAAGAGCGAGTTAGGGTTCAATTTCTACAGCATGTCCACTGAGTTTATGGGGCAAGCAAAAGTAGGTTTACAGTTATAATACAAATAATACAATAATACAAGAATAAACTTGCATATGCACAACTGTAAACCTACTTTTGCCTACCCCGGTTTGGGAGCCTCGAGATATGAATTGTCCATAATTTTGATGTTTTCACATACAAGTTAAATGTGTTTGTATTTGCATTTAAACTGGCATTGCAAAATATAAAGGTTCCCAGGAAAACTCAGTAATCATTTAAATTTTTCTTTACTACAAATGACATTAAATAACAAAAACATGACGAATCAAGAGTCAGTATGTGGGGTGGGAAGATAAAAACGGTTTTATGGCCTTATCCCTTTAACATGATGTTTTCCTGCTTTTTAAACAAGGGGTCCCACTTTCAGCATGAAGCCTGCAAATTATGTCGCTTGCACTTGTTGATGTAGATTAAGTTCCATAAATTTCTTATTTTCCGTACTACTTTTGTCTCCTGAAATAAACAAACTGCAAAGATATACACGGAAAAGGCCGCAAGTCACTCAGCGCTTGTCCGACCCGCCGCCCTCCCTGCGATTGGCAGCATGGCAGCCGCAGGCACGTGGAGCGGCGGGGACTAGGGCCAGTAGGGAGGTGAGGGGCAGGGCCAAGCGGATTCGCAGGTCCACTTCTGCCGGGCCGAGGCCGGTCCCAATTTAGGTGAGCACTTCTTGGGGACCGGTTTCATGAGTTCATTTTCTGCGGGCAAAATATACATGAGCACTCCCCCCACCCAACCCCGGACTAAATTCTTGGGTAAACTTGAACACTTCCACCGGACCGGAATCTTGGATGCACTTCCTCCGAACCCAATATACGTGATCACTTCCGCCGGACGGGATTCCTGGATACACTTCCGCCGGACTTAGTTTACGTGAGCACTTTAGATGCACTTCCTCCGAACCCAATATACGTGAACACTTCCGCCGGTGCGGAATCTTGGGTGCACTTCCTCCGGACCTAGTTTACGTGAGCACTTCCGCCGGACGGGATTCTTGGGTGCACTTCCTCCGGACCGAGTTTACGTGAACACTTCCGCCGGACCGGATTCTTGGGTGCACTTCCGCCGGACCTGTTTATGTGACACTTAGCCGGACCCTATTTACGTGAATACTTCCGTCGGGCCAGATTCTTTGTATGCACTTCCGCCGGACCCAAAGTACGTGAGCACTTCCTCCGGCCCGGATTCTTGAATGTATTTCCTTCAGACGGGGTTTATAAGAGCACTTCCTCGCGATAGGGATAGTCGGTGCACTTTTTCCAGGTTAGGTTTAGGTTATGCTTTTGTGGGGCGGGTTTCAGGCGTTGCATTTCAGTTAGGCTGGTTGGCATTCGCAGTTTCTCCTCATTGGGTTCGCTGACGCACTTTCTCGCGGGGCTGGCGTGGGGAGGGGCTGGTTAGTGTCCATCCCTCGCCTCA
>NW_006291034.1:260389-266032 GCF_000327345.1 Myotis davidii
CGTGTCCCGGCTCCACATCGCCGCATGTGGGTGTCCCCTCCTTGTTCAGTCCGCGCTGTATGCGCCGCGCCAACTCCTGCACACTTTGCGGTCTGTCAGGTCCGTGTGGCTTACAGGACACAGACGGCCAAATCTTCTTGAATCCGGGACTACTGGTGGTTCTGTTCGATGATGTGCCAGTTCGGTTTGCATTCCGGGTAAATGGGGAAGGTGTTATAGTCTGACTGGTTAACTCACTATGTTTTATTATTTGGAAGATATAAACTAGTGGAAGGCAACATTTAGAAGCGGCTTCATGTTCTTTATCTTGACTTATTCCTAGGATCACACGTGAGCTGGGGCCCGTCCTCCTTGTGGAGCACTTGGTCCTCCGCTGTCCTCTGTTGTCAAGTGGCCACGGTTGCGCGGTTTGTCCTTTCGTCTGCAGAGATAAGCTTTTAGATTAACTTTTTATCTCTCACTCTTTGTATTTGGAGCTGAGCATGAACTCACTACCATCCGACTAGAAGGGCACTATTTTCCCAATCTTTTTTAGTAGTTAGAAATTGAGTTTATGTTCTGTGCTTTTTTGTAATAATGCATACGTCTGCTTCTCATGCTGATGGGGGTTTAGTTCTGTTTGCGATGCTCTTTGGGTCCCATCTACAGGAGTCATTTGTTATTTGCTCATGGCTCTAAAAGACTAGTTTTTGCATACACGTGTATCTTTGTGTAATTTGCTTTAATTTTCTTCACTCGGACATATGTAAGGTAGCTAAAACATAAATTGAAGTTTAAAGTGCCCTGAAGCCTTATACAACCAGTAAACATGAGGATTTTTAACCAGTGTGGCAAGCTGGTTTGGTGAGGAAATGATTGCAGGGCCTGTCCCTGAAGGGGCCCCAAGGAAAGCTCATCTCCTCTTTTTCTTTTATTTTGTCTTGTTAATCCCCACCAGAGGATATTTTTCCATTGATTTTTGAGAGAGTAGAAGGGGGATATAGAGAGAGAAACATTGATGTGAGAGACACACCAATTGGTTGCCTCCGGAATGTACCTACAACTCAGGTATGTGCCCTTGACCAGGAAGTGAACCCAAGACCCTTTGGTGAGTGGTCCAATGCTCTAACCACTGAGTACACTGACAGAGCGAGCTCATCTCCTTTTGACAACCTTCCTTCTTGGCCTGGTCTTGGGTCTCTGCCCTTTACGGATAGCAGCCCAAGACCCTGGTGGCCTGTGATTGTGTCTTTCATGACACTCTCCAGTTCGAGTCCCTGACCCCTGTGCCTAGGTAAGTTCTGACTCTGCTGTGCCCTCATTCTTCAGTCATCCCCCTGGCTGTCTTTTCCTTTTTTCTTTTATTTTAATGTCTCTAATTGACACAAAGCATACCACTTTTCCTTGTATTATTCCTACATGGTTGCAAATTCTGCCCTTCACTCTTGGTCTTAAAATGAGATTCCTTCAGGGGACATATCCTTGAGTGGGGCAGTTTCACTTTTTTTTCAGAAACTACTGACCATTGAGGAAGTGGCCACATGTCTTACCCTAGGGTGTTGGGATTCTGCCCAGAGGACCCTCTAGGAAACTCAGGCATAGGAATTCTGGGGTGAGGACAGATGGGAGTGTCAGGTCTGGTGAAGGATCTGTTCTGGGAAGTCGTCAGTGAACTACAGTGTAGCTTCAGGCTTGACAGGTTCCCAGTGTCACCTTTGCAAGAATAGTGATGTCCGTCTGTCCCCATGAGGTAGCAGTTGTTTTATGTTTCAAGCTTGGTCCTTACACTGTCATTTCCCTCTTCCCATAGTTCTGTTCTTCATTCCTCTCCACTCAATGTCTGGCCTTCCTGATGAGCCCATTCTCAGATCTTTATTCTATTTGTTGCTACGCTTGTTCTTCAGGTCACTCTTTTTTTAAAAAAAAAAATACATTTTATTGATTTTTTACAGAGAGGAAGGGAGAGGGATAGAGAGCTGGAAACATCGATGAGAGAGAAACATCGACCAGCTGCCTCCTGCACACCTCCCACTGGGGATGTGCCCGCAACCAAGGTACATGCCCTTGACGGGAATTGAACCCGGGACCCTTCACTCCGCAGGCCAACGCTCTATCCACTGAGCCAAACTGGTCAGGGCTTCAGGTCACTCTTGTTCCTTACTTTTATGCACCCTTCTCTGGAATCACACCAGCCAGTCCTGTCATTTGCCATCTTCTAATTTTCTCTTCAAACATTGTCAAACCATTTTGTTGGAATATGTAAGTTGTGTATTTCTAGTATGTGTATCCATATCTATATCTATATCTATATATAACCTATATGTATAAAAGGCTAATATGCAAAGTGTCCCCTTGGGAGTTCGATCGGGAGAATTGGAGTGGGATTGCTGCTTGTGACGTACACTCACCTCCAGGGGGTGGCATGGAACATGGCAGGCGACCAGCTGCAGCAGCGTGGTGCTGAGGGAGCTAGGGAAGGAGTAGGCAGGCAGGTGGGGAGGCAGGGGAACCTGATTGTCCCTGATCATTGGTCAGGCCTAGGAACCCTACCCATGCATGGGCCTCTAGTTATACTATAATGTAATGTAGTATAATATAACATAATCCTATCTAATAATAGACAAGCATAGTAATTAACCATACCTCCAATACGATTCCCATTGGCTAATCAGGGCAATATGCAAATTAACTGCCAACAAAGATGGCGGCTAGTTTGCATACTGAAGGCAGGGCAGGACAGTGCCATCCCGCCTGCCCTGCTGCCATCCGGGCCTGGTATTGCGACCCTGGCGGCAGGCGGCCCATATGGGAACAGACCCAGGGCTGGCAGTGGGACCGGCCACACCCACAAATGGCCCTCGGGGGATCCCCAGCTGACAGGTGCTAATACCCCGATCTGCCACTGGCCACACCCACAAACGGCCCTCCCGCGGGGATCCCCGGCTGATTGGTGCTAATGCACCGATCTGCCCAAACTTACACCCGGGCAGCCTTTGCCCTGCATGAACTATGCAGCCGGGAGAAGGGAGAGGGGAGAGGGGCCGCTGGGAGCAGGGCGGGAACTTCCCGGGGTTTGTGTCAGGCAGCCCAGAGCAGAGTGCAAACTATCCCGGGGGGCAGCTGCTTGCTCATTCACGTACTCGCTCACTCATTCGCTCATTCGCTCACTCATTAGTCACTCACTCAGCAAACCCTCTCAGGTCCCTGGCACCAGGCCAGGCAGTGAAGGTGAAGCAGGATAAGACAGGGCTATGTCCTCAAGATGTCAGTAACTCAGTATGCAGCCAGGAGAGGGGCCCCAGGCTGCTGGGAACAGGGGGGAACTTTCCCGGGGTGGGCTTCAGGGAGCCCGGAGTGAGGCCGGAACTTCTGCCTGTTGCCATGGCAATGTGGCAGAAATTCCCGCTCCTTAGCTGCTTGCTCATTCACTCACTCATTATTCACTCACTCAGCAAACCCTCTCAGGTCCCTGGCACCAGGCCAGGCACTGAAGTTGAAGCAGGATAAGACGGAGCTATGTCCTCAAGATATTAGTACTTCAGTAGGGCGAAGCAGGCACATGAACGAGGCAGTTGTATGCACAGATGCAGGGTACTGGGTTCTGTGAGGGCTGTAACTAACGCCGACTTAGTTCTCTTGATAAAATGGGGCCTCGGGAGCCAGGCCGCCCAAGCTTGTAGGCCTGTGGCTAGGCCAGGAGTGGCCGGGATCCTGGAACATGACAGAGGGTGCAGGTCGGGCTGAGGGGTCTGGCCCCACCCCTCACCCTCACCCCTGGGTGCACAAATTTTTGTGCACCAGGCTACTAGTAGCATAATAATGTTCCTGTATATTTCAGTTACATTAGAATGCTATACTTTTTATTTCAGATGATAGGATCAGAAATAAGAAAGGAGAATTGATTTAAAAGCAAGATCTTACTGTAGATATGGAATCCCAAGAAAAGTTATCTGGCCCGACCAACGGAGAGGGTCCTGGATGTGGAGACACCCAAGAACCAGAAGGATGGACAGAAAGACATCAGAGAAGCACTTCAAGTGAGAGAAGGTATAAGTGTGATGAACATGAGAAAAGATTCACTCTGAACTCGAGCCTCATTAGACAAAAGAGAATTCACACTGGAGAGAGACACTGTTCATGTAACGTCTGTGGCAATTTTAATGCAGAAGCCCACAACGTATTGACCGTCAGAGAATACGTAGCCTGTTTTATAGGTTAAAACTGTATCAGTGTGAGGAGTGCAGAAAGCCTTTATCACAATTCACACATCCATGGACCTGCACTGGTGAAATGCCTTTCCAGATGGTGAGTGTGGCAAAGCTTTTCATGACAGCTCAGCCACATCCGACACCAGAGGACCTGCACAGGGAACAAGGCACACCAGAGTATCGACTGGGGGAAATGCGTCAGCCTGAGCTCAGGCCCTAGAGTGTGAGGAGGGTGGGAAGACCTCAGTTACAGCTCACATCTGGGACCCAGAAGAATCCACATGGGAGAGGAGCCCTGGTGACACACGTGTGCGGAGCTACTCCTGGCACCCGTTCTGAGGACACCAAGATGCACGCTGGCGATGGTGTTGCCCTAACAGTGCTGGGCTCTCCACTCCCTGCCACTCATTCCAGAGTCACGTGAACACAGCCTCCAAGCAGCATGGGATGCTTTGCCCACTGAACACATCACCTGCTGAGCTGGGGCGCTGAATGGGCCCATTCGTGTTGTCAGACTCTTCTCAGAAGTCAGTTGCTCAGGAAATCTTAGTGTTTATATTCCTCTTCCCCTTCTCTCCTCCCTATTTTCTGAACTACTTTGAAAAAAAAGAAAGCCAACACCTCAATATTTGGTTAACTTGATCAAATACATTAACCTATCAATTATTTAAACTAAAAACATGGTGAAAGACAAAAACTATTTTGTTATACTGGAATGGGTTATGCTTTGCAGGGCCGGAATGGGTCAAGGCTGGATGGATCGATCAACCTGCTGATCCACAGGGACCTTTCACATCTTTAACCAGACGTGGCAGACAAGCCCCACATAGTTTTTGTTTGTTAGTTTTTTGTAATTTAAAATAATAGCAACTCTTTAAGACTCTGCATATTTCACATAGAATCTGACTTACCAGATTTTCTTATAAAAATACTGGGCACCATTTTTGTCTGTTAATATTTGTATTCTATAAATGCCTATTTAAATCCTTAGCCAATTTTTCTATTGGCTTGTTTATATTTTTCTTACTTTTTTGTAAGAGGTCTTTGCATATTAGGAAAATTAGCCCTGTGTCGTTTAGATGTGACATATTTTGGTCTGACTTTGTAGCTGGACAAGTGGAATGAGAAGTTAACTAGAAGAGGATGTTCTGCCAAAAAAGACAGGAGCCTGCAAGCAGGCCATGTCAGAACAAAGGCTTGCAAGCAAGACTTATTGTTTAGAGGCAGAACTTTCCTTGAGGTGATAAATAGTCCATGAGGGCATGGAAAGTTCAAGGGAGGGTGCACTGCTGCAGGTGGAAAGAGTCTTTGTATAATATAGGAAATTAATAGTGTAATGGATAACTTAGCTCAGATGATCTCATAAGGATGCTTGTTAATCATTGTCACTTGCTGTACTCCGTTGTTATTTGCTGTACTCCCTGAATAAAAGCCATGAGAGCTTTGTGGGGTTTTC
>NW_006291034.1:266506-269354 GCF_000327345.1 Myotis davidii
TTACACTGTCTTCCCCCCCACCCCTCCCCCCCACACACACACTCATGCCCTCACCCCCCTGTTGTCTGTGTCCATTGGTTAGGCCTATATGCTTGCATATAAGTCCTTTAGTTGATCTCTCCCCATAAGCACCACACAGCCGAAAGGATGCTGCCTTTTCTGGACAACACACTCAAGTTTGAGTTATAATTCCTCACACACTATGTGAATGTCATTTCAAGGGAACTACAACTTCATTTCCTCTGTAGAGTTACCTTGTGTGCTCAGGGGACACAGAACTTGTTGAAGCCACTTCCTACAGTCTCCAGTTGAGGTCCTAACAAGGAGATCGGTCATAGCTCTGTCACTCGCCAATGTTTGCTTCAACAGTCTGCCTTCACCGCGCAGCACTGTCCAGTGTCCGTTCTTTGTGTCAAAGCGGAGAGATATCTGTCCATCCAGTCCGAACTCCCAGGATGCGCTGGTGCATCCATTGGATTCCTGTTCACACATCATGCTGCCCTGCAGGGAGAGAGGACCTGTCCCCAGCACCATGGGAAAAGGGTCAGCTTTGTGTTTTGACAGCCTTTGTCCCCACCTGGTGTCCAGCCCTGTAGTTGGTCAAGTGGAATAAAGTTAACTAGAAGAGGACGTTCTGCCAAGAAAAGGCGGGGGCCTGCAAGCGGGCCACGTCAGAAAAAAGTCTTGCACACAAGACTTACTGTTCAGAGGCAGAATTTTCCTTGAGGTGATAAATAGTCCATGAGGGCATGGAAAGTTCAAGGGAGGGTGCATTGCTGCAGGTGGAAAGAGTCTTTGTATAATATAGGAAATTAATAGTGTAATGTATAACTTAGCTCAGATTATCTCATCAGCATGCTTGTTAATCGTCACTTGCTGTACCCCATTGTTATTTGCTGTACTCCCCAAATAAAAGCCATGAGAGCTTTGGGGGCTTTGCTATTCGCCTGAGTGAGCGGTAGCCCTCTGCTTCTCTAAACTCAGTCCTGCACGCCAAGCTCATCTCAGCGTCACCGTTTGCCTCCGTCAGTGCATTTGTTTCCCAGCAGCTCGTTATTTCTGTGGCAGCAACTCCTTTTCCGAGACAAGACTCCAAGGTTCTCCTGAATCAGCTCCAAATAGAGGGCGAACCTGAAGATCGGCCCGGAATGGCCTCAGCCCCGGCCCCCGAGGGACAGCCAGGCCCTGCGCTCGAGGAGGCGGAGGCGCGCGGCTGGGGCTGGGGCTGCGCCGTTGACTTTATTTTCTAACTTTTATTCTCTTCATTCAAAAATTCTAAATGTTTCAGTTACCAGTTCTATTTATCTTTTCCGTTATTGCTTTTCAGTTATGTTTTTAGGCTTTTATGTCATGCTTAGAAAGGTCCTCCCCACTGCAAGGTAGCAAGAGCCTCCTAGCCTGTCTCCCCACTTCTGCTGTCACAGTTTATTTATTAAGTTATTACATATGTGTCCTTACACCGTGTTACCCCCCACCCCTCCCCCCCACACACACACTCATGCCCTCACCCCCCTGTTGTCTGTGTCCATTGGTTAGGCCTATATGCTTGCATATAAGTCCTTTAGCTGATCTCTCCCCATAAGTTTATTTTTAGCACAGCCACCAGAAAAACCTTTCAGTATCTAGGTCTGATCATGTTCTCTGCTTAGAAATTCCAAATGGCTTCCCATCTTGGTGTAAAAAACAATTACCTTTGCACTCACCCACGGCCCTCATATCTCTCCCTCTTTGTACTCCCAGCACCCTGTGCTACTGCAGCTCCAGACACACACATCCTTCACGTTCCTACAATATTTCAGACACTCCGCTCCAGGCCTTTGCACTTGCTGTTTTTCTCCCTGAAACATCTTCACCCCAAATGCCTCATGGCCCTCAGTCTTAGCTCAAGTGTCAGTGCTAGTGAGGTCCTCAGTGTCCATCCTGTGAAAATTGTAAACTCCGTATTTCCTTTATTTTCTCCTTAGTGCTGACATCCACCATCTAATAAACTATATTTTTCTTGTTATTGCCTGCCTCCCCATCTGTGTATTACATATGCGCGCGCACACACACACTTATAAATTCCACGAAGGCAGGGCATTGTTTTGCTTTAACCTATAGTTCCAGCTTCCAGAACAGGGCCTTGCCTGGTAGGTGATTCATCAATAGGTGTGTAAGAAAGGTTAAGAGGGAGGGGAAAACACCTAAATATTACTTAACCCATCAGATTGGCAAAGATCAAAATATTCATAACGTGTTGACAAGTGTAGAGGTAACCTCCTATGTGTTCTACGATTGGTAAGTTGGTACCAAAAGTGTAGACGCTGGTACTCTGCTCTGTAAATCTCTTTCTGGGAATGTATGCAATGGGTCTGCCCTTACACATGAGAAACATGTTCGCAGTAATTTACTGGAGCTGCGTCTGAATAAAAAAAAGGAACAACCTGCGTGAACATTAATGGAGTAATTATCAATAACGTGTGGCAATTGAATATTATGTAGTAGCTTGTGTTTTTTTAAAGAGCAAGACCTAGGAAGTAATCTCCCCAATCAATCGGCAGGAGGCAAAAAGGTATAGAAACGCTGTCATTTGTGTAGAAGAAAGTGAGGGTGGTACATGTTATGAAAGACATGGGTGAAAACATGCTGGAGGACACGAATTCTTTTTAAATTCTATTTTAAATATCGAGCCATGTGAATGCATTCCTTATTTATATTGCTTTTTAAATAATTAAGCTGGAAAAATCTTGAGGGAGGAAAAGTTTTCTTCAAAGCTGTGCTCACTGGCCCCGAGCTCCCTCCCATCCGCCAAAGGACCGCAGCCGGGTCCTCCACGGGCGGGGCTGCCACCGAGACGGGCTTTCTAGAG
>NW_006291034.1:270004-273547 GCF_000327345.1 Myotis davidii
GGGACCTGCGGGTGTGGGTGCAGGGGCACCATCCCGAGACCGGGGCGCAGGCGGTGGCTGTGCTGGAGGATCTGGAGAGGGAGCTCGATGAGCCGCCGGAGCCGGTGGCGAGGGAGTGGCCGGCAGAGGTCAGAGCAGCCCAGCAAAGGGCATTGGAAAGAACACCCCGGGTTGTTTGATGTGAGATTCTAGGGAAGAACAGACTTGGGGAGGGCGCAGTAAGAGAGACACCAGACTGAATCTGTGGGTGTGGAAGGCTGAGGTCAGTGAGAAGCTACAGGAAGGCAAGTGCGCATCAGAAGAAAACAATTTTCTAACGTTCGTAGCCACATGTAGGCTTGGCTACCTTGTAATGAAAAAAATACCACTTTTTCATTGGAGTACTCAACTTGGGGTTAGTAGATATCAGGGGCATGACAGAACAGCGTCATCAAACAAATATAATGTGAGCCACATTCAAGCAAAAAGTGAAACTGTGGTATATTTTATTCATCACAGAATATGTAGTCAAGATAATAGTGAACTGTTTTTTGTATTGTGTTCGAAATTTGGTGTTTATTATACACTTTGCAGATTTCAGTTCTTACTAGCCCTGTTTCAAGTGTTCTGTAAACACATTTTGCTCGTGGCTGTGACACCCGACAAGTGATAGGAGAAACACCCCATTGGGTGGGAGTTGGACTCGATGGCTTTTAAGGTGCCTTCCATGTTGCAGGACTGAAAACCCTGGGCTTCAGCAGGTCACTGTGAGAAGGCACACTGACTGTCACTCTGTGTGCAGAACAGTAGAGATTAGCCCAGAGAGTTCCCTTATTTTTTAGTCATTATTCCCACTTGCAGCTTAACAAGAATTTGTCCCTTTTTCTATATCCGTAGTCTTTGGCAGATGCTACTTTTGATCTCTTCTCTGAAGTTCTTTCACAAAATTTACCTTACAAGTTCAGCCATGCTTCATTGTTCCTAGGTCCTGGCCAAGTCAGAAATACAGGAGACACTTCTGGACAAGTTGGCCCCCTTGGGACAGCTACATGAGTCCCTGGCTGTCCAGCTCTCCCTTGAGAAGATCCAGCAGGAGCCCCAAAGGAATGGTAAGGAGCCAGTTTTCTGTGTGAGGGCGGAGGTGCCTCCTTAGTTAGAGGCGCTTTCTCACTGTCACCTCTCCAGCTGTTCCTCCTGTGGGAGATTATATCCACCTTCCCACCCTTGCCCTATCCTGGGAAGAATTATGCTTTATCTTTTCATTAGATTTAAAAGCTGTTATTTGCCCTAACAGATTGAGGATGAGACTTAAATATTCAGCCTAATATCTTATACTTTTATCTGATATCTGATGATTCTAGGTTTAAACTACCTTAAATTTCCATTTTGAGCAGGGGATTTTGTGTGACACCCTGTATTAGTCTGCTAGGGCTCCCAGAATGGAATTCCACAGACTGGGGGCTTAGGCAACGGAAATGTGTTTTCTCACAGTTCTAGAAGCTGGGAGGTCCACGACCAAGGTGCCACCAGAGCTGTTTTGGGGTGAAGCCTCTTAAGTGTCCTCCCTCTGCTGGTGTCCTCCCTCTTCTTAGACCTGTTGGGTCAGGGCCCCTTCCTGATGACCTCATTTATCCTTAATTGCCTGTTTAAAGGCCCTTTTTCTAAATACAGTCCAAGTGGATTGAATTGGGGCATATGAATTGGGTCAGGACAGTTAATCTGTAATGCACCCCCATGCTGGAAGGATGGGGGAGAGAGCAAAAGTCATCACAGCAGGCTTTTTGTTTGTGTCTCTGTAAGTAAGGTTGGCAGGACTGCGGTTGTGGTTTGCTCCCCATCCTGCTGATCATAGCACTAATTAAAAGCAGGTGTGTAGTGTATCCTCAGGTCACACTGGAAAACACACAAGTTTTACCTACTTTCTCCAAACTTTCCTCACTACTTTAAATTTCACCAGTGTGGTTCTCTCATTGTCTAGGGTCCCTGCCAGGTGGTTTGTCAAATCTGAGAAGTTATTTTAAGTAAGATATTTCTGCTTGGTATCTGGAAGACACAAAATTCACCTAAATGTAATTTAAAGGAGTCTGTTGGTGCTTTGAAGTGGAGTGTTGGTTATTGGTGGGCTTTAGAGGTGAGATTGAGACCCCTGTCCTCTTCACTCCTCTGTCATTGAATATTTGTTGAGCATCAGCTCTATGCCAGGTACCATGAGGTAAGGAATAAAAGTTAAGACACTTGAATCCTTCCGGAAGCTCTCTCCATGGCAGGCCTGCGAGGCACCAGTTTGCATGAGCCGAGATGGGGAACATTCTAGGCTGAGAGAGCAGTTGGGGGAAGAAGTATAAGAGCATCACACATGCTAAGAGCAGCTGCTCTGAGTCTGATTGTGACGGAGAATTTTGTGTGAGGAGCATCAAGGCCAGTGTTGAAGATTCCTGAACACTATACTAGGGAACCCGAACTTCATCCCATCAGCTGGGGGGCTCTCATAGAATTGTAAGTAGAGAAGTGGGTGACACAGAAATCACTGTCCATGATTTCATTTTTTAAAAATTACATAGAAAAAGATTGGAAGGATTACGTGTAAATGTAGACAAAGGTTATTTCTAGATAATGAAATCATAGATGACGTATTTTATAAAATCTGTAAGTGAAATAACAGCAATAGCAGAGAGAAACGATGTTTAAATCAGGGGGTTGGGGAGACCACTCTCAATATAGAGGATGGTCAACTAGAGCAGGAATAAGGCTGGAGAGAGGAAAGGAGAAAATCAAGAGATATTGACTTATTGTAGAATTAACAGATCTGATTGGTTGTGGGGATAGGGTATCAGATAATGTTGTCAGTGACAGGAAAATCAGAAGGGGATGTATAGGCAGACCTTGTTTATAGCGCTTAGCTTTATTGCGTTTCACAGATGTGTTTTCCATGAATGGAAGGCACAACCCCCCACCATCCAAAAGGTTACAACTTGCTTTATTGCGATCATGACTTTATGGTGGTAGTATGGAAACTAAACTCAATATCTCTGATGTCTGCCTGTATCTATGTGAAGAGGAGCTGGCGTGAGTTCAGTTTTTATACGTGTGAATTTTCGTTGCTTGTGAAACATCCAAGTGGAGAAAACCCAGCAGGCAGTGCAGTTTAAAATGTTCTGTATCTGGGAGGAAGGTGTGGGAGAAGGTGGAGATGTGGGAGTCATCTTGGGTAGATGACAAGAAGACATGGGTGTAGGCAAGATTGACCAGGAGGAACATATAAAGAGAACCCCATGACCAGCCGGTGTGGCTCAGTGGTTGAGTGTTGACCTAGGAACCAGGAGGTCACAGTTCGATTCCCAGTCAGGGCACATGCCAGGTTATGGGCTTGACCCCCAATGAGGGGTGTGCAAGAAACAGTCGTTCAATTATTCTCTCTCATCTTTGATGTTTCCATCTCTCTCTCTCTCTCTGTCTTCCTCTCTGAAATCAATAAATATTTATCTTTAAGAAACTGTAACATGCACACAAATCCCTGGAGATCTTATTAAAATTTAGATTCTGACGCAGGAGCTCTGAGGTGTG
>NW_006291034.1:273699-280683 GCF_000327345.1 Myotis davidii
GCAAAAGAAACCCAGTTTGGGTGGAGGAGGAGGACTCTGTGAAGGACTATAGAAGACGTAAGAGAAGCGGAAAGGGGGTTTCACTGAAACCCAGGGAAGAGTCCACCAGACATAGTTGGTTTTCCTAACAGGACACAAGATAAGGACTGATAGATTCAACCCAGCACATGAACCAGGCCACCCACTGTCCCCTCCTGCCTTTTCCTTCCCTTTTGGTGGTTTCTACTCAACACATTCCTCTTAGATCCCTATTAATTATCCTCAGAATGTCTATAGTCCCCATGTACATTCACCATTTACCACTCTGCCTTTGTACAGGTTTGCCCGGTAACCCCTTGATCTCTTCCTAATCTGTTCCCGGGCGTCATGTCTTGCTGCTGTCTTCCTCCCAGGCCTCTCACTGTCTTCCCTGTCAGCATGTGTTTGGATGGTGCTAAAGACCTAATTTGTACATTGTGTGTGGCTTTCCATTTTCTCATAACACGTTTGTAACATTTTGCATGTTCTGTCTTCCATAGGCTTTTGCTTCTCAAACCTAAACTAGGCCATTTGTTATAGGTGACAAAACCAGACCTGAGCATGACGAGTTGTTCCAAAAGGGAGATATTGCAAAGGACATGGAATTCCTTAGGAAGGCAAATAACAGACTGAACCAAGTCCTTCCTCAACATCCCGAATCCAAAAATGCAACTGAAAGTGAGGGCAGGTTAGAGAGGCGGCCGAGCGAAAGAAGACCCTGTAAGTGTGATGACTGTGGGAAGAGTTTTAGTTACAACTCAGCCCTTAGCAAGCACAGGAGAACTCACACTGGAGAAAAACCCTATAAATGTAACGAATGTGGAAAAGCCTTCAATCAACGCTCACATCTCATCGGACATCACAGAGTGCATACTGGAGTGAAACCCTATAAATGTGAAGAATGTGGAAAAGATTTTAGTGGACGCTCAGGTCTTATTCAGCATCAGAGAATCCACACAGGTGAAAAACCCTATGAATGCTATGAGTGTGGGAGGCCTTTTCGGGTAAGTTCAGCCCTTATTCGACATCAAAGAGTTCATGCAGCAAAAGAGCTCTACTAATAAGGGGTCAGTAACAACAGTTCCTTTGCTGTCCAGACCTAATTAGGGACCTTATAAGTTTCCTGAATGTAGGCAAAGCTTCCATCATCAAAAATTTCTCTGGTACCACAGAACCTGAATAAAATTTGCTTTTATTTCTAAAGCAGTTCAGTTTCTTACTTCAGAGCCCTGGCTGGTGTGGCTCCGTTGGGCGTTGACCCATGCACCAAAAGGTTGCTTGTTTAATTCCCCGTCAGGGCAAATGCCCAGGTTGCAGGCTTGATCCTTAGTAGGGGGGTATACAAGCGGTAGCTGATTAATGTTTCACTTTCACATCAATATTTCCCTCCCTTTCTCACTCTCCCTTCTTCTCTCTAAAAAAACAAAAATTAAAGTGTTTTCTTTTTTAAAGTTACTTCAGAAACCCTTGACCATAAACAGCAGTGCTTGTTCCAGTCCAAGAGAACTGTTTCCTCGTTGAAAGACAATGAATTCCAACTTGCAACCCTTTTTTTATTAACCATTCAGTGTATGACTTTAGGCAAAGGCATTCCAGTTCTCTGCCTTCATTTACCTTCTGTGAATTGCCGATGGTGGGACAGGCCCTCCAGATATGTATTAAGTTGAAATTTATGAAAATTGCTTCTGAAATTAAGAACTAAGCCCTGGCTGTTGTGACTTGGTTGGTTGGGCGTCTTCTATTGAAAGGTCACAGATTTGATCCCTGGTCTGGGTGCATGAGAGGCAGCAATGTTTCTCTCTCTCCCTCTTCCTCTCTAAAGTCAATGAAAACTTCTTTTTTTTTTTTTTTAATCCTCACCAGAGGATATTTTTTGTATTGATTTCTAGAGAGAGTGGAAGGGAAGCAGGAGGGGGAAAGAAAGAGAGAAACATGGACGTGAGAGACGTGTCAATTGGTGCCTCCCACACATGCCTCTCTGTGGTCTGGGGAACCTGCAACCAAGGTTTGAGCCTTTGACCTGGAATCCAACCGTCAACACTAGCCACTGAGAAAAACCAGCCAAGGTAATGAAAACTTTTTAAAATATATTTTAATTGATGTTAGAGAGGAAGGGAGAGGGAGAGAGAGATAGAAACATCATGATGACATATAATCATGGATCGGCTGCCTCCTGAACAACGCCCTCCCCCCTCCCCCCAACTGGGGATTGAGCCCACAACCCAGACATGTGCCATGTCCAGTAATCAAATTGGGACCTTCTGGTTCATAGGCTGATGCTCAACCACCCAGCCATGCCAGCCAGGCGAAAACATTAAGACAATACTATTTTTTCACATCATTTTTGATATAATGGCCTAAATATTTAATGCTTTTTTATCTTCAACTAGGGGCTGTATTCATTTTGTTCAAAATTTTTCTTTAGCACTGATAGAAAGGAGGCAACTTAAAAGTCATCATACTAAAGAAGACCAAATGGGAAGGAAAGCATAGTTAGGAGTAGGAGGTGCCAGTACAGGGGGATAATGAGTGTATTAGGGATCCTTAACTTCAGATAAGTCACTTTTCTTCTGAGTCCCCATTCACTGTAAACCAGCAATTTTCAACCAGTGTGCTGCAGGAATTTTTAAAACATGCAAACCTGACTATATAGTCAGGGGCATTGACCTCTTTTCCCTTGATTGTTAAATAAAAAAATGACAGCAGCCAACACAATAGGCATCCAGTATGAATTAACCAATGTTATACCCCTTTTTATTGTCAGATCAGCAAAAATATAGAAATATTGGTGTGCCACAGAGTTTTAGTACTTAGTTTATGTGTGCCATGAGATGGAAAAGGTTGAAAATTGCTGCTGTAAACTGAGGCAGAGGTTGGTCCAATGTAGCCAGTATGCACAAGTGGCCATTTACATCTAAACACACATAGGATGGGAAGTTCAGTTTGTGGTGACATGACCACATGTCCGTGCTCTTAGTCACATGTGGCGAGCAGCTACTGTATTGCACAGCACAGGTGTAGACCATTTTTACTGCTGCAAAAAGTTGTCAAGGCATTGCTGTCTCAATCAAACACAGGTAAGGTACCTTCTGGCTTTGATATTGTGTGATTCTGAGTTCAAGGAAGTAGCAAAAGAGACACCTGAGGAGGCTGCAATAGCAGCAGGAAATAAAATGGAAACACTCCAGAAGAAAACAGTTTGGTAATAATGTTACCTTTTAAGCCTTAAAAAAAAATGGGTGTATTCTAATGGAAGGAAAATGATTATTAAAGTCAATATAATCTAACTAGAGGCCCAGTGCACGAATTCATGTACCAGTGGGGTACCTCGGCCTGGCCTGTGGGATCAGGTTGAAACTAGCTCTCCAACATCACCTGAGGGGACCCAGGTTGCGAGAGGGTGCAAGCCAGGCCGAGGGACCCCACTGGTGCACGATTGGGTCCGGAGAGGGACCACGGGAGGGCTCCAGGGTGTGTCCGACCCGTCTTGCTTAATCCGGGTGGGCTGGTGGTCAGTGCACGTCCTAGTGAGCAATTGAGTGGCCTTAGCATATCTTTAGCATTTTACACTTTGGTTGAACAGATGACCAGACACTTAGCATATTAGGTTTTTATTATATAGGATAATTTGAACTAAGGTGACCCTGTGACGATTAACAGGAATTCCTCAAAGACTAGATATGCATTTGAAGAGAATACCCAACTACAGGGGCATCTGAACGGCACCACCCAAGACCTGCGATCAGCGCCATGGGTACCTTCTCTCCAGGTGCGGCCTCTCGGCTCCGCGGCCCCCGCGGCCCGGAGACCCTGCGACGCGCAGGCGCGGGAGGAGCCCGGAGCGCCGACCATAGAGCTTTCAGTCCTCCCGGATTCCTAGAGGTGCCGGAAGTGTCTGGACGAGCTGCGCATTGACGGCTGATGTCCCCCAGCTGGTGTGGAAGTTGGGGGCCGGAGGTCCCGGTCGTGTTCGGCTCTCGCCCCCTTTCCTACCCGTTCTTCCCCCTGGTGCGTCCGCCATCCGCAGTCTCCCTTCCCCGCCTTGGGCCGCGCCCAGTCCTCGCGGTAAGTACCGTTCGCCCCGGGCCCGAAGGGCGCTTTGTGGCCAGACCGCCCGCTGCTGGGAACGCCTGAGGTTCCGAGCGGGCCGGACCGAGGTGTCGCCCGGACTACGGGGATCGCCACCGGCCGTATACGCGTCCCCAAACTTCTTGCCAGGGAACCTTTCATGAAGGTTCGTTTCTTCATCGCTCATGGATTAGTGGTGTTCTTTGCAGTCCAGTTTATTTGTACTAAAATAGGAAAAGGTTCCCACGTTGTCTTTTAACAGCTGTTTCCACCAAGTGAATTACTTTTACACAGCAATGTTGCATTCCGTCACAATAAAATTCTCATTTTTTAAAAAAGACATATTTTGCTTAAGGAAGGCCCAATTATCTATGGTAACCTATTTTTGCTATTACGTTATTCAGCTCTTTGTAGAGAATTCAGAAAATGGTGGTGATGCCTGGATAATTTTACATTAAGAAACATTTCTGCCGAAACCGTTTTGGCTCAGTGGATAGAGCGGCGTCCTGCGGACTGAAGGGTCCCGGGTTCGATTCCGGTCAAGGGCATGTGCCTGGGTTGCTGGCACATCCCCAGTAGGAGATGTGCAGGAGGCAGCTGATCGATGTTTCTCTCTCATCGATGTTTCTAGCTCTCTATCCCTCTCCCTTCCTCTCTGTAAAAAAAATCAATAAAATATATTTTTTAAAATTAATAAAATAAAATAAAACATTCTGGCAGGTCGATAGTGTTGGGGATCTGACTTTGGGGTTGCAGGTGGTGACGGGGCATCCAGGTTCCTTGGAGATGCAGGACCAGGTGTTCTAAAGAGACAAAGGTCGAAAGAAGGTCCACACTAGAAGTTAGCCCTGAGATGGGAGGGAAGGTGGGAGCCCAGCCAGGGTAATGTGTGTCAGGAGGAAAAGGACAGACCCTGTCAGTACCTTGAGCTACATTATTTGGAAACTAGCGGCCTGGTGCACGGATTTGTGCACATTGAAAGGAAATCAGGAGCCCACGCCCGAGTGCCCGTGGAGTTTCCACGTCCCCTCGAGCCACTGGGAAGTCACGTGGGGAGTCTCTTCTCCCCGCATCTTCCTGAAAAAATATTTGCAAGTGTCCCTTCTGCGGCCAGGGTCATGCCTTGCTGGCCTGGAGGTCCCTGGTGGACGCCTTGGGCTGTGCTGGATGCTTTCCACCACTCAGAGCCAGATAAGAGACACTCTGATGTGAACAATACAAAGTTGGGGATCTTGGGGGATGGGGGTGCTCTGTTGCCCACATCCCCACCCTTCAGATCCATCTCTCTTTGACTTTTACCCTGATTGTCAGTTGCCGCTTGTGGCCACTGTTACGTTGCTGCCTTCCTCTGTAGCTCCAGGGCAGTCGGTAAGGGATGAGATTTGATCTCGATGCACGAGACAGAGTTCCAGGAACCCAGTGGCGATATCAGGCTTGTCCTGGTTACTCCAAGTGTCACAGTTCCAGGAACCCAGTGGCGATATCAGGCCTGTCCTGGTTACTCCAAGTGTCCGCGCTTTAACGCTTCAACCGTTCTCTGGAGATTGTAACTGCAAGCTTATGGTGTACAAGGTATGTAGCAGTGCGCTAAGTGGCAGGCGGCTGAGGAGGAGCCTGAGCCGGCTCTGGGTGCCATGCCACTCCCACTCACACCAGCCCCACTGCGCCTGCTGCTGCAGCTCAGTAGCATTGCTGCAGAGGCCGGAGAGGCTCCCTGAGCCCCGCTTCTGGCTGAGCAGCGCTCCCACTGTGGAAGCATACTGACCACCGGGGGCAGTCCTTGTGTGGAGCGTCTGCCCCCCTGTGGTAAGTGTGCGTCATAGTGACTGGTCAACCACTCATTCCCGTCATTCTGGTCATTGGTTCGTAATGGTCACTGAGGCTTTTATATAAATAGATTAGTCTCATCTGTTGAGAGAGGGGGACAGGTAGAGACCTGAAGTGTGTAGAAACAGTACAACTAGTGTGGAAATGCTGAAAGAATTTGTCATCCGCTCTGAGGGCCAGAACTTCTGTTAGATGCAGTCAATCAGGTTTCCTGACCTTGTTTACCCATGTTCCACATCCCCAATGAGAGAGAACAGAAAGAAGGGATTATTCCCTACATGGTTGGGCATGACAGAGGCTATGGAGGTCAGGCAATCCTTCTGCAAGAGTGCAGAGGGTCCCTTAAACAACTGAGCTGTGATGTCCATGGCATGGTAGGGAGCTTGTTAAGATGTCTCAGTAAATCACTGTGACTTTTGACTTCCCCTAACACTTGCATTTTCTGTTTGTAAAGAAGTCCTTTAAAGAAGAGCCTCTCAGAAGGTCCTTCTCTTAAGAAGATAAAGAAGGTGGTGGAAGCAAGTCTCCTCATCTTTCCAGGCCCTACATGGCTGCAGAATCAAGCAAGTCTTTAGCCCCATCTCCATCCAACCAGGCCCCTGAAGAGGACCTTGTCATTGTCAAGGTTGAGGAGGATCATGGTTGGGACCAGGAATCCAGTCCACATGAACACAACCCTCCTGGCCAGGAGCTATTCCGCCTGCGATTCAGGAAGCTGTGCTACCAGGAGACACAAGGACCCCGAGAAGCTCTGATCCAACTCCGGGCACTTTGCCATCAGTGGCTGAGGCCAGATTTGAAGAGCAAGGAGCAGATCCTGGAGCTGCTGGTGCTGGAGCAGTTCCTGAGCATCCTGCCCCCGGAGCTGCAGGCCCTGGTGAAGGAACATCGGCTGGAGAGTGGGGAGGAGGTGGTGACCCTATTGGAGGATCTGG
Source organism: Myotis davidii (assembly GCF_000327345.1). Lineage (NCBI taxonomy): Eukaryota > Metazoa > Chordata > Mammalia > Chiroptera > Vespertilionidae > Myotis > Myotis davidii. The sequence continues at coordinate 280,548 of NW_006291034.1, forward strand.
AGAGGCAGATTGACATCCTAGGACGGCCAGTAAGTGGCAGGCAGTGTGTGTGCTGTGCCTGGGCATCCTGGAGACTGGGTGGAGGGGCAGTGGCACCACAGTGCGAGCAGAAATGCATTCCTATGCAGAATGCTAG
>NW_006291034.1:280696-287290 GCF_000327345.1 Myotis davidii
GTGGCATGGCTTATATTTACAGAATTAATTTTTTTAAGGTATAAATCCATTTTTTATCCTTATCACATCCCTACACTGCATTATTGCTCATATTTGCAAGGTGCATAGATAGCTTAAATTACTTTTTCAGGGGCACCCAAACATTAAAGGTAGATCTGAGACCAGAACTAAGATTTCTTAATTCCTCATCAGAAGGTTTTTCCTAGTGAATGGCTCTGCTTTGTTCCTGGTGATCAATCTTCCCTGGCCTTGGGAGTGCAAAGTACATGTTGGGCACAGGGAGGGCATCAGCAGATGTTTTCCTTTGGTTTCTGTGCAAATCAATGTGTTTGTACTCTTTGCTGCTGGAGGAAATCAGTGAGGTCTGCTGCTTCCTTGCCGAGCCGTGTCTTGAAAATGTACTTTTATCCCTCTTCACCTCGTTTCTCAGAGGGATCCCTTATAACGCAACTGCTCATTGTGTCCAGGTCCCGGCTCGTGCACATGGTCACAGGGTCCTGTGGGAGGAGGTGGTGCACTCGGAACCCGCACTAGAGCCTCCAGACGCAACGCTTCAGCCTCCAGCAACCCGGCACATAGCTCCTGGGCTCCACGGGCCCCGAGACAGAGGTGAGGAGCCGGGTTTCCCTGATGAGGAGGATGTAGGAGGGAACCCCATCTTGTTTCTTGGGAACCACTCTTTACAGACCATTCGTAGTTGTGGTGTCAATGTTTATCTAGGCTTCACATACAGACTGTCAATCCCAAGGCTGAACTCACGAGCAAAGTAAACAATTTGGCAACTTCTATGTATTCATACATTTCTGTTACCCCAGTGTATTGCCAAAAAAAGTTTTTGAGGTTTATTGGTATCATCATGCCACTTTATTTGTAAATATTTCAGTATGTATTTCCTCAAACATTCAGATGTATCACTGATACAACACTCATCTCCTCCACAGCTCACATTCCTATTTTGCCTGTGGTTCCAATAGTGTTCTTCCAGAGTCCAGTCCAAGACAACACTTTAGTTATCCAGCTTTCTGTCTATCTGGCAGGAACACTCAGAAGTGAGGTTGTGTCCTCAGGGACACAGCAGCAATTTGTCCTGTTATTGCTGATGGTAATTTTGGTGACTTGGTTGAGGTTATTTTTGCTGGGTTACTGTTTTTCTTTTTGTAATTAATAAGTAACTTGTGGGGAGATACTCTTGAGTCTGTGTAAGTAGCCTGGTCCTCATTACAGTATTATTGCTAAAATACTACTTTGAATAGTAATTGATGTTTCTTGACTGAATCAGTGATTAAAAAGCAAGTTACAAAATGATAACTTTCTGTTACTCCTTCTACGTTCATTTGTTTCTTATAATGGAGAGTGTTCCCTTCTCCCTATTTTAATTTTATTTGTCAGTATGGACTCAAAAATTCTATTCTTTCCCATGAATATGTTGTTACTACCATTATTTTGATGCTTAAATTGTCTCAGATTTGCCAGAGGAGGCCCCTTCAGTCTGGCTCCTACATCCGTTTGGCATTTCCCATCGTTGTTTGAGAACTTACTTCCTTACAGAACAACACATCCCAGTCCTCACTCAGACCTGCCCTGCATTTGTTATGGTTTTACATGTGTGGCTTATAGAAGTTTGTTCTTTAAAATTGGCTTTTTAATATTTCTGGAGAAGAAACATAGAAGCAGTTTCATTCATCAATATAATTCTTGTGTGATGTGCTGAGGCCTGCTGCTGGTTTTGTGCTGTGCTGTCTGGTATCTGGCAGCAGATACTGGCAGTTGTGTAGACATATGTGAAAATCACAGTAAGTAGAGGTTGCCAAGAGATTGGGACATAAAGGGCTCCTGTAACCAGCACAAAGATAGAATGTAGCTCTGGTCGGAGGAGAAAGTATGCAGCAGTCCCTTTAGGAAGCCATGCAGTTTGTGTGTTTTATGTGCAGCGTCAGGCTGAGAGGGACATCAAAGTGTGGATGTTTTATGGACAACCAGAGGTCTAGAGCCAGAGCCAACCTATCAGCATTTCCTAGTAATATCTGTGGCATGCATTTTGGCTTAAATACAGATAATTTTATAATGAATTACTGCTGACTCCTGCAAGCACAACATAAGGCTGTCCTCATTCATAGCTTCTTTCTCCTCCTCAGCTGTATCTGCTTCTCATAGTCCCACCCCTTCCCAGAAAGGAAGTCCTGGAGACCAGATGGCTGCGTCACTTCTAACAGCAGGGTTCCAGGTGAGTCGTGCTCCTTCTCACTGAAGCCCCATCGCTGTCCTTGGTCATGGTCATGGCCTATAGCCCGTGTGTGGACTGCCTGTAGCAGAGCTCACCCAAGAACTTGCCCAACATCCTTTTGAATAGAGGCAGATTGATATTTGACTTGTTATGTCTTCTTCCCAGCTGATCAGTACATTCCCAGCTCTTGACCCTGTCTAATGCTGGTGGGGCACTGGCACCTTGGGTTTGAGCTGTGGAACAATCCAGTCCTCAAATGGGAGTTTATTTTATTTCAGACTTTGGAGAAGATTGAAGACATGGCCGTGTCCCTGATTCGAGAGGAGTGGCTTCTTAATCCGTCACAGAAGGATCTGAAGGGAGATGACAAGCAAGAGAGTCACAGAAGCATGTTCTCCCTGGGTGAGTGGTGTTCTGGTTATTTTAATCATAGTTAAGGTTTTTTGTTGGTTCATTTGTCTGTTGGCTTGTATTTGATGTATACTTACATTGTGAGCTTTCTGAAAGGCAGTTGATTGTAAATTCAGGATTCAACATAAAAATACAATATTGAGACTTCTTGAGGTCTAAAGTGGAACCAGGACTGACTTAGCTTGCTCTTTTAGTCCTGTCTGAGTTCACTTTTTTCTTCTGCACCCAGTCCCCATAGGGTATTTACATAGATTTCTCTCACTTAGGCCTCTTGTGCTCCTTCCCTTTTATGACTGTTTGGGGATTTTTTTTCCATTTTTGTCCCACTCATTAGATTATCTAGTTGTTCCATAATCCTTCCCACTTCCTGGCTTCCACTTCTCCTCAGCTTTCCCTTCCCTGCTTTAGACCCCTTTCCAATAACTTGTCTTTTTCATGGCACTTCTTCCCCAGTTAGCCGGTGGTACTTGGGTTTGACTTGCTCCTGTCTCTTCATGTTTGAAAGCATTTTGGAGACAAATGTAAGCTTTGCAATTTGTGTAGCTGTTCCATATTTATTTTCCCTTTCTCCTATCTTTGATTCCTTTCCCCTAACAAAGAATAGGAAGTGACATTTGCTTGATGACTTATTACATTTTTGTTTCAGGTGGTGAAACCAGGAATGAGAACAAGGAATTAGCTTTAAAACAGGTAATATCTACCGGAGCCCAACTACATGGAGAGACAGCTGCGAAATGCAATGGTGATATTATCGGGGGTCTTGAGCGTGGAGAAGCCCAAGACCTTCTGGGCAGATTAGAGAGGCAGCGGGGGAATCCCACCCAGGAGAGACGACATAAATGTGATGAATGTGGAAAGAGCTTTGCTCAGAGCTCAGGCCTTGTTCGCCACTGGAGAATCCACACTGGGGAGAAACCCTATCAGTGTAATGTGTGTGGGAAAGCCTTCAGTTACAGGTCAGCCCTTCTTTCCCATCAGGATATCCACAACAAAGTAAAACGCTATCACTGTAAGGAGTGTGGCAAAGCCTTCAGTCAAAACACAGGCCTGATCCTGCACCAGAGAATCCACACTGGGGAAAAGCCATATCAGTGCAACCAGTGTGGGAAGGCATTCAGTCAGAGTGCGGGCCTCATTCTGCACCAGAGAATCCACAGTGGGGAGAGACCCTATGAATGTAATGAGTGTGGGAAAGCCTTCAGTCATAGCTCACATCTCATTGGACATCAGAGAATCCACACTGGGGAGAAGCCCTATGAGTGTGATGAGTGTGGGAAAACCTTCAGGCGGAGCTCACATCTTATTGGCCATCAGAGAAGCCACACTGGGGAAAAACCCTACAAATGCAATGAGTGTGGGAGGGCCTTTAGTCAGAAGTCAGGCCTTATTGAGCATCAGAGAATCCACACTGGAGAGAGACCCTATAAATGCACAGAATGTGGGAAAGCTTTCAATGGGAACACTGGCCTCATTCAGCATCTGAGAATTCATACAGGGGAGAAGCCCTATCAATGCAACGAGTGTGGGAAAGCTTTTATTCAGAGGTCCAGTCTCATTCGACATCAGAGAATCCACACTGCAGAAAAATCTGAGACCATAGGAGTTTAGGGGAAAACTTGAGTCATAGTTTGGGCATTATTCCACAGTAAAGGAACCACATGCTGGTGAGAGGTCTTTCAGTGTAGTAAAAAGGCAGAAAGTTTGTCATCATTGTGACCTGATGCAGGGTCGGAATCAATAGCGGGGGCAGTTAGAATAGCTCTTGAGTAGTTTTGGCCCAGTGCCTCAATGCAGGTGGATTAGCTTGACTGTTTTGGGAGGTGTCTGATGGCCCAGCGTACCCCTTAGAAACTTAAAGAGTGAGTTGCTTGTGGCTTGAGGCACCTAACACCAAACTTTGTCTTCTGTGTGAGTAGCTGTAGATTCAAGTCAGGCTGCTCCTGGCTCCTCTGCTTCCTCCCACCTCTGTGACCCCCTTTTTGGTTAGTCACTCAGAGGGGCATGTGTGTGCTCTTCTTCCTAGGAAGCTTGCTGTAGAGTGCGCAGCAGCCTCTGTGAGACTTAGATGTGCATTTAGCTTTCTAAGAATCTAGTTCTAGGTAAAATTTTTATAGACAGGTTTTCAAGCTTAGGTGTGCATTTTTTTGTAATGTTCTTGGTTAATCAGTGAAATTCATATTCCCACTCATACTCAGAATGCTATATTTTTAACAGTACTCCAGCATTTTTCTCCACATGTCACCTTCACTGACTCCACTCAGTTACTGAACACCAGAAGTGTCCTCCACCCCAAGCCCCAGGCCCTGAGTCAGGCAAGGAAGTGCTGCATTAGTGATGGTTGGGGGACTGTGCACAGGAAGGTGAGTGCAGACAGTCCAACTGCTCTTGAGCTTGGATGGTTGCCCCTTGTGGTGACATCTGGCTCTCCTTTCCACCTCCCCACTGCACGCTGTGGTAGACGGGTGCTTTACACCATTCTAGTTATGGTGTCACATGGGAGAAGGTGCACTCATCCCTCTAGCCCGTCTCAGTGCTGCTCTCACAGGTCCTGACTAGGGGAACCTTGTTACCACCCTGGACCCCCTTTGGTGGCCAGCACCTCACACGCCTCTTGCCATTAGCTTACATTTCACAGCTGTGATCTCTCAAGTACCTCGCTTCACAGTTGCTCGTTTTTCTTAATTTGGGTGCACACTCCATCTGTCTTCCAGCAAAGACCACAGTAAAGTCATCGTCACCAGGACATTTCATCTTGGAGGCTAACTTAAAGTAACATCAGAGTTCACACATCCACACGGGCTGTCTTTCAGTTGTGTGGTTGTAACTGTTTTAGTAGTGTTATCACTGCAATAAGCATTCCTTCAGGTATTCTCGTTAGATAAACCACATGGGAAAACTCTTTATTACTCTTGAGTCACATCTCGTTTTTTACTTTGATTACTGAGATGGCCTCAGAGTCACCATTTGATAATGTCATGCCTTTTTTAGTTTTTATCCTTGATCTGTATTTCTACTGTACTGTGGAACTTACCTTGTATCTCAGAAATTCTCTTCTCCTTTGGCTTGTGGGACACTTCTTGGCCATTTTTTTCCAATTTCTAGCTTTTCTCTATTTTTCTCCTGCCCACTGAACATATTCACTAGCTTTTCTGTTCTCACTCTAGTTTATCCATTTTGATTGTCAGTAACCATATTTCCCACTGTCTCCCAACACAACTTGATCTTTGAAAACAGAACTCATCACTCTTTGTCCCCCAAATACCATTTTCCTTTTCACATATATAGGCACCATTACTTAATTTCTTTATCCTGATTAGACTCACTATCCTTTGTTTTCTTTTTTTCTATTAATCCTCACCTAAGGATATTTTTCCATTGATTTTTATAGTGTGACAGGGAAGAGGAGAGACAGAGAGAGAAAAACATCAGTGTGAAGGAAACAGATCAATTGGTCGCCTTCCACATGAACCCCGAGGATTGAGCCTGCAACCTTTGACCGAAATCAAACCCAGCAGCCCTCAATCTGTGGGCTGATGCTCTATTTACTGATCCAAACCGGCTAGGGCTATGTTTCTTATCACAATCTTGTAGGTGTCTTGTTCTGGTCTCCATTCTACATGTCCAAAATCTTGCTAAGTTGTTCCAGTTCTAACTTTTATCCTGAGGCTGCACAATTACAGATGGACATTTATGGTGACAGTAATAAGTTCATCTACAGCATAAAATGTGTAAAACCTTCCATTTCTGACATTTTCTCATAGGAGTTTTTTCAGATCTGTATTATCTGGGGCCCAGTTTATTGCAATTCTTTCTTTCTAGTGTCCCTGCTCTTCAAGATCTGCATCTTGTAGGCATCCAAGACGATCTTTTTGAAACTCCATTTTCATTGTCTTATTTTCACTCAAGAACCCCCAGCACATAATTCTCATCAAAGCAGTGATGTTCCAAGTTCGCCATTA
>NW_006291034.1:287576-290778 GCF_000327345.1 Myotis davidii
CTTATTACTTTGGGAACAGACCTATTTCCATAGTCCATCATTAACTACCTATACCCAAGACTAAAGCCAAAAATTCCAATTTTAAGAAGCATATGTGAAAAGTTGAAATATGAACTCCCCATTTGTTTGGAAGACTTCTTTATCAAGAAAGAAAATATCAAACATTAAAGATCACTCTGTTGTTGCAAAAATGCTTGATAACAGGCTTTTAGGTCGTGCCAGTCATTGGTTCTCAACTGGAGAAATTGGGCATTTTCAGAGACATTGTTGGTGGACGGCTGGAATGCATCTGGTGTCTAGTGGGTAGAGGATGGAGATGCAGCTAAACATCTTGCGTGCCCAGGACACAAAAATCCCATTGAGCTCTAGCTGGTTTGGCTCAGTGGGTAGAGCGTCAGCCTGCAGACTGAAGGGTCCCGGGTTTGATTCTGGTCAAGGGCACATGCCTGGGTTGTGGGCTCGGTCAGATGTGCAGGAGGCAGCCAATCAATGATTCCCTGTCATCATTGATGTTTCTCTCTCTTCCTCTCTGAAGTCAACAAAAATATATTTTTTAAAAATCCCATTGAGAAACAATGGCCTACATGTATTTAATGTATATTACTGTATAAAATATTAGCATTGTAAGTAGAAAAATTAGCTATGCCAAGCTTTTACACCAATCCTAAGTGTGTATATATCTTGTAATTTGTAAGAGTATAAAAGAAAAAAGCCCTAATGTTTGGCATTCACAGCAAGGTACATGCCAGGGTGATGAGAAACTTTAAGTTGTCGCTGTTGTAAGGTTGCTGTTAGCATCAGACATATTTCCATCATTACAGCAAGTGGGAGGTGTTGCAGGAGTACAAGCCTAGCTCTAGCATCTGCTCCTTGCTGTGCACCTGGGGCCGTAGCCACAGCCGCAGGAGGGGGGGGTGGGGGTGGGGGTGCGGTCTCCGGTTTGAGGAAGCCACAGAGGCGCTGACGGAACTGCTCCAGAGCCAGGGGGTCCTCCTCCTCCACCTTCACCGCCAGAATCCCCAAGGCTCACGTGGCGTGTCCAGAGTACCGCTCTCCCCCACCCCCATTTCTCAGGCTGCACACGGACCTCCCTGCAGCTGGAGTTGTTCCGAAGAAGGTCCCTGGAAGGGGGATGTTGCTGTCAGCCCGTCCAATAGTAAGGACACCCTGGGCGCAGCTGCAGGGGTTTCTCCAGGAAGCCATGTGGAATCCCAAGGATGCGCTGCTGAAGACGGTGGGAAACTGAGGGAAGCCCGAGTGGGAATCGCCTCCCCGGGCTCTCCAGGGAGCACCTCTTGGTGGCTTTTCCTTTAGCAACCATGTCCTTAACTTCCACTCTGGGGACAAAGTAGGGGAAGAGAAAGAATGGCAGGCTCTGTGTCATGAGAAATACTCTGTAAAGATTCCGCAGGGAGGTAAGTGCTCAGAGACAAGGTTGACTCAGTAGGTGACATTAAATTGACAGCAATTTAGAAGTAGAAAGCAGAACGTCCTTGGAGCTCTGGGCAGGAGGACCTGAGAAACTTTGCCAGGCACTGGCTTATGGAGAATAGAGGCAGTCCCTCCTCCCTGTCCCCTCAGCTGCCATTCCCTTTCCTCCCCTTCAAGGCCAAACTACTTGAAAAGAAGCACTCGTCTCTGCCCTTAGTCCTCACCCTCACTTTCTTCTCATCATTAACACATTGTAGGCAGCAAAGCCATTGGGAGTGCTCCTTCCACAGTAAGTACACACACAACCACTCTCCATGACTCCTCACAGGCAACAGACTTAAAGGCTTTCCACTTCCAGAAACGGTCTACTCCCCGACCTCAAGGACCTATTCTCTTCTGCTTCCTTTCTTCTGGGTTCTTTTTAGAGCTCATTTACAGTTTAGCATTGTGGTTATTTCCAAAGTCTCTCCCACCAAGTTACCTCTGCTCAAACACCTGCTTTTAATATATTCTGGTTGGATGATCTTGGTAAATTAATCTCTTTCTTTCTGATTTTCTCAATCTATAGTAAATGCGAATAGTACTTCCTATATAAGAGATAATATGCTAATTAGACTGAACAGCAGAACAACTGTCCAGACGATCTTTCAGATGACTGTCCGGACGACCTTCTAGACTAATCCAGGGCTGTGAGGTCCAAGCCCCTTGCACGAATTTCGTGCATCAGGCCTCTATTTCTATATAATAAAAGTCTAATGTGCAAATCAACCAAACAGCGGAACAACCAGTCGCTATGATATACACTGACCTCCAGGGGGCAGATGGTCAATGCAGGAGCTGCCCCCTGATGGGCTGTGCGCTCCCACAGGGGGAGCACCACTCAGGCAGAAGTTGGGTTCACAGCTGGTGAGCACAGCAATGGTGGTGGAAGCCTCTTCCACCTCTGCTGCAGGTAGGCGGTAAGGAGCAAGGGGTCCTGGACTGTGAGAGCCCCGGACTGCAAGAGGGATGTCTGACTGTCTACTTAGGCCTGAATTTTGTGCACCAGTCCTCTAGTATACTATAAGCTAGAAACCAATCTTTCAGATGACTGTCCGGACGACCTTCTAGACTAATCCAGGGCTGTGAGGTCCAAGCCCCTTGCACGAATTTCGTGCATCAGGCCTCTATTTCTATATAATAAAAGTCTAATGTGCAAATCAACCAAACAGCGGAACAACCAGTCGCTATGATATACACTGACCTCCAGGGGGCAGATGGTCAATGCAGGAGCTGCCCCCTGATGGGCTGTGCGCTCCCACAGGGGGAGCACCACTCAGGCAGAAGTTGGGTAGACAGCTGGTGAGCACAGCAATGGTGGTGGTAGCCGGTTCCACCTCTGCTGCAGGCAGGCGGTAAGGAGCAAGGGGTCCTGGACTGTGATAGCCCCAGACTGTGAGAGGGATATCTGACTGCTGGCTTAGGCCCAGTGGGGAGTCGTGCAGAGGTTAGCTGATCGATGGTTCTCTCTCATCATTGATGTTTCTCTCTCCCTCTCTCCCTTTCTCTCTTAATTCAATAAAAATATATTTTTTAAAATGTAGATATACACACACACACACATATTTTCCCCCCTGGCTCCACACACACACACACAAACAGGGTCTCTGGAGTCAAACTACCTCAGTTTGAATCTGGGCTCTACCCTTTACTAGCTGCAAGTCACTTGAACTCCCTGTGTCTCAGTTTCTACACTTAAAAATTTCTAATAATAACAGTAGCTGCCTCCTGT
>NW_006291034.1:290852-292169 GCF_000327345.1 Myotis davidii
TTGTCCATTTTTTTTTAAATTGTATTGTTTATTTTTGTTTTGTTAAGTTGTATGAGTTCCCTGTAAATTTCGAAGATGAAACTCTTATCAGAGATAACATTGTCAAATATGTTCTCCCATGCATTGGGCTTTCTTGTTGTTTTGATGGGATGGTTTCTTTTGCTGTGCAGAAGGTTTTTATGTTAATGCAGTCCCATTTGCCAGGTACCTGCTCCTGACTGGGGATTGAATCTGAGACCCTTTTTGTGCATGGTGTGTTCTAACCACTGAGTCACACTGGCCACGGCCTTAAGTGAGGGGTGTGTGTGCTTGTGTGTGTAATTTAATGAAAAGTGCTTAGAACAGTGCCTGGTTTATAAGCTTGGCTTCCCCTAAAATGGAAGGAAACTCTCAGATTCCTTTGAACTAGATTGTAAGCCAGACGTGGCTGCAGTGATTTTGCTGGACTGAGCTATCAGTACATCCCATTTCCACCCTATGGAACGCAAGGTTGATAACGTTTTAAGTGGAAAATTACCATTCCTATGTTCTGACTTAGCTTTCCCATCACGTTCCAAGTCTGTCAACTAACCAAGTAGATAACATTAACGGTAGAGAATCAAGAGCACAGTCATCTGTGTGCATTTTAATGCCCGGAAACATGATCTTGTATGAAATGTTTGTCATTGCAGAGAGTGAACAAAGCGGGTGGGGAAAGTGGTCCCCAGACAACACTTTTTTTGAAAAAAAAAATGAACTAGATAATGAGACATCCACAAGACTGAGCTGTTTCATGGTAGAAAAGAATTTAAGAATAAAAAAAATCATGACTTTGACCCTCACTTGGCAAAGAGGCTGAGCTCAAACTTCGATTCCAAAAGAAGTTTTCTTCCAGGGGAACCTCGGAGCTGGGCGTCTGCAATGTGTGCGCTTTCCCGGGACGGAGGGCGGGCTGCTCTCGGGGGGGTGAGGCAGAGGAGGTGGGAGGGAGGCCCTCGGTCCCGGGCTGAGATCTGGCCGTGAGAGGGAGGCGGAGGCAGGACATGGAGGGAAAGGCCGGCGTCTGGGAGGGCGCGTGGCAGCGCAGGGCTCCGTGATGCCAACTCCTCTCCTTTCGTCCCCACGGGCTCGGCTCCGGTCGGGGACCGTCAACCCCGAACGGGCCCTCCCTGCCCTTTACCTCTCGGGACACAGCCCTCCCGACGCCTCGGCCCAGACCAGCGCCTCTCGGCCCCGGTGCGCGGGTTGGGGTTTCGCCTGGCGACCGACGGAAGCGGAAGCAACGCGGGACGGACGGTGATGCGCCTGCGCAGCCGGGCACGGAGCCGCCATATTTCC
>NW_006291034.1:292336-301880 GCF_000327345.1 Myotis davidii
CGCAGGGGAGAGACCCTCAGGCCCCCGTGGGGTCCGGGGGGCACCCCTCCCCTCCGCGGCGTCCCCGGATACCGACAGCTGCACCCCGGGCTCCCCAACTGCGCCTTCCGGTCCTCTCCCTCCACCTACGGCGACGGACACCGCCACCATCCCCGCCGCTATGCGAGCGGCAGCGGCCAGTGGTGGGCGAGTGACTGCGAGCTGCAGAAGGAGGAGAAGGAGAGGGAGAGCGCCCAGCAGTGGAGGCTGAGAGGGCGGGAGAGGATCGGGGCGGCGGGAGCCCCTGAGGTGTGGGGGCTGTCCCCCAAGTACCCCGAGCCGGATTCTGACGAACACACCCCGTTTGACAATGAAGAGGTAAACACTCAGAAGACCAACAGTTCAGATTCTATCTCTGAAGAAAAGAGGACAAAGACCAGTCGTTCAAAAAACAAGAAAAGAAGAAAGAAAAAGTCCAAAAGGAAATCCAAGAAATATAATAGTGCCAGTGCTTCAGACTCTGACACGAATCCCAGCTCTGACGATGGGAAAAGGAGAGCCAAGAACAAAGGGAAGAGAAAGAAACACAGGAAAATGAAGACTAACAGAAACCGCGCTGACTCCGGCTATAAGGATTCAGAAGGGGAGTTTCGAGAAGATACGCGGATGCTTCACTCCAATATGGCAGATACCATGGATCTAATAGGTCCAGAAGCACCTATAATACTCACCTCTCAAGAAGAGAAACCTTTGAACTATGGCCACGCTCTGCTCCCAGGGGAAGGTGCAGCTATGGCCGAGTACGTAAAAGCGGGAAAGCGTATCCCACGAAGAGGTGAAATTGGGTTGACAAGTGAAGAGATTGCTTCCTTTGAGTGCTCAGGTTATGTTATGAGTGGTAGCAGGCATCGCAGAATGGAGGCTGTACGGCTGCGGAAAGAGAACCAGATCTATAGTGCGGATGAGAAGAGGGCCCTTGCCTCCTTCAACCAAGAAGAGAGACGGAAGAGAGAGAATAACATTTTGGCCAGTTTTCGAGAGATGGTGTACAGAAAGACCAAAGGGAGAGATGACAAATAGAGACGTTTGTTCTACAGGACTTTGAACAACAATTTTACATAACCAAGTAGTCTTAAAAGGCTTTCTGGTGTCACTGTATCTATCTACTGTGTTAGTAAGTCCTCCAAGGAAAAGCTGTTTTTTGAGATCTTAGCAATTTATCTTTTATGTTTAATGTAATAATTAATATATTCACATAGTTTTTAAAATATTGAACTACAGGAGAGTCAGTAAAATGCCTTCCACTCAAGTCCCTGATCCTCCTACCCAAAGACATCTCTTTTTTGTGTCTTCTATATCTGCCCATGAGCTCTTTGTACATACAGGTATATTGCTTCATTCTGGTTGCATTTAACAGACTGTTTAAAAGAAATAGAGATTTACTGGCATCTAATAAAAGTGCAGCAGGAGGATGGGTTTCCTGTGTGGCTGTAATGGGACTACACCTTCTTTCCTCTTAATTCTTTATGGGTCATTATCCTCTTCAAGCTGGTTTCTCTCAAATAAGGTCTGCCAAAGCCCCTAAGTTAGGTTATGTATTTCCTAGTCCATCAATAAAGGAAGAACATTTTTGTCGTGCATTGCAAACAATCCTGAAGTTCAGCTGAATTGGAATAGCTTTGGTCACATGCCCATCCTCATTAAAAAATGTTGCTGCCCATGGAAATAGTATGGCTCACTCCTGGATCTATTTGTGTGGTCACCTTATGGGTTACATGGGAAAGGAAGGATACCTGAATGAAAATCAGGGTAATATTGGGAATGGGAGATAGGCAACCAATAAATTCCCACATAAGTTTTGAAAGATTTATTAAAAGCAGAATAGAGAGTACATGTGCTGAATGCCAAATGTTGATGAAAGGTTGGCCTTGACTGATAAACCAGATATATGATTGAAGGGGGCAAAAGGGATTATCCATAAAAATAGATATGGAAGAGAAAAGATGAAGATCCAGAGTGCATCAATCTTCCAAAGAGTAGATTAAGTGCCACCTAGAGTAGGAAGAGAATGAAAAAAAAGAGAAGGTATAAAGCAGTTGGTAGAGCTCATGAAAAGGAGCCCAGTCCATGAGGAAAAACCACATGGATAAGACAGTTAGCATTGAGATGCTGACTAGCACCATTGTTGTAGAAGACTTTAGAATGAGTTTCATTTATAGTGTATGATAAGGTCATTGTTGTCATCCAGTGTCCTTTGTCTAAACCCGGAGCTTTCATTTGGATAACCAACTTTGCAAAGCTCAAGACCCTTGTAAGGCTCATAGAGCTGAAGATGTGGGGGTGGTTTGGAATCTGTCAAGGCAGAGCTATATGGAAGGGCAGCACCTTTACCCCAGAGTTTGACGTAATTGGCACTGGACCACACTAGCTTCAGATTTTCCCCAAAGATGTTTGGGGAACACTGGTGAAAGACACCTTGTTACATATGTATATCTCCATTCTTAGAAACAAACCATACTGCACTATATACATGGATCTACACCTGGCATTTTTCACTTAATGCATGTAGGAGATGTTTTATATTAATGTATGTAAATCAACCTCATTTTAAAAAGTGATTTCATAGTATTCTATTGTATGGAAGAACCATATTTTGTTGGGTATTTGTTTTCTATATTTTTGGATTACATGATACTTTAGCAAAAATCTTTGTGTATGTATGAGTGTGTTATTTGTAGTATATTCGTCTAGAAATAAACTTATTGGGTCAAAAAGAATTCTTTCCCAGGTCACACTGCTTGCAAGTGACAGGTCTGGATCGGCTCATTTACAGAAATGGATCTCCTTGTTCTCCTCAGCCTCCAGCTGTTCCTTCTCTCCTCTCTTCCATACACCAGGAGTTTTCCAGGGTTCCAGCCACAGCTGACTACTGCACTATCCCATGGACACAGACAATAGGGTGGTGAAGGCCTGGGGTGGGGGCAGGCTGGAGGGGGTCAAAGGGGGATAAATGGCGATATATGTAACACTTTGTACAATAAATAATCTACTTATATAAAAACCCTGGGTGGTGTAACATCACGAACAATCTGGCGACCAAGCGGAAGGCAGTCGGTCCTGCAGGGGTTGTCTTGGCAACGGCTGCACCCTCCCCCGAGCTGTTTCCCAGAGCTGGTTCCTGTAAGGGCGGGGTTTGAGGCAGGAACCTACCCTGGGATTGTGGAGGCATACCTTTATAAAGTCTGCCACGCCAGCACGGCCAAGGGTGAACCTGGGGGTGGCTGAAAGGCTTAGAAAAGACAGACAAGAGCCGGTCTCGGTGGGACGCTGCTTCTCTGAGAGACAGCAACCACGTCCACAGCCATGTCTTTATTTTATAGCAGATGCTACGAGGCAAAGTAAGGGCGTGACCAAGATGTTTACAACATTCGCCTGGGTTTCAATCCTACTCAACTACATGGACCTGAACTCTATCAAGCCTACATCACTCAGGCACGTGGGGCCATGTATTCGGACCATAGGTTCAAGCTTACAACTACAGCTGTTGGCTATAATTGTGCTGGGAGGGCCCTGCCCTCCAAGCTGGGACTTGCACGTGGCAATGAGAGGACTGTGCCGTCTCAGTAGTCCAAGGCTTGAACCTGAGGGAGCAGGGAGAAATTTTGGATATACTCACTGGAGATTTTCACACACATTTGAGTGATGATTCCATTGATTCCACAGATGATGCTGAAAAGGAAAATTTTCCCAAAGAATTTCTTAATAGTATTACTCCTTCGGGAATGCTGTGTCATAAATTAAATTTGAAAGTGGGTGCTATCATCATGCTGTTGAGAAATCTCAATATTAAATGGGGTCTTTGTAATGGTACCAGATTTATTTCCAAAAGATTATGATCTAACATTATCAAACATGAAGTATTAACAGGATCTGCAGAGGGAGAGGCTGTTCTGATTCCAAGAATTAATTTCTCCCCATCTGACACTGGCCTCCCATTTAAATTGATTCGACGACGGTTTCCCTTGATGCCAGCATTTGGGAAGACTGTTAATAAATCACATGGAGAAACTCTACACAAAGTAGGCATATTCCTACCTGAACCCGTTTTTGCACATGGTCAGTTATATGTTGCTTTCTCTCGAGTTTGAAGAGCATGTGATGTTACTGTTAAAGTTCTAAATACTTCATCACAAGGGAAATCAGCCAAGCACTCTGAAAGTGTTTTCACTTTTAATGTGATGTACAGGGAGATATTAGAATAAGTTTAATCACTTTATGAGTCATTGTTTGCATCACTGTTGTTTTCATATCATGTTTGTGTTCTTTCATATCATGCTTTTGTCGTTTCTATATCATGCCTCGGTTGTTGTTATATCCTTTTGTTACTGTTTATTTATTTATAAATTTTTTATTTTTATATACATTTTACTAATTTCCTTTCATCTCTCACACTTCTATTATAGAGAAAGGCAAATAGCAATTTTAAAATATCTGCGCTAATTAATTCCCTTTTTAAAGAAGTATGTTTTATTGATTTTTTTACAGAGAGGAAGGGAGAGGGATAGAGAGTTAGAAACATTGATCTGCTGCCTCTTGCACGCCCCCTACTGGGCATTGAGTCCACAACACAGGCATGTTCCCTAGACTGGAATCAAACCCTGGACCTTTCAACGTACAGGTGCATTTGTTCACAAAAGATGAATTTTCTTTTGAAATGGTGAATTTGAGGTGGAAAAGTTGAATTTGCTTTGTAAAAGATGAATTTAAAGTGGAAAAGGTGAATTTGCTTTAGAAATGCTGAATCTGCTTTTCAAAAGATGAATTTTCCCCTAGCTGATTTGGCTCAGTGAATAGAGCGTCGGACTGCATACTGAAGTGTCCCAGTTTCGATTCCGGGCAAGGGAACATGCCTGGATTGCAGGCTTGATCCTCTGTTGTGGGCTTGCAGGAGGCAGCCAATCCATGATTCTCTCTCATCATGGATGTTCCTATCTTTCTCTCCCTCTCCGAAATCAATAAACATATATTTTTTAAAATACTTTAAAAATAAGATGATTTTGCTGTGCAAAAGGTGAATTTGCAAAAGGTGGATTTGTCTGATCGTATTTCAGCAGTATCAAAATGAGTTGCCCTTTCCAGAATCTTAGTAAATTCCAGTATTGCTTCATATTTTTTCAAGTTACTTCTGTGACATTAGATTATTATTACTAAGTACTTTTTTCTCCTAGTACATTAGTTGTAAACACATTTTTTTTTGGAACATAAGATTCTAGTTAATATTTTGATGTTGAAACACAGTGGATTCAAAACGTGTTCTTGTAACTCAAAGGGTTCTGCTTGATCCCCGTCTCTTTTATAATGAAAGATAAAATAAACTGTAGAAATGTACTAAGACCAAGCATCCTGCTGTTAGTCAATTCCTGGGCAAAAATAATCCTCTGCTGCCCTCCTGTGGCCATTTAAAGAATAACACGTTGTGCCTCTGACCATGGTGCTGAAATTCCAGCTAAGGTCCTGTGAACACAACCAAAAATTCTACCCACAAAAAGAAAAAAAGAAAGAAGAAAAAGAAAAAAGAAAAGAAAAAAAGAAAGAAGAAGAAAGAAGAAAGAAGGAAGAAAGAAAGAAGAAGAAATTTTAGAAGAAAGAAAGACAAAAAGAAAGAAAGAAGAAAGAAAGAAAGAAAGAGAAAGAAAGAAAGAAAGAGAAAGAAAGAAAGAAAGAGAAAGAAAGAAAGAAAGAGAAAGAAAGAAAGAAAGAGAAAGATAAACCCACAAAATCATCGAGGCTGTCCATGTCGGCAATCATTCCGTCCCTGGATGGACCGAAGTCATGGCTTTGGGGTCCGCACCTCTTCCCACCCAGCTTTGTAAAGGGAGGCCCTGGAGACTGCTGCACTTGAGGTCCCTTTAAGGTGACCCACGACCCAGCCTAATATGTTCCTTGATTCCTCTTTTAACTAGAGAGTAGTGAGAGTATGTTTGGCAAGCTGATGCTCTAACCAGTGAGCAACACCAGCTACATATTCTATTCAGTTTTAAAAATCTAAATCAGAGTGGGGTCAGGGTCAGAAGTAGAAAAGTTGAATTTGCTTTGGAAATGGATGATTTCCTTTGCAAAAGGTGAATTTCTTCTGCAAATGGTGTATTTGCTTTGGAAAAGGTGAATTTTAACTGTAAAAGGTGAATTTGTTTTGGAAATGGTGAATTGGTAGCAAAAGATGAATTTGGGTTGCAAAATGTGAGGCGGCAATCATTCCATCCCTGGATGGACCGAAGTCACGGCTCTGGGGTCCGCACCTCTTCCCACCCAGCTTTTCAAAGGGAGGCCCTGGAGACTGCTGCACTTGAGGTCCCTTTAAGGTGACCCACGACCCAGCCTAATATGTTCCTTGATTCCTCTTTTAACTAGAGAGTAGTGAGAGTATGTTTGGCAAGCTGATGCTCTAACCAGTGAGCAACACCAGCTACATATTCTATTCAGTTTTAAAAATCTAAATCAGAGTGGGGTCAGGGTCAGAAGTAGAAAAGTTGAATTTGCTTTGGATTTTGGAACGTGTTCTTGTAACTCGATACCTCTGCCTGTCTCTTTCAGAATGAAAGATAAAATAGTCCTGTAGAAATATGCTAAGAACAAGGATTCCTTACTTTGCGATTTGCCAGAATGTAATCCTAGAGCAGACTTATACACTTGTTTTATAGAATAAACGGTTTTATTTCTCCTTCAAGTAAGTTACTGCTTATACTGTACACGTCTATGCACCTATGTACTTATTACACAAACGTCAAAGGATGCTGTTAGCCAATTTTTGTGGAAAAACGATCCTCTGCTGCCCTCTTGTGGCTATTCAAGGACTAACACGTCGTGCTTCTGTCCGTGGTGCTGAAATCCCAGCTAATGCCCTGTGAACAAGACGCAAAATTATACCAAAAAAAACCACACACACATTGCCGAAACCGGTTTGGCTCAGTGGATAGAGCGTCGGCCTGCGGACTGGGCTGGGGGGGTTCCAGGTTCGATTCCGGTCAAGGGCATGTACCTGGGTTGCGGGCACATCCCCAGTAGGAGATGTGCAGGAGGCAGCTGATCGATGTTTCTCTCTCATCGATGTTTCCAATTCTCTATCTCGATTGAAGTCACGGGTCTGACTTTTTCACTTCTTCCCGTCCCAGCCCTGGAAAGGGAGGCCTTGGCTGCTTTTCTGACATGGTGAACCTGTGCGTTCACGCTGTCATTCCGAAACGTAGAGACTGCCAATATTGAGGCACCCAGTACCTTGTAGGCCGCCATTTTTGATGCAGCCTGTAACTTAGAGTCCGCTATGATTGCCACATTCCGTACCCTGGAGACCGCCATTACTAAATCAGCCAGGTCCCTAGATGCAGAGATTACTCAGTCAGGCTGTCCGTACAGGGAGGTGTGAAGTATCGCGAGACCCAGCGACCTAGCGAGAGTCCGCTGAGGCAATTGGTACCCTGGAGTCCGCCATTACTGAGCCCGTCCGTACCGCGGTGCCTCCGCGACCGAGGCAGCCCGTACGGGGCAGGTGGCATTTACTGAGGCAGTCAATAGGCTGCAGCGGCGTGTACTGAGGCATCCAGTACGCTGCAGGCCGCCGTCTGTGTCACCTGGAGTCCACTATGCATGCGGCATTCCGTACGGTGGCGGCCGCCATTAGTGAGGCAGGAAGTCCGTACAGCGAGGGTGTATAGTACCGCGAGACCAGGCGACATGGCGATAGTGCGCCGTTAAGGAGGCGCTCCGTACGCTGGAGGCCGCCATTAGTGCGGCTATCGGTACCACGGTGCCTCTGCGACCGAGGGAGCCCGTACGTGGCAAGTGGCGTTTACTGAGGGAGTCAGCATGCTGCAGTGGCGTGTACTGAGGCCGCCAGTACGCTGTAGACCGCCGTCCGTGTCACCTGGAGTCCGCTATGAGTGCGGCATTCTATACTGTGGAGGCCGCCATTAGTGAGACAGGCCTTGCTCCGGAAGCCGCCATTCCTGAGGCAGGAAGTCCGTACATTGAGGGTGCAAATTGCCGCGAGACCAGGCGACGTCGCGAGACTACGCCTTTACGGAGTTGCTCGTTACCCTGGAGCCCGCCATTACTGAGCCCAGCCGTATGGCGTTGACTTCGCGACCTTAGCGGCCCGTAGAGGGCAAGTGGCGTTTACTGAGGCAGCCAGAAGGCTGCATCAGCGTATACTGAGGCAGCCAGTATGCTGTAGGCCGCAGTCTGTGTGACCTAGAGTGCGCTATGAATGCGTCATTCCATACTGTGGAGGCCGCCATTAGTGAGGCAGGCCTTGTTCTGGAAGCCGCCATTCCTGAGGCAGCAAGTCCGTACAGCGAGGGTGTAAAGTACCGCGAGATCTTGCGCCGTTATGTAGGCGCTGCCTACGCTAGAGTTCGCCATTCCTGAGGCAGGAAGTTTGCACAGCGCGGTCATAAAGTCTCAGGAGTGCCGGCGAAGTCGCGGGAGTGGCCGTTGTGGAGGCATTCATTGCTCTTGAACCCGCTTGTACTGCCTGTCTTCCGTGAACGATGCAGCGAGGATGGGACAGGTCGCCTTTACTGAGGTCACTGGTTGCTAGTTACCAGGTTACTGGTTCCTAGTTACCAGTGTACTGGTAACCAGTGCACTAGGTTAAGGATGACCACTTACTAGTTTCTAGGTCAGTAATTAGCAGATACTGGTAGCCAGGTCAGTAGGTTCCAAAGGTTCCCAGTTGGCAGTTAGTAGGTTAGGAGGTACTGATTTTCTAGTTATGAGCTACTAGGTTGCTTGATAGTATTTACTAGGCTAATGGTTATTGGTTCATATGTTCCTGGTTACCCGTTTCCAGTTGACTGTTTCCCAGTTGTTTAGGTGAAGTATTGCATGTATGCACGTGTATACTTATGACACAAACCTTTCAAAAAGCTGTCAGCCAATTCCTTTGGGGAAAGTATCCTCTGCTGCCCTCTTGTGGCCCTTTAAAGAATAACACCTCCATCTTCTGTCCGTGTTGCTGAAATGTTAGCTAATGTCATGCGAATTTTTTAAAAAATGTAGTTTATTGATTTTTTACAGAGAGGAAGGGAGAGAGAGAGTTAGAAACATCAATGAGAGAAAAACATCGAGCAGCTGCCTCATGCACATCTCCCACCAGGGATGTGCCTGCAACCCAGGCACATGCCCCTGACCGGAATCAAACCTGGGACCCCTCAGTCCGCAGGCTGACACTCTATCCGCTGAGCCAAACCGGTTTCGGCTGTCCTGTGAATCTGATGAAGACTTGTACCCCCCAAAACACAACCAGCCCTGACTGTTTTGACTGAGTGGATAGAGCGTCGGCCTGTGGACTGAAGGGTCCCAGACTCGATTTCAGTCAAGGCCATATACCTTGGTTGCGGGTACATCCCCAGTAGGGGGTGTGCAGGAGGCAGCTGATGGATGTTTCTCTCTGATAGATGTTTCTCTCTCTATCCCGCTCCCTTCCTCTGTGTAAAAAAATCAATAAAAATATTTTAAAGCAAAAACAAAGAAGAAACTAACAAACAAAGACCACAGAAAAACCCTA
>NW_006291034.1:302022-303048 GCF_000327345.1 Myotis davidii
TATTGATTCCATCAGTACCAGGGAGGCTATGATTGTTGATGGCACTTCCAGATGCAGGATTCTCCTGGGAATGTGTTCTTGTCACAAGAAAAAATTCAATGTAAAGGTTTTTGTAGAAACATAGTGAGTTTTTTAAAACTATTTTTTATTGATATCAGAGATTAAGGGAGAGTGAGGGAGGGAGGGAGGGAGGGAGGGAGAGAAATGGAAACATTAATTATGAGAGAGAATCATGGATCAGCTGTCTCCTGCCCCCCCCACCCCCACTGGGGATTGAGCTCACAAGCAGGGCATGTGCCCAGAATGGGAATCGAACCAGGAACCTTTCATTTCTTAGGCTGTCGCTCTACCCACTGAGCGACAGTGGTCAGGGCTACAGTATGTTGTTTATAAATGTTTATTGGTCCTTTTTCAGAAAGGAAGAGAGAAGCATGAATGATGAGTGATCATGGTCGATTCGCTGCCTTCATTGTGCAAGAAGAAAGAGTGACACGTGTTGTCACCTGCTAAGCGGAAGGAATAGTCCCTGGCCAGTGTTGCTCGGCGGTTAGAAGTTTGGATGCCCAGGGAAGGGTCGCTGGCGGTATTCCTGGTCCAGAGCACATACCTGGGATGCATGTTTCATCACCTGCCCCAGTCCGGGCTCCTGTGGGAGCCAAAGATGCATGTGTCTGTTGCATACTCATGTTTGCTTGTATGTTTTCTCTCTCTCTTCCCCCTCCCTCCCTTCCACACTCTCTAAAAAATGAATGGTGAAAAAATCTCCTCTGTAAAGAATCAAGCAAAACATACACACGAAAAAAGTAGAAATCAGGAAAAGATTTGGAGGGTGTGAAAAAGCACCATATCCGCAAAGAAAGGCACAATGATGAGCAGAGCATTCAGCTATGCTGATGTTTTTCCACGCAATGTGAAGATAAGATAAAAATAAAGTGTTCGAGTGTCCCTCCCTCAGGTGCCAAGGTCCTGACAGAACAGGACGAGGCCACTCTAGCAGGGTCTCCCAAGCCACCATGTCAGGGGCGA
>NW_006291035.1:0-467 GCF_000327345.1 Myotis davidii
AAAATGGCATTTGTAGGGAAGGGAGACACAACCGCTTCACTTCATTTTTGCAATTATTATTATTTTTTAAAAATTTAAAAAATATCTTTATTAATTTCATAAAGGAAGCGAGAGGGAGAGAGATAGAAACATCAGTGATGAGAATCATCAGTTGGCTGCCTCATGCACGCCCCCTACTGGGGACCAAGCCCACAACCTGGGCATGTGGTCTTGACTGCAATTGAACCCGGGACCTCTCAGGCTGTCGGCAGGCTGACATTCTATCTACTGAGCCAAACCATCTAGGGCAGTGGTCCGCAAACTCATTAGTCAACAGAGCCAATATCAACAGTACTTCTTCAAAATAGACTCGCCCAGGCCGAAAACCGACTACTGCACATGGGCCACGAAGTTTCAATTGCACTGTACGTGCGCCCGAACGTGGTATTTCGTGGATAGCCACACTCAAGGGGCCAAAGAGCCGCAGT
>NW_006291036.1:0-232 GCF_000327345.1 Myotis davidii
GGAGCTCTTTCTGCAGAGCCCGCTGGTGGCGGGAGTTAGTGCACCTGCCTCCCTGTCCCATTGCAGGTTCCCTGGCTCCTCTCCCGCCCCCCTGGGGTCTGTACAGACCCCACCTGCCTGGGCCCTGGCAGTCCTGGGACTCAGGGTCTTCACAGGTTTCCAAACTGGGGGCAGGGGTCCTGGCCTGGGGGCCTGAGGAGTTTCCTATTCTGGAGCCCATGCACCAGGTGCA
>NW_006291037.1:0-520 GCF_000327345.1 Myotis davidii
ATGTGGCATTGTGATAAGAATTCACATTATATTTGGCTATTTTAGGCCACTTTGAAATAGCCTTCTGGAAAAATTGACAGTTACCCAAATGTTAGTTTCTATATTTAACTTTTGTGCTTTATCACAAGAAGTCTGATAGAGAATTAGAATTAATATTGTAATATTTTACTGGTGTTCGAGTTGAATTGTATACTTGTACATACAATTTTAAAGCTTTTAGTAGTGATAAGTTAGCAATTTTTTTGTTGTCTATTATATTGACATTAGGAATGTTTGGAGACTTTCCTATTTTAGCATCTATAAGAAAATATATTTAAATAATTATAATGAAGTTTTGAAATTTCTGAAATACTGAGTTAGCCCAAACATTGTCCATTTGTATTAATTGATAGTATAAAAAGTTGTCAAGGAAAATTTATCCTGTACAATTCATCAATAAGATAATTGTCAACACAGTTAGGAACAACAATGGTAGCATATCTCTCTCTCTCTCTCTCTCTCTCTCTCTCTCTCTCTCTAT
>NW_006291037.1:9026-10207 GCF_000327345.1 Myotis davidii
CTGTTCTAGAGGTTTTGTGTGAGTGCCTGAGGCAGTGTCCTGTGGTTCCCATGGTGATGGGGCTGGGGGTAGAGATGTGGCCCTGCAAGTAGAGAAGTTTGGGCATGGGCCTTGGAGTTGGATAGACACGGGTTTACGTCTGGACCACTTAGAGCGAGTTATTAACCACGCTGAACCTCAGTGTCCTTTTCTCTAAATAGATGCAATAGTACCTCTATACCCTATCTCCAGCCCTAGCCGGTTTGGCTCAGTGGATAGAGTGTGGGCCTGCGGACCAACGGGTCCGAGTTTAAAAAAAGACCCTATCTCCAAATACAGCCACAGTCTAAGAGAATGGGCTTAGGGCTTCAACATGAATTTGGGGGTGGGGCCACAATGCCGCCTATAATGGTGGCAATGTCTATGAGCCCTTCAAAATTGTACTTAAGACTTTGAATGTTTTGTACATATTAATTAGGGGGATAGAAAAGCATATTAGGAAGTATTTCCCCCACAACTGAAAGAAAGCCTAAAAAAATTTTTTAAGAAGTAATAGACTTTATTTTGTAGAACAGTTTTAGATTTACAGCAAAAATTGCAAAGATACTAGTTTCTTTATGACTCCTGCCTGTGCACATACCGCTTTCTCTATTATTAACCTCTTGCATTAGTATGGAATATTTGTTAAAATTAATGAACCAATATTGATATTATTTTTATTAATTAATTAATGTCTGTAGTTTATTCAGGTAGCCTTAGTTTTGACCTAATATCCCTAATAATTTTTCTTGTTCTAAAAGCTACTTTGAAATTCATAGAGTTATTCCAGTTTTCTTTAGATTAGCATTAGTATGGTATATAAATCCCTTTACTTTTTGTTATTGTTGTTATTAATCCTCACCTGAGGATATTTTTTTCCATTAATTTTTTTTGGTTTGTTTTGATTTTTGAGAGTGGAAGCGATGGAGAGGGGAAGGTGGGAGAGAGGCAGAGAGAGACATCCATGTGAGGAAGATATTGATTTGTTGCCTCTCCCATGCACCCAGACTGGGGCCAGTGGCTAAACCTGTAACCAAGGTACCTGCCATTCATTGGCTGGAAATAGGACCTGTGACCCTTTGGTGCATGGACCAATGCTCTAGCCATTTAGCACACCAGCCCGGCTCAGTTATACTTTTTTTTTTTTAAATATATTTTATTGA
>NW_006291038.1:0-466 GCF_000327345.1 Myotis davidii
GCAGGAACAATTAACATGATGATGAAGGAATTTTTGGTATCTGTCCTGGGGCCCAGCATATTAGCTTGCGCTTCTGTTGTAATGTACCCCGCGAATCACAGAAGGACGCCTCAAGAAGTCGAATTAAAGAGTCACATGTATTGCAACCTGGGACTATGAGGGGTCATTCCCAAATCTCATTGTAACAAGATGGTGGAAAAACCAGGTTTATATAGGCAAAAATCACAAAGGTATTGATTACATCCCAGGGTTTGGAATGAGGAACCTGGTTCGCAAAAAAGCAGTTTACAGAAGCAGAATTAAGCATGTTAATTATAGTTTTGGGTCTCCGGATCACTGAGTTGACAAGAACACATTTGGGACCGCTGGGTTGACAGGAACACATTATCTAGAGCCCTCGGGTCTCAAGACCACTGAGTTGTCAGGAATTCATTAGCCATCAAGGCAATTTAGAGTAATTGTGCTG
>NW_006291039.1:0-474 GCF_000327345.1 Myotis davidii
CTGTTACCGCAACCACCTGAGGAGCAACCACAGTCAGAGGAGCCACTGCCACCCAGGGAGCCGCCACGGAACTGCTCAACATCTAGATATTTCAGTGAGATCAAACATGGGTAGACAAAGAAACCCCCAAAGGAAAGAAAAAGAGGACTCGCCAGAAAAGCAGCTAAGTGATACAGAGGCATGCAACATGACAGAAAAAGAACTCAGATTAAGGGTCCTAGAGTGCATAAACAGGATGGAGGAAAAAATCGACAACTTATGCAAGAAGCAAGAAGAAACAGATGAAAAAATCAATAAATTATGTAAGAACCAAGAAGAAATGAAGAGTGATATAGCTGCAATAAAAAACGACACTGAAAATTATAACAGTAGACTAGGAGACGCGAAGGACCAAATTAGCGAATTAGAAGACAGAGAAACAAAACATACTCAAACTGAACAGCAATTAAAGAAAAAAATTAAAAGACAGGAGGA
>NW_006291040.1:0-1274 GCF_000327345.1 Myotis davidii
TGGTTCATAGGTCGCCCCTCAACCACTGAGCCATGCTGGCTGGGTTGTTTCTATACTTTTAGGAGTCACAGAGCTCCCTGTGTACCTGGGCTCTGGTTAGGAGGACGTTGGCAACATCATAGATGACCAGGACCCAGCCCTTCCCTGACTGCCTTCTGACCCCAGTGGCTACATACTTATCCAATATGACGTTCTGCAATTCATGCCCCCCCTGGAGGTTCACTCAGTACAAGTGTGAGCTGTTGGAGGTGCTCTGAGCTCAGTGCTCAGCTGTGTCTCCACCTGACACAAGTGAGGCCTGCATGTGGGCTCAATAGGACGGGTGAGGTCACTTCAGGCCGCCTGAGTGGCCCTGGCCCTGGCATCTCAGGGAGGACCTAGCACAGGAAATGGGCACGAGGGGATGATGTGGGGGTGCATTTAAGGCAAAACCTACCAGGAGGGAAGGAGAGGGCAGATACAGCCACACAGAATGCCCTGTGAAGGCCCAAAGTGGTGACAGTGTGGGCTACAGAGGACAGAGGGTGAGAATAGGGTGGAGCTGTAGGCACAGAAGAGGTGGGTGGGACCACGTCTCCCTTCAGCAGGTTCTCAGGATGCAGGTGGTTCTGGAGGGGAAGTGGGACAGGTATTGGGACAAGTCCCCTGGGACCAGGTTCTCCGACCCACAGGGAACAGGGCACAGCAGGGCTGGGACATAGCCTGTCACTGGGTCTCCTTCCAGCCTCCCTCAGGGGACACTCTGGGAGCTGGGTCCATTTCCGGCTCACAGAGGGGCAGCGCCCACAGTAGTCAGACCCTACATCTCCATGTGCAGCCATGTCAGTGAGATGCAAGAGGCTAACTGCCCCCAAAGGGCTCCTCCTGGGGCAGAGGGAGGGGGTGATCATCCCGGTTGAAGTTTGAGACCTGGACTCCGTGTTTCCAGCTCAGCACTGCGTGTTGGGCTGGAGACGTCGCTCTCAGTGAGGGGACAGGGATCCCTACACTGTTTTCCTTGTCAACCCAGATCGACCATCAGGGACATGGTGACAGGAAGGACCCAGATGAGAAGTGGACCAGATCTGAAACACAGCCACTTCCTGGTATTTTCCTGCAGAGAATCTAATTAAAGACACAAAGAAGGAAGAGGAACTGCCCCTGGGACACTAGGAGGGAAGAAAGTATTGACCCCAATAGGAAGCCTGCACAATCCCTCCAGGGACAGCCCCTGAGCTGGCACCCTGGGTTTGCTGGTCCTGAGCACCCCCTGGTGTCCTGGACACCCCCTGCAG
>NW_006291040.1:1699-2800 GCF_000327345.1 Myotis davidii
GCTCCCCACTCCTGAGAACTACCTTGAGAAATGATCAGGAGGAAAACGCAGCTTGGCACCAAGTCCATGGCAGAGCCGCTGGGGTCCTGTCTCAGGCGCTTGGGTTCTGGGTATCTCCCCTACATGCCGGGCAGGGGCCCCTTTATGAGCAGGAGGAGAGCCCCATTTGCATGCAGTCTGCATATAAGGTCCAGCTGGGACCCTGGGCTGCATGCCTGACCTTGTCGTACTTGGGGCGACCCCAGATGGGAAAGGACTCAATGATGCTGGCCACAAGGGGTCCCGTCCTGACCCCCCTCCCTCCCTCCTTTCCTGAGACCCGTCACCCTGACCCCATTTCTTTGGGGCCAGCTTCCAGGATTGAGATCCTCCTTCCTTGGGGTTTTGATGAGGACCCAGGGGTGCTCCCCCAGAGGCACGTTGATGGGTCTTCCTCTTGATCTCCTTCCCTCGCCTTTGGGCCATGTCACCTCTTTGGGGTTTGGGATAAAGAATTTGCATTGTATGATGCTTTTATTTTGAGTCTGAAAGATTCTCCTTGCTGATGTCCTCTATCACATCTTACACACACGAATATGTAATCAGACAATATATGGTCCCTGCTTCCTGTCAGTCCTTTCGCCAAATGTATAGAGACAGGGGTGAATCATATATGGGCATTCATTCCAATGTTGCGGGCAATATGGATGAGCAGCAGGTCATCCACACAAACCTGCTCTGCAGCCCCCATAAACCAGCTGCTTATACTGAGTGAAAGGATAGACGATTACCTGGGAAGTAGCCAAAGGCTCTGCCAAAGGGGCAGGTGACAGGGAGCAGAGGGCTGGGACCTTCAAGGGCTGGTGGGCTGGTTCCTGCAGGAAAGTTGTTCATCTCCAGGATGATTGGCAGCTCCAAATGGGGAGGAGGGGCTTCCAGGTGAGCTCCCAGTTCCCAGTTCGGCTGCCAGCCAGGCTAGAAGGTGCCTTCTCCAATCAGAATAAACAATCACGGGGAACAGAGCAGGATGACTATGTCATACAATTCTCGCCGGTTCCCCCACATTCTATTCCTGCCCCTATAAAAACTCGAACCGCTACATGTGATGAGGCAGGAGAGGCT
>NW_006291040.1:3716-5654 GCF_000327345.1 Myotis davidii
AAAGTCAGTCCCAGATGCACGTTTTCCTCCTGACCCTTCTCTCAGGAGGAGCCTCCTCCATCTCATCGCTGTGGTCAGACCCCGCCCATCGCCTTCTGCAGCCTTTCCTAGGCCTCCAGGGCGGTTTCCATCTCCATCTCGGCCTCCTCGTCGAGTGACCACTGCGCCAATGTCCGTTTCCAAAAGTTCAGATGAGCCCTTGGGAGGCGCTTATGATTCCTGCTCCACGGAACCGTGTCATTTTGGTTCTACACTGCGCCGCCCCCAGCGGCTCCCATAGGACATGCTCCAGGGACCCCCAGGAGACAGCATGCGGCCTCCAGCCTGTGCCATGCTGTGCCCCGAGCGCTTCCAGTAGCTCTGGGGGAACCCAGGTACCGCCCGCAGACAACATGCTCCTGCAGCAGCCAGGTGCTCTGGGGGAAAACCCACTCAAACGCGGTGCCACCATCTCCAAATGCTCTCTGTGCTGAGCACAGAGGCTGCGCCATCACTGTGCTCACACACCTTCCCCAGTGTGTGCGGCCTCACAGCCATGTTCTCACACGGTTTCTGTTCTGCTCTTTCTCCTCCATGGAGGCCCTGCATCTGAACCCACCAGCACTGCCCTCTGAGAACAGTGCGACCTGGGTCATGGGATCCGCAGTCACAAAGTCCACTCAAACCTCAAAGCCTCCAAAGCACTGAGAATCCTGCTGCCTCTCCTTCACCGCCAGGCTGGAGTCCAGCAGCATCGGCCAGAGGCGGAGGGCGCAGGGGTTCAGGTCAACCAGGTTCCTGGGGTTCCAGGAGCACCAGCTACTGCTGCACCAGCTGGTCCAGCCCCGTGCACAGGCACTATGGACCTAGGGGCTGGGGGCTGGAGCTTTTACAGCAGCTCCACCTCCTCTTGCTCAGTTCCTTTCTCTGCTGCTGCCAAGTGGGCCTGAAGCTGCCTGGAGGGAGAAGTGAGGTCTCTGGAAGTGCTTGGTCCTGCTCTGGCCCATGGCAACATGAGGACCAAGAGGGGATGGCAGTGGCGAGGTGGTGGTGGCTGCCCAACTGGTGGCAGGGCCTTGAGGAGGAGGTGGTTCATGAGGCAGCTCACTTTGTCCTGGGACTGCAGGGGTCACAGAGAAAGAACTGCCAGGCTTGAGGGAGGAGAGTGTAGTTTTCCTTGTAGAAGTTATTGGGAGATTGAAACCACACAAGTCCCTGGAAACAGAATTCCACCCTCTCCCCCACTACCTCGCCAAAATAAAAGCCCTGTGCCCTCTCCTTTCCAGTCTCCATTCAAGCAGGTCTGACTTGCTGAGTGATCTTTCCTGTGCTTCTCAGGGGTTTCAATCAGGAGCATAATAACCATCCACATCCCCTTGGTGTGTGTGTGTCATGAACATCTGTACCAGCTGCTGTGCCTCTGCTTCTGCATGGTGCCCACTCCTCTGTGTGCTGTGAGCATGAGGACAAGACCAGGACTGTCACCCTGTGGGTCCTTCTTCTGCAGCTTTGGGTTCACACACATGTGGGGCCCACGGTCCAGCATTCAGGGGAGCTGCACTGTTGGGTCATTAGAGCCTCTTGTTAGATTCAGGTGATGTGGGTTAGAAGACTTGAGGATAAAACTCATTATGGCACAAGTGTGTATGAAAGACACTCTCAACATTTTGTTCACAGGAGAAAGTTGTCTCTCTTTACAGCAGACTTTCTCACTCAGAGACTCAGATGTCAGCGAAGAATCAGGATCCAGAGGTTCCCTGAGGGAAACTGTGACATGAAGAGGAAACCACACAGGAACCAGACCTCCAACTGCACTTGCTGCTGTGATGGGCCTTGTGTTCTGGGACCTTGAGAGCTCCCTGGTGGTCAGAGATCTTCCTGCAGGGAGGTTAGTGTCTGGGCTCACACTGACTTCCCCTCACTGTGTGTCGCACAGTAATACACGGCCGAGTCCTCGGC
>NW_006291040.1:5979-8074 GCF_000327345.1 Myotis davidii
CTGGATATGGTGAAGCGGCCCTTCACTGAGTTGGCGTAGTATATGTAACTACTACCACCACTGATGTATGAGACCCACTCTAGCCCCTTCCCTGGAGCCTGGCGGACCCAGTTCATTTCGTAGCTACTGAAGGTGAATCCAGAGGCTGCACAGGAGCGTCTAAGGTTGCAGCTGGGACCCTGGGCTGCATGCCTGACCTTGTCATCCCTAAGGGCAACCCCAGATGGGAAAGGACTCAAGGATGCTGGCCACAGGGCGTCCTGTCTTGACCCCCCTCCCTCCCTCCTTTCCTGGGACCCGTCACCCTGACCCCATTCCTTTGGGGGCAGCTTCCAGGATTGAGAGTCCTCCTTCCTGGGGTTTTGATGAGGACCCGGGGGTTCTCCCCCAGGGGCGCGTGGATGGGGCTTCCTCTTGTTCTCCTTCAACCCCCGTAGTCCATGTTACCTTTCTTGGGTTTGGGAATAAGAATGTGCAATGGATGATGCTGTTATTTTGAGACTGAAAGATTCTCCTTGTTATTTTCCTCAATCAGATCCTCCACAAAACTCTAACCTCTACATGTGAGGAGGCAGGAGAGGCTGGGCTGGACACTGTGGCTGCAGCCTCTGTCTCAAACCTGCTGCCACTCCCACAAGCACACAGCTGCCTAACGAAAGCACAGATTTCACTCAACTTCCCTGCTTTTCCTGTGCCAAAGCCCTGTTTCCCAGCCTCTCACAGTGGGAAAATTTCTATCATTTAAAAAAGGAGTCCAGGCTGGTTTGCTCAGTGGATAAAGCGTAGGCCTGTGGACCGAGGGCTCCCAGGTTGGATTCTGGTCAAGGGCACTTGCCTTACTGCAGGCTCCTCCCCTGGTCAGGGCTGATACAGGAGGTACTAAATCCATGTGTTTCTCTCTGTCTCTCCCTTTCTCTTTCACTCTCCTTATAAACCAATGAAAAAATATCCTCGGGGGAGGATTAACAAACAAAATAATAATAAAAATTCAACGATTGTTGGGGGAGACAGTGGAAATAACTGCATGTTTTCTGCATCTCCTGTACACCAGCCGGTAACTGGTAACTCGGGGGCTTTAGATTCTAGTTTTGTTTTGGCTTCTTTTGAGTAATGAAAAGGTATCTTAAATTCCTGCAGTGCTGTAACATTCTGCATCACAATGGAACAGAGTTAGAGTCGTTGCCAAGTTGAGATCCAAAGACTCAGAAACTACTTGGAAAAACAGATGCACTGGTTTTCTTGAATGGCCCAACTATTACAAGAAGAAAGAGAATACTAGAAAGACAACAAGTGTCAGTCTTTTACAAAAACCATTAACTGGATGTACTCAGTACCTACCATAAGGGAGCCAGTTTTCACTTGTGTTCATATAGAGTGGTGCTTAAATGATTATACTTTTGACACAGGCCCGTTGGCCTTTTCAGTTTTCATCTTTCTTTGTGGAAACATTTTTGGTGTCTTTAAGGTATTCTTTTTCTATCCTTTAAAATCATGACTGCCAATCCCTGCTTTTTATAAATGTAAAAATCTCCTGCCTTCCTTTAATGTTACTGAAGTTGCAAAATAGGTATTTTCCCCTAAAATATAGTTACAATACTGACTTTGCTTTTCCAAACTATGTTAATTTATTCATTTAATAGGACTTTCCTGAGTGCCTCTACTGCATGCTATAATTGCTAGGGTAACCCTTAGACACGTTGTAGGTACCTTCTCCACATGGCCTAGTCACTGCTTTAGGAAAGTCCAATATTTGCATAATCTAAAAAAAAAAACCCTGTGAGTTTAAAGATAACAGCCTTTATTTATAGAATTACATTAAACTTTTGCATTAAGGATATACTTGTCCTTATTCTCCTTTTAGGAATAATAGCTATATTTCGTTTTCCTTAGCTATTGGGGAACCTGAATTAGAGTCTGTTCAGATGTAAATTTCTTCTTCTAGGTTTTACCAAAAGAACCAATCTAAATCTTTGTCTTACTATAATTCTAGAAGTGCACGGAGGTGGAGATTGACTCTGGCCTCTGTTGGCCAGATTTGGTCATTACAACTTTTTTCAATGTGTTACTCTTTTTAAGGATTTCTCTGGCTATTTCA
>NW_006291040.1:8226-8957 GCF_000327345.1 Myotis davidii
CTATTTCTGCCCTTCCCCGCTGCAAACCGTCTCACATGATGAGCAATTTCGCCAATTCGGGGTGGGTGTTATTAGTTTCAGCTGCTCACTGCATTTGCTCCGGGACACGACCTGGGACGCATCTGCCTATATCGCTGCCATCTTCTTTCCTCCATAAATCTGGACTTGGGGGAGGGGATGAAGCTGGACTTGATTTGAGTCACATAACAGATGTGCCTGATGCCCATGCACAGAGAGTTACTTGACATGTGGGTTTAAAGCCTTCTCAAGTGAAGGCCCAGAAGGAAGTGCTGGGCATGAGAGAGACAGCTCGTGTCATTGTAGGAAATACCTCAATAATGATGAGCAGGAGTTGATTGAAGTAGAAACGTTAAGGATCATGCAGGCAGGGATCAAGAGAAATAAGAAACCTTTCACTGTAAACTGGTGGGAAGGGGACCCTTGTTTCGTACATGCACATTCTCAGTGTCTCTGTTCTAGAAGGTGACACCTTCCCAGGTCCAGAGTATTGGGACTTGGACACATTTGGGTTGATTAACCACATGGTCTCACCATGAATTACCCAAGTTGCGTAATTCATTGGGGTCCCATTTATGAAATCTCTCAACACTCACTGGGAAGAGTGGACATTCCTCACTGGAGGAGTCAAGGGGAAGTTGTGTCCGTATGAGGAGCCTTCATTCCATTAGACCAGGGCACCTGTCTCAGTTCATCATATTCATTGTAATCAC
>NW_006291041.1:0-497 GCF_000327345.1 Myotis davidii
TCACTGGGAGGCTGCTTTGGGGAGGACTAGACAAAATTGTGACAGAGAAAAGTCGGAGAAAACTCAGAGAGGCAGGGGGAGGGAGGAATTAGAAGTGAGGAATTGGCGGGGGTGGGGAGTGGTGCCAGCCGCAGGCTCTGAAATGGGAGTAGTCTTATTTTCCTTATTATTTAAGCGGGCAAGCATTTACAGAAGCCACAATGCAGGGTTAAAATTTCAAACAGCAGTTTTTATGTAGGATGGATGCTTCACTGGGAGGCTGCTTTGGGGAGGACTAGACAGAATTGTCCTCGAGAAGTCAGAGAAAACGCGGGAAGGCTGAGCGGGGCAGGGGGGAATTGGCGGGAAAAAGTTCTGCAGCCAGCCGGTAGGTGGCGGCACGTGGCCCGAAGGACCGGCCCAGGCGTGAGGCTGGGATTCCGGCTGCGCTCATTCACTGCCGGCACTTGTTCGCGGGGCGCCTCCGGTCCACGCTCCTCGGCAGGAAAGCGACAGCC
>NW_006291041.1:936-2619 GCF_000327345.1 Myotis davidii
TCCTCTGCTCAGTGGCGCTTTATCCCTGTTGCCTGAGGACACACCAGCCATAGTGTCTGCACCCGGAGCAGGAGGGACAGCAGCGCATTTTTCCAAAGTATCACCCTGGGGTGCTGGTGAGGAAGGGGCACCTGCTGCCTCTACCCTTTGGTCCCAAACCCATATTTTCCACCTACTGCGGAGGCAGCAGCCCAGAAAGGGGATAGATTAGGGCAGATCTGTAGGATTTTTTCTCTAAAGGGCAGACAGTGGGTGTTTTTCTTTACAGACCTCTTCGCGTATGCCTTCTGTGTAAGCACTAGGCACCTCCATGCTTGGGGTCCAAGAGCAGCCAAGGACAACATGCAAACTAATGAGGGATCAGCTGTGGCCATTGTCCTAGTGTCCTCGCCACAGATATGGGTGCCCATCCCCTAGGACAGTGGTCGGCAAACTCATTAGTCAACAGAGCCAAATATCACCAGTAAAATTATTGAAATTGTTTTGAGAGCCATAATTTTTAAACTTAACCCTTTGAGTGCCAACCAATATCCTAGGAACTATCCTAAAATTGCCAAGGCATTTTTGCTGATTTTACAGCAGTTTCGGAAAAAAATTATGAATTGCAAGTAAATGAAGTTACATATTCAAAAACTTAAGGAAACCTTCACTACATTGACATATTTAGCAATATCATCATCACTAATAAAAGCAGACTTAGAACTAGACGCCATTTCGAAATTTTGAAAGCGCTCCTGGCACTTTTGGTGAAAGACAGGTGGAGCATGATCACGCTCCCCGGACTCTAGGAGTTAAACTATATAGATAGGTACATTGTTATTAACTTAATTAGGGTACTCCTAAGTACCCTAATGTCCTAGGATATTGTCCCTAGGATATTGGTTGGCACTCAAAGGGTTAAGTTTAAAAATTTGGGCTCTCAAAACAATTTCAATCATTTTACTGGAGATATTTGGCTCTGTTGACTAATGAGTTTGCCGACCACTGTCCTAGGGGATGGTTACCCATATCTGGGGCGAGGACACTAGGGTACTTAGGAAGAGCCACACTCAAGGGGCCAAAGAGCTACATGTGGCTCCCGATCCACACTTTGCCAACCATGGCCCTAGGAAATCATTTCCCAGGTGCCTCTGCAGTGTGTTGAAGAGCCAGAACCCTGCCCTGTCCTGCCTGTGGCTTTGGGTGGAGTGAATGAGAGGATGTGGATCCCACAGGTGGGGGGCCATGGCTCCCCTCCTTTCTGTAGAGGGATTCCTTGGTGGAAGAGGCCCATGAGAGACACTGCATGAAGCCATAGGTGTGAACTGAGAGTGGTGCTGGTACATTTTGGTATCAAGATTGGAATCACCTGTTTCTGTATCTCATTTGTTCCCTGTGACCCTGTTCATTTCAGTGCCAGGAAAATCACTTCTACCTTATGAGCAGTCGGTCTTCCTTACCTAGTGACGCTCATGCTCAGCCATGGTGGTATCCCTTAGCCAGAGGCCTCATCTCCAGCAGGCCCTCTTTAATGGTGTGGATTTCCCTGCTGCAAGTGGCATGGTCTCTCTTTGACCCTGTGGGTCTGTGATATGACTTCTCGAATTAGGATGCCTTGAAGTACAGACCAACTTTTCCCAGCACTGACACCTCCAGTATCCCAGACACTGTGGTTCACAGGGCCCTAGTGGCAGGGGCAGCCAC
>NW_006291041.1:4804-7512 GCF_000327345.1 Myotis davidii
ATGCCAGACAGTCCCACTTCTCCTGTTTGAGTCTGGGTCCCTAGAGACTCGCCCAGAACTGGAGCTCAGAGCCTGAGACTCCCTCCCGATTGAAAACGACAACCGTGCCCTCAGCTGCCAGCCCGCTCTGCATGCCACTCCGCACCTTAGTATTTTACTTTAGCACTGCGCCTCCTCTGAGTCTCAGTGTTTTTCTCTTTCCTCCTAGTTGTAGAATTTACACTCAGCCAGCTTTCCTGTGGTTCTGGATGATGTCCGTTTCATCTTTTAGTTGTATTTTTGAAGTGGTTGTTCAAGGCAGCAAACTCCGGTGTTTACCTATAACGCCATCTTGTTTTCCCTCTCCTGTTTTAACTTTCTATTTAGAGAAAAGGAAAGACATTTGAGAATACTATACTTACATTTCCATACTATGTGTTTTGTCTTCGTTTGTTTTAATTATTTAAATTCGGGGGTTAGGATCCAGGTTGGCTGTTCGTCCTTTGCCTCTAGGATCACCCTATTCCATGAGCCATAGTCATAGCTCTCTGTGGTTGAGGCTCTGGCTGGATTTCTGAGCTTCCTAATCATCTCCTTTGTCTTGACATTGCACACCTGTACCTATAAGTTATGTTGACATTGTCCATCTCCATTACTACTGGAAGCCATTTTGGGGAACACGGACCCTACCAGATTCCTGACCTTCAGCTAAAGTCATCAGTGAACTTTTGAGAATTCTGGTGCTCTTCTCATCCATGCTTTCCTCATCAGCTTGATAAACAAGAGTTTAGCTTTAGGCTTTCCCAGGGAGCTTGGTTGATTGGACAATTTTCTGCCTCTTCATATTATCTTCCCCTGACATATTCACTTCTCTGAGCCATCTGATGCCTTCCTCCCCTATGTGCCTCAGAAGTTCTGGCTTCTCTGTTCCACGCATTGTAGCCATGCCTTCTCCCACGCTTGCAAAAGATCTAGCAGCAGGTTAGCGCCATCTGCTAGAGCTGTGCTAAAGCATGACCCACATTTATAAACTGTCCCTTCTCCAACTGTGAGATCATTCCACATCCCCACTGCACTGTCACGCAGCCTCCTCAGCAGCAGCTCGTACATGCTCTGATGTCTCCGCAGGGCACTGGGCAGTTTCTGACAAACCTCTGGCAGCTAGACCTTTCCTCCTTAGACAGAGATGGCGAAGAAGTGCTTCTGGGCACTTTCTTCCAACACCAACCTTCACCTGCATTTCTCTCTCACAGATGCTCGTTCTCTTTGCTATCAATTCAACATCACTTCTAAAGGACAGCCATGGTGTAAAACTCAAGGCCAGTTTAATGGAAACACATTTCTTAATGATACCTGTGATAGCGAGAAGTTTGAACTCATCAGTATTCAGGAGATGAAGGTGAATGAAAGACAGGCCTGGTATGAACAGAGAGACACTCTGAAATACGTGTTGGAAGAACTCAAAAAGATCCTGCTTGACGTTAAACTAGAGATGACTACAGCTCGCGGTAAGTTTACAATACCCTGGGTAGAGGCAGAACAGAGTTGTAGGGTTAGGGAGCAATTGTGTTTATGTAAATATGGGAAGTTCATCCCACCCAAGAGTCCCAGCAGCTAGTGTAGGACACAGAGGACAGAGCAGGTTCAGGAGATAGTAGGGGAGCAGAGGGCTGGACACCAGGTAGGGACAAAGGATCTGTGAAGACTCGAAGCTGACCTCTTTCCCATGGGGTGTAGGGACAGGTCCTCTCTCCCTACAGGTCATCATGATGTGTAAGCAGGAATCCAGTGGACGCAAGAGTGCATTATGGGAGTTTCGATTGGATAGGCAGAAATTTCTCCTCTTTGACGCCACGACGGAAAGCTGGATATGGGAGCATCCACAAAGCGGCCCCTTAAGAAAGGCACTGGATGGTGACAGAAAGCTCCTTGTTACTATCTCACTTGGAGACTGTGTGCACTGGCTTCAACAAGTTTCTGAAACCCAGGGTGAAGTTCTGGACTCAAAAGGTAACTGTGCAGAGAGGAAATTACATTGACACTGTGTCTGTGTGTTGTGTGGGTTTGAGAAAGTGGTCCTCCACAGTGGGTTGTTTTTTTTTTTTTTTTTTTGGAGAATAACGGTCATAAGTATGTTCTGCGATCTCCTTTTGTTTCTCACTGCCTCCCGTCTCTTTCTTGCTGCACATAACCGTGGATCACTCACCATAGATTTCTTGCTGACCCCAAATATGAGGGCATCATTCTGTTCGAGACCTTTTCCTTGTACTGTTCCCTCTTCGTAGCATCACTTTTCTTCTTCATCTCACCTGGTCTATTTCTGGAAATCCTTCAGTACCACCTCAAATCAACTCTAGAGGAGATCTGCATCTTCTTCCTCATGTGTCACCTCCTCTTCTGTCACAGCAGGAGTGACTGGGTAGATTGTGACCCTTTCTTCCCCCATTAGCTCTATGAATCCCTTTGAGACAGAGCCCATCTCCATTCTTTGTTCCAACCCCAGGACCTGCCACAATGGCTGCCTCACTGAAAGGGGTAGAAACTGTCTGCAACCTAGGATTACCTGGGACATCAGGAGCCGAGGAGCTGTCTCCTCAGAATTGAGTACTGCATAGGCTGTCACTCTTGTGTTTTCATTGCAGCTGCACCAATCACAGTCCCCGCCCCAACCACAACCACACCGACCATAGCCACAGCTTCACCAGCCAAGACCACAGGCCAGTCCAAGA
>NW_006291041.1:7618-8705 GCF_000327345.1 Myotis davidii
AGCAGTGGGAAAGAAGGGTCCCATACCAAGGCTTAACAGCCGTAGATGCTAAAGGGGTTTAGTGATTTCAGTCCTCACTCAGATTCTCTGTTTGGGAGAGTTTATTTGGGGCCAGTGTGTGTCTTGTGGGAACAATAGGCACACAGGACATGGGAAGTACTCCCATTCCAGTGAGAGCAGCATGGAATGGGATATGGCTCCATGTGATATGTCCATGGGAAGGGAGTATCCAGGGGGCTAAGAGAAGAGAAACCTGGGTCTGATACCAGGAAGAGAGGTGGAAGGTCTTGCAGAAACAATTCAAGATGCTGGAGTTCACATCTGCCTTCCCAATAAGTGACTTGGAGACATCAGGGAAGAGAGATGGCAAACAGTACGGACTGTGCAGGACAAGTTAGATGGAAGCCATTTTTTTCTGGAACTCCCTGGGAATCATGGCTGAGCCCTGATTCAATCACCTGGCAGCCAGTGTCTTCTACAGTTCAAATCCTGGGCCACTGAGCACCCCCTGCCTTGAGCAGAGGAGACTCCAGGGATAGGTGTGGCTGAGCTGCTGGTGGAGTTGGGTGCTGACAGGTGACTGGAGCAGGAATCCATGGGGCAGGGCAGGGACACTCACTCCCAGAGTGGTGAGCCTTTAACCAGGATGAGGAGAGCAGGGCAAAGAAGGATCTTTGCCCAACCCCAACTGTCCCCAGTGATAGAGGAACCAGGGTACAGGCCTCTCTCTTTGACAAGGATCCTCTGGTTTTTAGACTAAAAACTTCAGTAGAGGGAGCATAACAGTTCATTTGCACCTTGAGTCCTGAGCCCTGCCTGTCCTTAGATCTGACTTGCTTTGTGGTAAAGGTGGTAGGATATGGGTACAAGCTGTAGGACCCAGGGTGGTGGTGAGAACTGATGGGGAATATATGACTCTCATGATGGTGGGGCTCGGATATGGAAGGGTTTGGGGTAGGTACCCCCAGGGAAACTGACCCAGGATTGTCTCAGCCTGTGGAACTAACACATGTTTCCTTTCAGATCGCAGAAGATGCTCAAATGCTGCTGGGAATGTGGTCTAGTTCAGAAGGTGTCTCAGCTGTTT
>NW_006291042.1:0-681 GCF_000327345.1 Myotis davidii
GGGGTGGAGGAGGCAGGAGGAGGGAGGGGAAGGTGGAAAGACAGAAAGCACCCCAGGGCTGACCTGATTTGATGATCAGCTTGATGACCATTATGTACTCGTCAAAATCATCGGACAGCTCCTTCCTGAGCAGAAGGGTCTTGTACACTGCGGGGGGAGGGGGAAGGAACAGGGGGCAAAGGAGGGCCAGCATGGGTCATGGGCAGGCTTGACAGCAAGGCAGCCTACCTGTAAGGGCACCTGGGCACATCGCTTCCCAAGCAGACACATGCAGCCACACAGGGTCATACAATCACCATCTCACATAGTCACCCACAGCCAGGTGCACAGTTACATTCGCCCACAACTCATCCCATGCACAAGGACAGTTACTTCTGTCCAGTGTCACCCGCAACCATCATCTCTTACACACAGCCATATATGGTCACAGTCACTCACAACACCATCTCTCACATAGTCACCTACATCCTTGCACACAATGATAGCCACTCACAACTCATGGTATACACAGGGACAGCTATGCCTTGTCCACTGTCACCATCTCACACAATCATGGCTATTTACAATCACACTCTCAGACACACACAACCACATCTACTCACAACCATTTTTGTTCACACTCTTGCACATACCCAGCCCAGCCATAATCATGGTTCCCCAGCAATCATGGCCTCTAATAAC
>NW_006291043.1:0-216 GCF_000327345.1 Myotis davidii
AAAAATCAATAAAATATATTTAAAAAAATGTGACTGGTCCTGAGTAGATAACTATTAAAGCTTGGTGACAGGGACATAGGTTTCTGCTTTGTACTTGTGCTGTCCCTCCTTCCTATTTTCACATATATATTTGAAATTAGAAAACTATTATATATTTACATGTTATACAGATATGTACCATAATATATCTATAATAATAAAAGCATGATATGCAAA
>NW_006291044.1:0-360 GCF_000327345.1 Myotis davidii
GCAAAACGCCATCAGCCCCTCACCCAGGCTGGCAGGCACCTCAGCAAGGACCCCCACCCTGAAGGGGCCTTGGCCAGCCTGCAAACAGCCATCAGCCCCTCACCTAGGATGGCCACACCCTCATGGGGTGAGGGTCCCCACTGGGGGCCTTGGCCAGCCTGCAAACAGCCATCATCCCATCACTCAGGATGGCCACACCATCATGGGGTAAGGGTTCCCACTGGGGGGCTTGGTCAGCCTGCAAACAGCCATCAGCCCCTCACCCAGGCTGGCCAGGCACCCAAGCAGGACCTCCCTCCCTGAAGAGCATGTGGCCAGCCTGAAAACGGCCTCACCCAGGCTGGCCAGGCACCCCAGCAG
>NW_006291045.1:0-304 GCF_000327345.1 Myotis davidii
TATTTTTTTCACTCCTTTTTTATTGCTTAAAGTGTTACAAAGAGTATACAATGTCTCCTCTCCCCCACCCTCCTTGATATTCCCCCGGCCTCCCCTACCCCCAGTGTCTTATGTCAATTGGTTATGCTTATATGCATGCATACAAGTCCTTCAGTTGCTCTCTTACCCCCTCTCCACCCTGCCCCCCAACCCTACCCGGCCTTTCTGTTGTAGTTTGATAGTCTGTTCAATGCTGCTCTGCCTCTGTAACAATTTTTGCTCACCAGTTAATAATGCTCTTTATTATCCATAAATGAGTATGATC
>NW_006291046.1:0-743 GCF_000327345.1 Myotis davidii
GGATAGAGCGTCAGCCTGCGGACTGATGGGTCTTGGGTTTGATTCCTGTCCAGGTCATGCACC
The DNA here is from genome assembly GCF_000327345.1 of Myotis davidii. Classification (NCBI taxonomy): domain Eukaryota; kingdom Metazoa; phylum Chordata; class Mammalia; order Chiroptera; family Vespertilionidae; genus Myotis; species Myotis davidii. The sequence goes on from NW_006291046.1 coordinate 64, forward strand.
TCCATTGCAAGCTCGAATCCCTCCATGTGTCTCTATGGGCTTTCCCACTCTCCTCCTCCCTTCCACTTTCTCTAAAAATAAGAGGGAAATATCCTCAGTGAGGATTAACTAAACTAACTGCATAAAGGAATCTTATTTTTTTAATAAAAAGAAGGAAAGAAATAGTAAGAGGTCACCCCAGATCCCGGCCGGTGTTGCTCATTCTTTGAGCTTCGACCTATGAACCAAGAGGTCAGGGTTGGAATCCTGGTCAGGGCACTTGCCTGTGCTACTGACTGACCCCCAGTAGGGGACATGCTGGAGACAACAGATCAATTATTCTCTCTAATCACTGATGTTTCTATCGCTCTTGCCCCTCCTTTCCTCTTTAAAATCAATAAAAATATATTTTAAAATAAGAATAAAAAATGAAAAGGAAGAGAGAACTAAGGCTTCGAGCTGTTTGACCTTCCCAAACCCACCCCCTCCCCAGAGTGACTGCACTTTCCAAGTGGTGGTCGCCGCCTTCCCAGAGGAAAAAGTGACCACAGTCCCAGGTCCCTGTATCTGTCTGTCCTCACATGGGGCTGTGGGAGGATGGACACAGGTGGCTGCTCTGCCTCTGAGAAGGGAGGTGCTCACCTGCCCCCAAGGAAGACGTGGTGCCTCAACTCTCTACCCAGGGTTTTGTTCCAAGAACC
>NW_006291046.1:1364-2993 GCF_000327345.1 Myotis davidii
TTTGGGTGCAGCTTCCAGGATTGAGAGTCCTCCTTCCTGGGGTTTTGATGAGGACTCAGGGGTGCTCCCCCACAGGCCCATGAATGGGTCTTCTTCTTGCTCTCCTTCATTTGCCCTGGGCCATATCGCCTTTGTGGGGTTTAGGAATAAGAATGTGCATTGGATGATGCTTTTATTTTGAGACTGAATGATTCTCCTTGTTGTTTTCCTCAATCAGATCCTCCACAAAACTCGAACCTCTACATGTGAGGAGGAAGCAGAGGCTGGGCTGGACACTGTGGCCGCAGCTTCTGTCTCACACCTGGGGCAGTTCCTCTTCCTTCTTTGTGTCTTTAATTAGATTCTCTGCAGGAAAAAAGTAGGAAATGGCTGTGTGTCAGATCTGGCGGCCCTCTCATCTGGGCCCTTCCTGTCACCATGTCCCTAATGGTTGCTCTCTGGGTTGACAAGACAAACATTATATGGATTCCTGTCCCCTCACTGAGAGCGACGTCACCCACCCTCCACACAGTGCTGAGTGGGGAACATGGAGTCCAGGCCCCAACACCTCACGTGAGGATGATCAGTCCCTCCCTCTTCCCAGGAGGAGCCCTTTGGGGGCAGTTAGCCGCTTGCCTCTCACTGACATGGCTGCACATGGAGGTGCAGGATCTGACCCCTGTGAGCACTGCTCCTTCATGAGCCTGTGAGGTTGACCCAGCTCCCAGGGCATCCTGGGACGGAGACAGGAAGGAGGCCCAGTGACGGGCTCTGTCACAGCCCTGCTGGTCACTGTTCCCCGTGAATCTCACGACATGGTCCCAGGGGATGTGTCTGAACACCTATCCCACTTCCCCTGGTGAACCACCTGCATCCTGAGAACCTGATGAAGGGAGACATGGTCCCACCCACCTCTGCTGTGCCTGCAGCTCCGCAGACACCACCCCATCCTTAGCCTCTGTCCTCTGTGGTCCACACTCTCACCCCATGGGTCCTGCACAGGAAGTCCCGTGTGGAAGCGTCTACCCTTTCCTTCCCTCTGGTAGGTTTTGCCTTAAATGCAGCCCCAAGGCATCCCCTCATGCCCATCTCCTGTGCCAGACCCTCCCTGAGATGCCAGGGTCAGGGCCACTCAGCCGTCCTGCTGAGCCCACATGCAGTGCCCATATGTGATGTCAGACTGTGGGGTCCCACCTGTGTCAGGTGGAGACACAGCTGAGCACTGACCTCAGAGCACCTCCAACAACTCACACCTGTGCTGAGGGAACGTCCAGGGGTGCCGTGAATTGCAGAGCATCATGGTGGACAAGACCAGCCCACTGGGATCAGAGGGCATTTAGGGAAGGACTGGGGTCTGGTCACGTATGATGTTGCCAACGTCCCATTGACCAGAGCCCAGGTACACAGGAAACTCTGTGAATCCTAAAAGTGTAGGGACTGCCCAGCCAGCATGGCTCAGTAGGTGAGCGGTGACCTATGAATCAGGAGGTCACGGTTCAACTCGCTGTCAGGGCACATTTCCAGGTTGCCGACAACATCTCCAGTGTGGGTTATGCAGGAGACAGCCAATCAATTATTCTCTCTTATCATTGATGTTTCTCTTCTCTCTCCCTCTTCATTAATCTCTAATATCAATTAAAAATATTTAAA
>NW_006291046.1:3834-5523 GCF_000327345.1 Myotis davidii
TGGATCCCCCATCCCAGCCAGTCCTTACTGCTGGAACTGGATCCACCAGCCCCCAGGGAAGGGGTTGGAATGGATGGGGTGCATATGTTATGAGGGGAGCACTTACTACAGCCCCTCCATCAAGAGCCGAACCTCCATCTCCAGAGACACGTCCAAGAACCAGTTCTCCCTGCAGCTGAGCTCCATGACCACGGAGGACACGGCTGTGTATTACTGTGCAGGAGACACAGTGAGAGGAAGTCAGTGTGAGCCCAGACACTTACCTCCCTGCAGGAAGATCTCTGACCACCAGGGGGGCGCACAGGTTCCCTGAGCACAAGAAGCATCCCAGCAGCAGGTGCAGTTGGAGGTCTGGGCTGGTTCCTGTGTGGCTTCCTCTTCATGTCACAGTTTCCCTCAGGGAACCTCTGGATCCTGATTCTTCGCTGACGTCTGAGTCTCTGAGTTAAGAAAGTCTGTTGTAAAGAGAGACAACTTTCTCATGGTAACAACAGGTAGAGAGTTCATGCACACTTGGGCCATAATGAGTTATATCATCAAATCTTCTGACCCACATCACATGAATCTAACAAGAGGCTCCAATCACTCAACAGTGAAGCTCCCCTGAATGCTGGACCGTGGACCCCACATGTGTGTGACCCCAAAGCTGCAGAAGAAGGACCCACAGGGTGACAGTCCTGGTCTTGTCCTCATGCTCACAGCACCCAGAGGAGTGGACACCGTGCAGAAGAAGAGGCACAGCAGCTGGTACAGATGTTCATGACACACACTCACCAAGGGGACGTGGAATGGTTATTATGCTCCTGATTGAAACCCCTGAGAAGCACAGGGAAGATCACTCAGCAAATCAGACCTGCTCAGGTGGGGATGGAAAGGAGAGGGCACAGGGCTTTTATTTTGGCGAAGTTGTGGGGGAGAGGAAGGAAATCCACTTTTAGGGACTTGTGGGGTTTCAATCTCCCAATAACTACTAAAGAGAAAAATATGATTTCCTATCTAATTCACAGTGTTTGGGACAGATGGAGAAGAGACAGCAATAAGCCCTTAGTTGTTAGAAATCAAACAAAAAACACAATATTGTTGTATTTTATTTAACAACTATACAAATTGAGAAAAAATATTGAGAAAAATGTCTTTATGTCAGTACAAAAACCACATGTAAAGAAAGTGAGAAGAATAAGCATAAGTAAGCAAATGATGGTGATGATGACGTTGACAATGATGATGCTGGTGGTGGTGGTGGTGATGATGATAGAACTGGAAAGGAATCTTGCTCCAATGTCTTGGTGGGAATTTGTCCTTTCCCACCAATCTGTCATCGGCTTTTTCAAAGGCCTGTGTCAACATACAGTTGGGCCTTTGGGCTCTGAACCCCTAATGGCATCTGAAGAGGAGGCGCCTGCTTTGGTTACTTATAAGAAGTCACTGTTTGTGGACAACCACCATGTCCATAGAAAATGAGAAGAATGGTTACTTCAGGGATTCATGATGAGCTTCAGGGATTCATGGTGAGACCATGTGGATAATCAACCCAAAGGTGTCCAAGTGGGAATACCTTGGGCCTGGGAAGGTGTCACCTTCTAGAACAGACACACGGTGAGGATGTTCATGTAGGAAACAGGGGTCCCCTTCCCACCATTTTGAAGTGACAGGTTACTTATTTCTCTTGATCCCTGCCTGCCTGATCTT
>NW_006291047.1:0-410 GCF_000327345.1 Myotis davidii
TATATAATAAAAGCCTAATATGCGAATTGTCCCTTCAACGGTCTACCAGGAGTTCGACCAACTGGGAGTTCGACCACTCGCTATGACGTGCGCTAACCACCAGGGGGTGGCACAGAACATGGTCGGCATTGGTGACGTGGTGCTGGCAGCAGGCAGCAGTGGAGGCACTGCCAGCCCCAGTGAGCCCCGATGAGAGCAGGACCACGGCGGGACAGAGCAGATAGGTGAACGGGCAGTGCTAGGCCAAGGTGGGTGTAAGCAGGGGCCCGATCGCCCTGCCAATCACTCTGAAGATGGTGACCAGTAGCAGCAACAGGGGGCAGGGTCACCACTCTGTTCCCAGGCACTGAGGGAGCCGGGCGGGGGTCCTGGCCCCAACCGATTGCCCCAGAGGTGGGATGGTGGAGCAG
>NW_006291048.1:0-878 GCF_000327345.1 Myotis davidii
CCGAGGAGAAGATCCACTTCACCTGCGGGATCGGCCCAGGTCATCCTCTGCCCGGCCGGGGCCAGCCAGGGCCAGCGGGGTGGGGGGAGCGGAATGGGGCAGCGAGGGACAGTGAGGGACACAGTGAGGGACACAGTGAGGGGCACAATGAGGGACAGTGAGGGACAGTGAGGGACACAGTGTGGGAACAGTGAGGGACAGTGAGGGACACAGTGAGGGGCACAGTGAGGGACACAGTGAGGGATAGTGAGAGGCATTGAGGTATAGTGATGAGGTACAGTGAGGGACACAGTGAGGGGCACAGTGAGGTACAGTGAGGGACACAGTGAGGGGCACAGTGAGGGACCAAGTGAGTGATAGTGAGAGGCATTGAGGTATAGTGAGGGACACAGTGAGGGACAATATGGGGACAGTGAGGGACACAGTGAGGGACCGTGAGGGACACTGAGAGACAATATGGAGACAGTGAGGGACACAGTGAGGGACAGTGAGGGTCAACATGGGAACAGCATGAGGACAATGTGGGACACATGGAGATGATGTGGGCACGGCATGGGGATGGCGTGGGGTGCGTGGGGCATTTGGGGCTGGCATGGGCATGGGCATGGGGCACAGTGTGGGGTGCATGGGCACGTGGGGCACACGGGGATGGTGTGGGGACAGCGGGGGGCATGTGTGGATGGCGTGGGGACAGCATGGGGACGGTGTGGGGACAGCGTGGGGATGGTGTGGGGAACGTGGGGATGGCGTGGGGAGCGTGGGGCTCGTGGGTCGCGTGGGCAGCCCACCTTGAAGAGTGTGACGGTGGCACTGTAGCACACGCTGAGCAGGAAGAGGGTGATGAAGATGGAGATGGGGGTCCCCCGCCCCTCCAGCTC
>NW_006291049.1:0-251 GCF_000327345.1 Myotis davidii
AAGAACACAAATCTTGAAACATATTTTAGTAGTTTCCATAAAGGGAGGGTCAAGGGAGTGAGTGCATGTGTAGGCTTTAGAGTCTGGACTCAAGCAGCTTAAGATGCATCTTAAATGAAGAGGAGCAATTTAGTACATTATTGAGTATTAATTGGGCAATTCTACCATAAAAGACAAAGATGCTAATTGACCGTACCTTCGCTATGCCCACCAGCCAATCAGAAGAACATGCAAATTAGCCCAACAAAAAT
>NW_006291049.1:433-1100 GCF_000327345.1 Myotis davidii
GCCTGGGCAGGGGCAGAGCAGGCCATTGGAGTGGGCTGAGGGTCCCCTGCCCAGGTCTAACACCTCAGCCAGAGGCCTGAGTCCTGGGTAGGTGATCGGAGTGGGCTGGGGGTCCCCTGTACAGACCTAATGCCCTGGCCAGAAGCCTGAGGCCTGGGAAGGGGCAGAGAAGGCAATCTCCCTGGCCATAAGCCTGAGGCCTGGGCAGGGGCAGAGCCTGTGATTGGAGCGGGCTGCAGTTCCCCTGCCCAGGTCTAAGGCCCCGTCCAGAGGTCTTAGGCCTGGGCAGGCGATCAGAGTGGACTAGGGGTCCCCTGCCCAGGTCTAACGCTCCTCTGGCGTGGGCAGGGGCGGAGCCTGTGATCAGAGGCCTGATTCCTGGGCACAGGCAGAGCCAGCATTCACACGGGCCTGGGGGTTCCCTGCCCAGGCCTAACACCAGGCCTAAGACCTGGCCTGGGCAGGGGCCGAGCTGGGGATCAGTGTTAATTGCAGAGGAAACACCTTTTCTGCTGCTGGAGGGGCTAAGAAATATCATATCCTGCCCTGGCCAGTTTGGCTCCGTAGATAATGCCTCAGCATGCCTACCACAGGGTCTGGGTTCAATTCTGACCAAGGGCATGTACGCAGGTTACAGGCTCTTCCCTGCCTGGGGCCCAGGTCAGCG
>NW_006291050.1:0-1310 GCF_000327345.1 Myotis davidii
GTCTGAAGTTACATTAACCCAGATCTACAAAGGACACTGCCTCATGCACAACCTACCTCTGTATTCCATGGCATCCCTTCAAATGGTTCCAAAAGTCTGGATCTTCAAACGTCTAAAGAAAAAGTCAAAATGTTAGTGCAGCTCATCCAGGTAGAATCACAATGGCACCACCCCATAAACACCTTTGTGAAGGGGCTTCTGGGGGACACTCTGGGCTCGTCCCTCACAGAGGACTACAATCCTGATTCTGCCGCTGATCCCAAAGGTGGTGGACCAGAGCATCAGAACAAGAGGCCACAGGGCCAGGTGTCTCTGGGACGTGGCCTGGTAGGGGAAGGGACCCTGGCACTCAGTGGGGCAGAAGCAGAAGTTGCCTTTGGTCCTTACCACTTTGCTGAAGTCTGTGTCAATTACTCCTGGAACTAGGCAGTTCACCCGGATATCCTTTGGTGCCAGCTCCAATGACAGGGTCTTGGTGAGTCCCAGAATGGCTGCTTTACTGACATTGTAGGCCCCTAGCCTCTGTGAACACAAAGGGAAGTGGATGGCAAATAAGTAACTGAGAAGAGAGTTTTTATTGGATCCCAGACCTGTGCGTATAAATATATCTCTTCAGCAATGCAGAGATAATTGAGAATCTCACAAAGAAAGGGTAAAAGCCTGCCATGTGTGTCCTTTCTGGAGAAGGAGGGTCTGAGACACCCATTGATCAAATGTGGGTGTAGGTGTGCCCCACCAGCAATGGCCTATTTGGAATCTTCCTGGACCTCTCCACTTTTCTTGGCTAATGGGGCTGTTTCCTTCGTTTTCATGTAGCGTCATGGAAGGTTATACTTACAGCTGCTGGTACATATGCCATAACTGAGGAGACCAGAACCACAGAGCTTCCCCTGGGAAGAGAAAGATGGGATAAATACGATGGAGCCACATATAAGTGAGGCAAATAGACACATCTGGGGCATGAAAGGAAGTGGAGACAGTGGGCCATGAAAGTGAGTGAAAGAAATTTAGGTTCAGATTAGAGCCTGCTCCTGCCTTCCTTCAGCCTATCTCCTCTGGCCTAGAGCATCCTGTGGATCAGGACCAAGTTTATGTTTTCATCCACACTTGGATGCTCAATCCATTAAGGAGAACTAGTATGAACACTTTTATCAAATACAGCCAACATTTGCCTTTATTGACTATTGTTCCATTTACTGGCTTTGAGGGTGTTCTATACTAGGCATGATTAAGAGTAATATTAAAAGTACTTCCTAGTGGACCCTTTGGAATCTTAATCTCAGAAGCTCCACAGCCCCCCAAACCCTACC
>NW_006291050.1:2325-3896 GCF_000327345.1 Myotis davidii
ACAAAGGCTCCCACCCTCTCCCCTTCCCTGCCCTCACCCCCTGTTCTCCATGTGGGGCAGCAGCTGGCTCAGTAGCAGGGCCGGGGCCTTCACATTGACATTCAAGATCTGAAATCAGAGCAAATGAGGGTCAGGGAGGAGAGACATTCAGTCCAGTGCATGTTCTCACTGCATTAGCAAATACACCACATTAGAACATGGGCGTGATGGCTTCTGACAATGGGAAGTGGGGAGAGTGCTGGCTTTCTTTGACATACATGGTGGGCGGGGGGAGGCATCCTAAAAAGCTGGAATATGGGGATCAGGAAGCCTTTGCAGGCATAAGACCCAGCGTCTGCAGGATGTCTCCCTGTGTCTATAAGGGTATCAGTTAGAAAAAAATGTCCCATCTGGGTCTGAGGTGGCACTGGCCAATTGAGTCTGGGGAAGGTTGGTATTATAAGCTGAATTGTGTACCACACAAACTCTATGTTAAAGTCATAACTCCTAGTACCTCATAATGTGACCTTATTTGGAACTAGAGTCATTGCAGACATAGTTAAAATGAGGTCATAGAATGGGCCCTAATTCAAAATGTATGGTGTCTTAAGAAGGCAAGTTTGCACATGCACACACACTGAGAATACCATGCGAAGGTGAAGGCAGAGGTTGGAGTGATGCTTCTTTCTATAAGCCAAGTAACATCAAAGATTGCCAGCAAACCACCAGCAGCTAGGAAAGTGGCATGAATAGATTCTCTCATAGCCATCAGAAGGAACAAATCCTGCTGACGCATTCTGACCTCCAAGACTGTGAGACAATAAATTCTGTGTATAAGCCACCTGGGCTGTGGTACTTTGTTACAGCAGCCCTCCGAAACTAATACAGCTGGATTTCAGGGTTTAAGCCTTGGACATGAAGCATTCTTAGGCAAGGAAGGGAGTCATTCCCTTCTCTGTGCCCCACATTTATTGTGATGATCTGGTTCTCTGTTGGACCTTCCCAGCAAACTGGGAGCTCATGAACAGTGGGGATCAGAACTAGAGTGTAGCAAGCATGTCAAACTCATGGTGGCTGCGAGTTTGACATGCTTGGTGTAGACACTCCTACCTCCATCTCACAGATGGGGAATTAAGGGTCAGAGTCCAGGCACCTGGCCTGCTCGGTGCCAGTGAGTCTGTGAGGGGAAGGTGTGTGGGAGCTGAGATGGAAAGAGGGTCGTGCAGAGGGTGAGGATGACATCCGTCAGCCCTACTTGGTGTCCCCAGACCTCACCTTGTCCCAGACCTCCTCACTGCTCCCCAAGGTACTTCCCACGTAGGGATTGACTCCTGCCACACACACCAGGAAGTCAACATTCCCAGAATGTCTCAGGGCCTGCAGGGAGAAGGGGGCAATGAGGATTAGGGTCAGGAATCAAAAGAAGTTTTCTGTTGCAATGGGAAGTATTTCCTGTTTGCTCTCCCTGGGTCTCTGCTTGGCTAAATCCAGGAGGGGACCACACCAAGTGAGGGTGGAGAGCTGTCTCTCCTCATCAGACTTAAAACATCTCTCCACCCAGATCTGTAAACTTGTTCAGGCTCTGGAGTCAC
>NW_006291050.1:4969-5258 GCF_000327345.1 Myotis davidii
CAAAAATAAAATAAAACATCATTGGGGCCCAGTCAGTTTAACTCAGTAGTGAGCATTGACCTATGTACCAGGAGGCTATGGTTCGATTCCTGGTCAGGACACATTTCTGGGTTTCTGGCTGGAACCCCATTAGGAGGCATGCAGGAAGCAGCCAATCAATGATTCTCATCATTGATGTTTTTATCTTTCTTTCTTTCTCCCTTCCTCTCTCTGAAATCAATAAAAACATATTTTAAAAAAATAAAACATCATGATAATGTGGAAGTCTGGGATATTAACAGTTCTAAAA
>NW_006291051.1:0-658 GCF_000327345.1 Myotis davidii
TTAAGATGGTGCATTTTATGTTATCTGTATTTTGCCACAATAAACAACATTAAAACAAGAAAATGCCTCTGAGACTTTTATTTCAGATTATAGTCATCAGGGAGAACCTATAATAATAAAAGCGTAATATGCTAATTAGACTGGATGTCCTTCTGGATGACTTTCCAGATGAAGCCGGGGCTGCAAGGGAAGCCTGGGTCCCAGGTGCCGGAGGGAAGCCGGTGCTGGCAGCTGGGGGAAGGAAGGCCTACTCTTGCATGGATTTCGTGCGTCGGGCCTCTAGTACAGTAAATATTTCCCCCATGTCCTTGCCGTCCCGGGGCCTGCGCTTCATTAGCTGCCTCCTCTATAGCCGCTGAGGGCCTCCCAGAGGACGCCCGTTAGAGCCAGTCTGCTTCACACCCCTTGGCTGGTGCACGGCTTTCCTACTGCATCGCAAGTTGAAGGTATCACTTCCAGGCTGACCCAGTGAGAGCTTAAGCTCCATGGACAAATCCATTCATCTTCATCACTGCTCACTGGCTCTTAGGGCTCGAGCCGATGCCGCTTGGCTTTGTGAGAAGACCAGCTTATGGAAGACCCCTTTTCAAGTAGCCTTACATGACTTCATTCCAGAGAGTGTGAGGTGAGGCTGCCAGTGGACTGCCTAAGACCCAGC
>NW_006291052.1:0-1465 GCF_000327345.1 Myotis davidii
AAGATAACAGATCAAAGTTCATTTCTTTTAAGGCATATGAGTTGTCAAGTGTTTGGCCTAGAATGAGGGATTGAAAGCAGAGGATCTGTGTGATTGCATGTAAATTATGTATAGATTTAGTGTGTAATTGGGTGACTGTGAAGGAATGAAGTTTAGAGTGTACCTAGGTAATGCTACTAGAAAATGGGAAGACAGGTGTGGAATGAAGGCCTGTATATTGAGAGAAAAGGTTAAGAGGAAAAATGGGGACTTACCTGTTATGAAGGAGTACAGATGTGTGAGTGTGTGAGGAGGATATCAGTTTGTGCTCACCTGAGGGGCAGGTTCTGAGTAAACGTGCAAACACATATCAGCACTGTCCACAACCTCAGCCACAGCGGTCCCAGTGCTGTTATGCTGGAAATGCGTGCTGAGCGACCTTGCCCTGTCCATGAAAGCATACTGCCTACTTGTCCCTCTGCAGTAGCCTTAGTACTAGTCTCTCGGCCCTGAATCCCTTTCCTGTTTTTGCTGGGAAAGTGAAATTAGTAGAGACTGTGCTGAGCAGCTCAGATGCATCTCCTGGCCAAGCTCAGATCCCGCCTTTGTGTGTTCCTTACCATCCTCGTCATGATGGGCATGCTTGTATGGTGAAGACACACAGCTGAAATATTCAGAGGAGGATGTACTTTCTCCTGCTGCCTGACTACAGCCTGCGGCCTCCGCAAATGACTGAGGCACATCCTGTCGAATGCTGTAGTGTCCTGGACAATGGGATGAAAAAGGACATTGAGTTTAGGCATTTTTGAAGGTCTGTGTCAATTGAAAAACTACATTTTGAGTGGACATTACATGCCAGGCATTATTATCACGCATGATAATTGTTTTCATAAAAATTAAGATTTCTTTCCCATTTAAAATCCCATTTACTGTAATCTCTAAGTACATACTTATTAAAACTGTGTTTGGTGGATGTCAGTGGGATTGAGTATCTTATATGTGATATTTCTGGTGAAATATATGGATTACCATATATTAGAAGTATTTCTGAAACATATGCACTTTCCACCATGCTCTTCTTTTTCCTAATTGACTGGTATGTTTATATCCTGGGGTTCTTTTTGAAAGCTGCATTTTAATGATAATAAAGTTTATAGGAGCTCAGGCCCATGAATTATCTCATGGATGAGACTTGCCCTAGTGGCCTGTATAAACGGTATATGCTAATTTTCATATAAGCAAGTAGATCCATTTATTAGTCACTAAAGACTAATCTACTCTAATGAAGTAGAAATACGTGTTTTTGAGAGGCAAAAAAGATACTGGACCTGGTACATAATTAGTGGCCAATTATGTCAGGTAAGTATCTATTTTTCCGTGGGTTATTTATTTTATATATGTGTGAAATGTTCTTTATGAATGTATATGTGAGTAGGCTTTTATTGCATTCTCCCATGTCTCATAGTTTACGTTGATAACATCTATA
>NW_006291053.1:0-705 GCF_000327345.1 Myotis davidii
ATATGACATAATATTTGACTAAAGGGCATGTCTGTAGTATATTAACAGTTTTTAGTAACAGTAGAATATTTCGACCTGAAGAAGCATGCTTATAAAATTCTATAATGAAATACTGATTAATGTATAAACCATATATTACACAATATTAATAAATGTACATAGAATATTAGTCACTGAAAGGGAAAAAGGAACACAGGTTTTTCTAACTAAAAATAAATTTGAAATTACGATCTAAAAAGAATTGTAAAGGTTAAATGTAATAATATGTTATATAAATATAAAAGTGTTAATATTAGTGTGATGCTTCTAATGTTGGAAAGGATCTGAAATAATAGGAATTTTCATACTATTTTCTTGGATTATGCACTGGTAAAACAACTCTGTTCAAGAGTATGGCATTATGCACTTAAGGTGAAGATGCATACTTGAAGACCAATTAATTGTACTCATCCTTGTTATATTGGAGAATTTTTCGTACCTGTGTAACAGAATATATATGCAAAAATGTGCATGTTACTATTGTTCTTAATCCCTGAAATTGAGAAGTCATGTAAATACTCAAATTGAGGAATCATGAAAGTGTTCAAATTGAGGCATCGTATAAATGCCCATTAGTTATAAAATGGTAAATAAATCATGGCAATGGAGTATGACATGGATAGAATGCAACACAAAAATGAAAATGAAAAAGTGAGACCTGTAAAT
>NW_006291053.1:1270-9634 GCF_000327345.1 Myotis davidii
GGGCAGCTCCTGCATTGAGTGTCTGCCCCCTGGTGGTCAGTGTGTGTCATAGTGACCAGTCATTCCCAGTCCTTCTGCTGTTAGGGTCAGTTTGCATATTACCCTTTTACTATATAGGATAGAGTCCTGGTGCATGGGTGGAGGCCCGTTCGTTTGCCCTGAAGGGTGGCCCGGATCATGATGGGGGTCCTGCTTGGTTGCCTGGCCAGCCTTTTTAGTATAGTTCAAAATATGATGGGAACACACAAAGTAGTCGATAGTTTGGGTGTTTGTCGGAGGGGTACAGTCTGTACAGTTAACAAGGACTGGCTTTGACTCTTCATTTCAAAAGAATGCTTCTCACCTGCCATACTGATTGCAGCCCAGAGAGTAGGATCTACAACTCTTCCTCCTCCAACCTAAGAAGGACATGGCTTAAGGAAGAAAGTAGTAACTGATTTACATCAGATTTGGAAGCAAAATCATTATCAAATTATTTGAAATCACAAGAACTTTAAAATTTTGGTACTTTGAAATTTCCCTCCTGAGGTATCTATGCTTTCTGTACATAGTCGCTAGTAAAACAGATGCATTCTATCATTCCAAGTTGTTCTTATAATTATGTCGCTTGGTGCTGAAAATTGATATTATGTCTTAGCACAAAATGTCAGCAATTACATGTGGCAATTATATTTGGTGAGATGCACCCTTTAGTGAGATGCAAGATCATGTTGAGAAGCCACCTGATTTTGTTTTTCTCCTCCCTCCTGATACTCTCAGAATCTTTAAGGAATTTTCAGAGGAGAAACCACAAGACCAGAATGAATGAGTAAAGACCATCTATGTTAGGCCCATGGACCATCAGATCTGCTCTAGTCCAATTAGCCTGCATTACTGCATCTCCAACAAGTGATCACCACAAATGAGTTCTACCTGACAAGCTAGATCAAGATCCATTTTTCTTCTCAGAAATTATTCACCATGCTTTTCCTGAAACTTTGGCAAACTTTTTTTCCCAATCACTTACAATATCCCGGGCCATCATTAGCACCAATAGAGTCTAGTAATGAAGACACATCAAGTCAGGTGGAGTCTGAACACTGATTCTAAGGCTTTCTTAGATCTTCTTTTCCTTGAAGGGACTGGTTATGGAAAAGCAGGTTGAGGTACTTCTATACCTCTTTCTTTATAAACTCTCGCATTTGCTTTTCCTCCTCTTTCTTCTAGATTGATTACTAATTTGTACACTCTGTCTTGTAACTGTCGGCCCAACCTTAGGTTATAAAGAGGTTGTGCCTGATGAACTACTATGGTGCTTTCTGGGCATCTGTTGCTATAGTAAAAATGTCTTACAATGCAGCTTTTACAGGAGGTATTAAGACATTCTGTAATTGTAGTTGTATCTGTTAAGTAACTTTTGCAAATAGAACACGAGATGTATGAGGTCAGCTCAAGAGATTAATCAAGTGCTCTTCTTAAACCTTTGATTCTGTCCCACACCCCTCTAGCCTCAGTAAGAAGTGACTCATCTCCTCCTCCTCCTCCTCTCTTTTCCCCCCTCTATGTTCTTATCCTCCTCCAACTCCTCATTCTGCTCCTGGATGGGGACCCTCAAGAGGCCCAGCTTGTACTCTGACTTACCTCAGGGGGTCAAGAGCATGAGCAGCCAGGAGCCCCTGCCTCTGGCAAAGGTGGTGGATCCTTCTCATCCCTTGTGAGCACCACGGTGCGTGCAGAAGAGAAATGAGCTGTGTGTGTGTGTGTGTGTGTGTGTGTTACATGTCTGTCTTCATTAACCTGGATTCCCATCACAAAATACCGTGGACTGGGTGGCTTAAACAACAGGAATTTATTTCTCACAGTTCTGGAGACTGGAAGTCCAAGATCAAAGTGCCACCAGGGTTTGGTTTCCCCTGTGGCCTCTCTCCTTGGCCTACAGAGGGCTACTTTCTTGCTGTGTTCTCAAGGGGCCTATTCTCTGTGCATACACACTCCCAGTTCTTTCTGTATCCTAATCTGCTTCATGCTGTTGTCCAGTGAAGAAGGCTGATGACAAGTATGCCACCTTAAACATGGAGCTTCCAACATTGCCTTGGAATCAAGGCCATTCCAGAGAGCAGGGAGAAGGTTATGTGGGGGAGCATGTGTGTGAGACGTTTTAGGGGTCAGCCAGTAAATGGTGCTCTGGTGAATTAATTCTCTCTCACCAAACATTGAGAAACCCTATTCACTTTGCCACACCATCTGTAAGGGAGTCTGAAAATCATAGTCACTCTATTGCCCAGAAAGATGAAGACATTTCATTTAGGACATGGAGAGCACTTAGAAACGTTTCAGGGGAAAAGACAATAAGATATTATAAGACAAAAAAAGTTTCTCTGTTTAGAAGGGAGTCATACTTGCTCATGTCACTGATAATTTCACACACCTTTACAACTGTCTTCAATTTGTGTCTATATTTCTTCAAAAATTCTAAATGATTCAAGTTCTCACTAAATATTCCTGACTTCACATAACTGTAACTGATTTTGCATTGTAGCATTTGTAGCTGTCTTGTGTGTATTGCTGTTAAAGTTTGTTGATAAGTTTTGATTTAGCTTCTATAATATTTCTCTGTGATTATTTTAGTTGTTTGTTCTAGGACTTGCGTATGTTCCTTTAAGTAGGAATATTTACAATAAATTATTTATGTAAATTAAATTGCATCAACAAATATACTTGATATGTACAAGAACCTTATTGATAAGTAACAAATAGTAACTGAATTATATAAAAGCTTTACCTGTAGCAATTACTGTGCTGCACCAGTACGGCCAGGTTTGGTGAGCCAGAGGAGGGGCGGTGAAGGATTAAAGAAGACAGACAAGAGAACTCATCTGGGACTAGGTCAGATCACTGAGCCTGGATCAGGAAACATGACACAGCCTGCAAGTCAAAGCTTTATATTGCAGTTAGAGCACACAAAGAAAAACAAGGGAAGTGGTCAACATGTTTACAATGTTCTTGTGAGTTTCACCTTGCTTTGGCAGCCTATTAGCCTCCTAGGAACAAGGGAGGACTATAAGGTCAAGCTTATTATGCTAGGAGGGCTCTGCACTCCAAGCAGGGACTTCTTTGTGGCCCTGCGACAGGTCAGTCCAAGGCTTGACCCCGTAGCTGCTCCCTACTAATTGCTATTCAAAATTTAAAATATTTGCATTTAGACGTGTTCCTAGGAGATAGAAATACAAATAGGTGTAAAATAATCTCTCTCACATTTGCACGTTGAAATATTTTACTTTATGCATTTAGTCAGTGGCACAAATGAAAAATTGCAGCTGGTGTCAAGATAAGCGGACAACATTTATGTTTATATAGTAGCTGACTATAAGGAATATTGCAGGTATTCATGAAATGTGTATGTCTTAACAGAACTGTTCAATTTAGCACTGGAATTACAATACAAATAGTCTGAACTATTCTTATGTGAAGGTCCCTGGAACTATATCTCAAAGCAGAATTTTGGAAGCATTTTCTGGAATTATGGTTGAAGTATTTATGGAAAGCATCATAAATGGATGTCCATCTGCAACTGTTTCACTATAAATCTTTTATTGATGCACAGCATTAGAGACAGTCTTATAATGATGTCATTTGAAATGAAGGCCTCCTTTCTGGTTGTGGCAACAGGAATATTCATCTTAGGAGTGCTAGGAAATGGATTCATCGGACTGGTGAACTGCGTCGAATGGTTCAGGACTGGGAACGTTTCCTCAGCTGATTTCATCCTCACCAGCTTGGCTCTGGCCAGAATCATTCAACTGTTGGTAATACTGTTAATGCATCATGCTGTTAATGAATTGTGGTTGAATGCGTACAGGGTACATGAAATAAATATGACTTTGCCGTTAGAGGCAAATGAAATGTTCTATCTCAAAAGTCTTCTTCTTCTTAGTTTGACCTATGTTATCCCCTTTTTCCTGTCCCTGATCTCTTTGCTTCTTTTATTTCTGTCCTTGGTGAGACACACCAAGAACATGCAGCTCAATGTGACGGGCTCGGTGGACTCAAGCACAGAGGCCCATAGAAGCGCCATGAAAGTGGTGACAACGTTCCTCCTCCTCTTCATCATTTACATTATTTCTGTTCTAACTGCAACTTGGAATTCCTCTAATGTACACACATATCAGGTCATGATGCTTGTCACAGTGTTGTCATCTACGTTTCCCTCAGGCCACTCTTTTCTTATAATTTTTGGAAACAGCAAGCTAAGACAGATCGCCTTGAGACTACTCTGGCAGTTACATTCCCTGAGAAAAGCACAAGTTTAACTTTATAGACAGAAATTGAAATAACCTTGTGCATTCTATGGGAAAATAACTTAATAGAAACCTTCAGCATTTCTTTATATCAGGTTTTGTTAAACAGCACTAAAAGTTTCCTACAACATGTCCTTAAATAATTATATTTTCTTAAAGTAATATGACATAATATTTGACTAAAGGACAAGTCTCCACTGAATTAACAGTTTCTGGTAACATAGAGTATTTGAGACTTGATGAAGTATGCTTATGAAAGTCTTGTGTATATTCCTAGTATACTTTGCTGGTAAGTTCTGATTGAACTTTTAAAACATTTCTCCGTGATTATTTTTAGTTATTTGTTCTAGGACGTAGATATGGTCTTTGAACTAGAAATAATCACAATAAATTATTTATGTAAATTACATTGCATCAACACAAATACTTCATACATATGAGAATCTTTTTGATAAGTAACTAACAATAACAGAATTATATAAAAGCTTTCCTCCTAGCAATTACTCTTCAAAATTTAAAATATTTGCATTTAGGTTTATGTTCCAAGGAGATATATACAAATAGGTGGAAAATAATCTCAGATTTGCATGTTTACATATTTTACCTCATCCATTTAGTCAGTGGCACAAATGAAAATTTCCAGCTGGTGTCTAGATAAGTGGATAACACTTATGTTTATATAGTAGCTGACCGTAAGGTATACTACAGGTATTCATGAAATGTGTGTGTTTTAAGAAAACTGTTCAGTTTAGCACTGGAAATAGAATACAATTGGAATGACATGAAGGTCTCTGGAACTGTATTGAAAATCAGAATTTTGGATGTACTTTCTGGAATTATGGTAAAAATATTTCTGGAAAGCATTATAAATGAATGTCCATCTGCAACTGTTTCATTATAAAGCTTTCATTGAGGCACAACATTGGAAACATTCTTATACAGATGCCAATTGAAATAAAGGTCTCCATTCTAGTTGTGGCAACAGGAATATTCATCTTAGGAGTGCTAGGAAATGGATTCATCGGACTGGTGAACTGCATCGAATGGTTCAGGACTGGGAACGTTTCCTCAGCTGATTTCATCCTCACCAGCTTGGCTATGGCCAGAATCATCCAACTGTTGGTAATGCTGTTGGATTCATTTATACTGGGGCTAGCTCCACATCTGTATGCTACTGGCAAACTAGCAAAGGTGGTTCCTATTCTTTGGGCACTAACTAACCACCTAACTACCTGGTTTGCCACCTGCCTCAGCGTTTTCTACTTCCTTAAGATAGCCAATTTCTCCCATTCCTTTTTCATGTGGCTGAAGTGGAGAGTCAACAGGGTGGTTCTTCTGCTTTTCCTGGGGTCCATCCCCTTTTTCCTGTCTCTGATATCTTTGTTTCTTTTATTTTTGTCCTTGGTGAGACACACCAAGAATTTTCAGCTCAACATGATGGGTTCGGTGGACTCAAGCACAGAGGCCCATAGAAGTGCCATGAAAATGGTGACAACGTTCCTCCTCCTCTTCATCATTTACTTTATTTCTATTCTAACTGCAATTTGGAGCTCCACTAATGTAGAGACCTATCAAATCATGATGCTTGTCATAGTGTTGTCATCTACCTTTCCCTCAGGCCACTCTTTTCTTATAATTTTTGGAAACAGCAAGCTAAGACAGACTGCCTTGAGACTACTCTGGCAGTTATATTCCCTGAGAAAATCAAAAGTTTAACTTTATAGACAGAATTTGAAAAAACCTTGTGAATTCTATGTTAAAATATCTTAATAGAAAACCTTCAGAATTTCTTTATATCAGGGTTTGTTAAACAGCACTAAAAATTTTCTACAACATGCCTTAAGTAATTATATTTTCTGAGAGTGAAATGACATAATATTTGACTAAAGGCATGTTTCCAGTGTATTGACAGTTTTTGGTAACAGTAGAGATTTGGCAACTGTTGAAACTGATTATAAAAGTCTAGAGTTCAATCGGATCCCCCGTAGCAGGTGCAGTGGCGATCGTCTTTCCAGGCTCTTCTTGCTATCTCCTTTAGCTTCCGGAAACATGGCCTCTGGTGTGGCTGTCTCTGATGGAGTGGTCAAAGTGTTCAATGACATGAAGGTACGTAAGTCCTCGACACCAGAGGAGGTGAAGAAGCGCAAGAAGGCTGTGCTCTTCTGCCTGATGAAGACCAGAGCATCATTCTGGAAGATGGCAAGGATATTCTGGTAGCGATGTGGGCCAGACAGTAGATGACCTTTACGCCACTTTCGTCAAGATGCTGCGGAGAAAGACTGCTGTTATGCCCTGCATGACGCAACCTATGAGACCAAGGAGAGCAAGAAGGAGGACCTGGGAGAAACCAAGATGGCGGCGTAGGGAGTGGACCTGTAAGAAGGCTGTGCTCTTCTGCCTGATGAAGACCAGAGCATCATTCTGGAAGATGGCAAGGATATTCTGGTAGCGATGTGGGCCAGACAGTAGATGACCTTTACGCCACTTTCGTCAAGATGCTGCGGAGAAAGACTGCTGTTATGCCCTGCATGACGCAACCTATGAGACCAAGGAGAGCAAGAAGGAGGACCTGGGAGAAACCAAGATGGCGGCGTAGGGAGTGGACCGGTGCGTGCTGCTCTCTCACAGCATCATTGAAAGTACCAACTATGAGGCAAACAACCACCACTCAGAACCATGGGGAAGTTGGCCCAGTGGGAGATCTACAACTGGAAGAAAAGAAAGAAGCGCAGTGAGACTGAGTGGGAGCTACGGAGGCGCAGTCACAAGCCAGGCGGGCTGCAACTGGATTCACAGTTTTTTTTCAATCGGAAGTGGTTACGAACCTTGAATCCTCTGGGCTTGCTTGGGGCGGGTCTCTGTGGCCCCAGATCCCACGGGGAGAGGCGGCCACGGCCTTGCAGTGGTTGGAAAGCGAGAGAAGCTCTGATGCGCGGCTGCTCACCGGCACTGAGGGACGCGAAGTCCTGGTGTCCCCGGGGGGCGAGGGGCCGCGGAGACGCAGCCAGTGCTGTTTCCTCCATGCTGGCAACTCCCTGAGACCCCGCCCTACTCAATTTATATCCCCATCCGGGCTGTGCCAGAGGCACAAGAGGAAATGTCTGTGCTTTTACAAACTCTCAAATCCACTGAGCTGGTTCGGGCGGGTCTCTGAGGCCCCAGATCCCACGTGAGACTAGAACCTGTGGGCACGTTTGTGCCCACTTGACGAAAGTGGCATAAAGGTCATCTACTGTCTGGCCCACATCGCTACCACATCGCTACTTTTATAATCAGTTTCAACAGTTGCCAAATCTCTACTGTTACCAAAAACTGTCAATACACTGGAGACATGCCTTTAGTCAAATATTATGTCATTTCACTCTCAGAGAGACAGCACAGCCTTCCAGCGGTCAGAAAGCGAGGGGGGCTCTGTCGCACAGCTGCCCACCGGCACTGGGGGACACGAATCCCCGGTGTCCCGGAGAGGCGAGGGGCCGCAGAGACGCAGCCAGTGCTATTTGCTCCGCCATGGCGACTCCCTGAGACCCAGCCCTAGTCAATTTACATCCCCATCCAAGCTATGCCAGGTGCACAAAAAGACCTACCTGCGCTTTTGCAGCCTAACCCAACAAATTGCAGACTTCAACTGCTCGCAGCCATGGGAGACACACTCAAAAAGCAGACCCAGGAGAACCAAGATGGCGGCGTAAGGAAGAGACCTGTGTGTGCTGCCTCACACAACAACCTTTAAACTACCAGCTACAGGACAAACAGCAATCATACGGAACCATGGGAAAGTTGGCCCAGTGGAAGCTCTACAACTGGAAGGAAAGAAAGAACATTGAGACTGAGTGGGATGTGCAGAGTCACCAAGTACAGAGCCCAACCCAACAAACTGCAGATTTCAGCTCCTCCCATCCAGGAGGGACGCAATCGGGGGGCGGAGTCGGGTTTGGGGCAGGCCGGGGCTGGGCCCGGCTGGGCCGGCGTTGTGGAACCGCTGTACCAGCAGGCGCACAAACATGCCCACAGGTTCTAGTCTCACGTGGGGCACTGGGGGATGGCAGACGGGCAGTCTGTGCACTTGGAGGAGGGCGGGGGCCGG
>NW_006291053.1:10618-11692 GCF_000327345.1 Myotis davidii
ACTCTGTCAGAGAAGCTGGGGGGCAGTGCTGTCATCTCCCTGAAGGGCAAGCCTTTGTGAACCCCCTCCAGCCCCCTGCCTGGAGCATCTGGCAGCTCCAGATCTGCCTGTGGGGGGGTTGCAGGCTGCCCCCCTTCTGCCAGACCAGAGGGGTTGGGGGGATCCCAGCAGGGGGAGGGCAATCCCTTCACCCAGTTGCCAAACAGCCCCCCATCCCCTGGACCTTCTTTCTCCCTCCACCCCTGAACGTTCTGGCTTCCCAAACAGCTTTTAATCTTCTGATTTCTCTTGGGTTGAAGCAGGCCAAGTCCTCCCTACCTCAGGCACCCCAGTTTTGGAGAGGGCTTGTATTTTTTACTGACACCCCTACTTGCAACCTGTTCTCCCCCTTTCACATGCTGCCATTTCTAACTGCAATAGTGACTCTGTGCTTGTCTGTTTAGCTCAGTGTATAAATGGAATGTTGTGAAGATAGCTCTTCCCCATTTCCATCTGGTCTCGGCCACTCATGGAAGCAGGACCAGTAAGGGACCCTTAATTATTTTAAAAAAGGAAAAAAACAACAATAAAAAGACTCACTTAAAAAAAAGTCTGTAATGAAATATTAATAAATGTATAAATAAGATACAATGCAATATGAATAACTATATATACTTACAATTACCAGAATGGAAAAGTAACACAAATTTTTCTAACCAAAGAAAAGTTTTAAATTAGAATTGAAAAATAATTGTAAAGGTTAAGTGTAATAATATGTTATATAAATACTAGAGGCCCGGTGCACAAAAATTTGGCACTCGGGGTGGAGGGGGAGGGTCCCTCAGCCCGGCCTGTGCCCTCTAGCAGTCTGGGACCCCTCAGGAGATAACAACCTGCTGGCTTAGGCCTGCTCCCGGGTGGCAGAGGGCAGGCCCAATCCCTAGGTGCAGCCCCTGGTCAGGCTCAGAGCAGGGCTGATTGGGGAGTTGGGGCGCTGCCCCCTGTCACGTACAGAGCAGGGCCAATCTGGGGGCTGGGGCGCTGCCCCCTGTCACACACAGAGCAGGGCCCATCAGGGGGGGTGGGGCTCCTTCC
>NW_006291053.1:12640-13393 GCF_000327345.1 Myotis davidii
TGGCTGCTGAAAGCAGGTATCTGGTTTGTTTGGGTTCTATAATCAAAACACTGTTTCAACTCCAGCTCTGAGATCCCGGCTGGCTGAAAGCAGGTTTCTGGGGTTTTGTTCACCTTCTATATTTGTAACAGTGTTTCAAACTGCAAGTTCAGAGGCCGGCAGCGGCAGGCTGGGAATTGTGGGGGCCTGCATCACTGAAGCAAGCAAGCCTCATGTTTGCTTTAAGCTGCCTGGCTGCCGGCTGCCTTCTTGGCTGGCAGTTAATTTGCATATCGCCCTGATTATCCAATGGGAAGGGTAGTGGATGTACGGCTAATTACCATGTTTCTCTTTTATTAGATAGGATAAATGTATTAATATTTTGTGATGCTTCTAATATTGGAAAGTATCTGAAATATTAGGAATTTTCATACTATATTTCTTGGATTACTGGTATGTA
This sequence comes from Myotis davidii, assembly GCF_000327345.1. Classification (NCBI taxonomy): domain Eukaryota; kingdom Metazoa; phylum Chordata; class Mammalia; order Chiroptera; family Vespertilionidae; genus Myotis; species Myotis davidii. The sequence goes on from NW_006291053.1 coordinate 13,080, forward strand.
TTGGTAAAACAACTTTGTTCAAGAGTATGACATTATGCATTTAAGGTGAAGATGCATATCCTAAGACCCAGTAATTGTATTCCTTCTTGTTCTACTGGAGAATTATTTGTACACGTGTGACAGAATATACATGCAAAAATGTTCATGTTACTACTGTTCTTAATAGCTGAAATTGAAGAGTCATGTAAATGCTCAAATTGAGGAATCGTATAAATGCCCATTAGTTATAAAATGGACAAATAAATCATGGAATACGGACACAATAGAATACAACACAAAAATGAAAATGAATACATTAGACCTATAAATTTCTT
>NW_006291053.1:16640-18474 GCF_000327345.1 Myotis davidii
ATATATACAATGTTTATGCTCATGAAGTCTTTATTGTACTGAAGGCTTTTGGTACTGACCATTAATCATATAGGAGATAGACTTTTCACACAGAATAATGATCATTTATCTCTTTTAGAAGTAAACAACAAAAAAACGATGCAAGTTTAAAATATGAAGGCAACACACAAAAGTGGCTGATAGTTTGGGTCTTTGTTGGAGGGGCAGAGTCTGTACAGTTTAACAAAGTCTGGCTTTGACTCCTCATTTCAAAAGCATACTTCTCTCCTGCCATACTGATACCATCCCAGAGAGTGAATCCACTCTTCCAACTTAAAAAGGATATGGGTCAATGAAGAAAGTAGTTACTGATTCACATAAATAATTAGGAAGCAAAATCATTATCAAAGTATTTGAAACCACACGAACTTTAAAAATTCAGTACTTTGAAATTTCCCTCCTGAGGTATCTATGCTTTTTGTAAAAAAAAGTTGCTAGTAAAACTGATGCATTCTATCATTCCAAGTTATACTTATAAATATGTTGCTTGGTGCTGAAAATAGATATTATGTCTTAGCACAAAATGGCAGCAATTACTTCTGGTAAATGATTTTGGTGAGATGCACTCTTTGGTGAGATGCAAAATAACATTGAGGAACCACCTTATTTTCATTCTCTCCTCCTTCCTGATACTCTCAGAATGTTCAAGTAATTTTCAGAGGAGAAACCACAAGACCAGAATGAATGAGTAAAGACCATCTATGTTTGACCTATAGACCAGCGATGGCGATCCTATGAAATGTGTGTCAGAGGTGACACGCGAACTCTTTTTTTTTGATTAATTTTTTTTTGTTAAATGGCATTTAAATATATAAAATAAATATCAAAAATATAAATCTTTGTTTTACTATGGATGCAAATATCAAAAATTTCTATATGTGACACGGCACCAGAGTTAAGTTAGGGTTTTTCAAAATGCTGACACGCCGAGCTCAAAAGGTTCGCCATCACTGCTATAGACCATCATATCTTCTCTAGGCCAATTAGCCTGCATTGTTGTATCACCTGTTGCGCATGGAATTTCCCTTAGAGTTTGTATAGCTCCAACAAGTGATGGTCAGAAATGATTTCTACCTGACAAGTTAGGTTAAGACCCATTTTTCTTCTCAGAAAGTCCTCTACATGCCCAATAGTTGCTTTTTGCGGGGAGGCATGGGACAGGAGTTGCTGAAGGCACCTGCCCCTGCCTTGACATTTCCAAACAAGTCTGAGTCCCTGAGAGTTTACTTAGTCAGGTCCTTGCTTAAAGGATACTATAGACACATGTGTTTTCTCAGGGATGCTTACCCTGTTGATTGTATCTAATAGTTAATTTTAGTTCAAGCTGTTGTTACAATAAAGGCCTAAGGAATCAGGCAATCAAGGCTGCTTAGTCCCTAAAGCCAAATAGCCCCTTAGCCTTCTCTTTCACAAAAACGTGTGTCAGAGTAATTTATTCATCCATCGCTCATGGTCAGCTGGTCAGTCCCAGCAAGCGGTTCCCTCTGTGAGGAACCAGGAATGTAACAAAACACAATGGAACCCTTGAAATCCAACAGTAAGAAAATGAAAGTAACTGTGCAATAAGTCATTGGAGCTCACTTGGGATTTCCAAATTCGAGGGAACTATTTCTCACCGAAAGAATTCACTATCTCAGTTATGCTTCTTAGGAATGTGAGTATGTTTTCCAGTGGCAAAATAAGCCAACTTCTGAAAGTAAGGGGGGAAAAAAAGGTTTTTCCTGTATTTGCCTAGGAAGCAAAGATTTTATATATAAATTATTAAAATGATTATATTCTGTTAATCAGGTATTTG
>NW_006291053.1:21429-23690 GCF_000327345.1 Myotis davidii
CCCCCCTGCCATACTGATTCCATCCCAGAGAATAGGATCCACAACTCCAACCTAAAAAGGCTATGGCTCAATGAAGAAAGTGGTTACTAATTAACAACAAAGATTAGGAGGCAAAATCATTATCAAAGTATTTGTAATCACAAGAACTTTAAAAATTCGGTACTTTGAAATTTCCCTCCTGAGGTATCTATGCTTTCTGTACATAGTCGTTAGTTAAACAGACACATTTTATCATTCCAAGTCGTACTTATAATTATGTCGCTTGGTGCTAAAAATTGATATTATGTCTTAGCACAAAATAGCAGCAATTACATTTGGCAATTATATTTGGTGAGATGCACCCTTTAGTGAGATGCAAGATCATGTTGAGAAGCCACCTGATTTTGTTTTTCTCCTCCCTCCTGATACTTTCAGAATCTTTAAGGAATTTTCAGAGGGGAAACCACAACACCAGAATGAATAAGTAAAGACCATCTATGTTAGGCCCATGGACCATCAGATCTGCTCTAGTCCAATTAGCCTGCATTGCTCCATCCGCTATTACATATGGAACTTCCCATAGAGTTTGTTCCAACAAGTGATCACCACAAATGAGTTCTACCTGACAAGCTAGATCAAGAAATTATCCTACATGCTTTTCCTGAAACTTTGGAAAACTTTTTTTTACAATCACTTAAAATATCCCGGGCCATCATTAGCACCAATAAAGACTCGTAATGAAGACACATAAAGTTCAGGTGGAATCTGAACACTGATTCTAAGGCTTTCTTAGATCTTCTTTTGCTTGAAGGGACTGGTTATGGAAAAGCAGGTTGAGGTACTTCTATAGCTCTTCTTTTATAAACTCTCGCATTTGCTTTTTCCCTCTTTCTTCTAGATTGATTACTAATTTGCAAACTATGTCTTGTAACTGTCAGTACAACCTTATGTTATAAAGAAGTTGTGTCTCATGAATGACTGTGCTTCATTTTGGACATCTGTTGCTATAGTAAAAATGTCTTACAATGCAGGTTATACAACATGTACTAAGACATTCTTTAATTGTAGTTGCATCTGTTAAGGAATCTTCGCAAATAGAACACGAGATGTTTGGGGTCAGTTCAGAGGGATTAATCTGCTCTTAAGTGTCCTTCCTTATCTTTTGATTGTGTCCCATACTCCTCTAGCCTCAGCGAGATGTGGCTCATCTCTTCCTTCTCCTCCTCCTCCTCTTTTTCCTCCAGCTCCTCATCCTTTTCCACCTCCTCATCCTCCTCCCGGAAGGGGACCCTCAAGCGGCCCAGGCTGTGCCTGACTCCCCCTTAGGGGACCAAGAACATGAGTAGCCAGGAGCTCCTGCCTCTGGCAAAGGTAGTGGATCTTCCTCATCCTCTGTGGGCACCAGGGAGAGGGCATCATTCAAACTGTGCGGGTAAAACCCCCTGAGACCGGGTCCTGACCGCTACATAGATTGCAAGCACCTTTCAAACTGCGCGGGTAAAACCCTATGATACTGGGTCCTGGCCTCTACGTGCTGCCACATAGATCACGGGCTGCCAGCAGCCGACTCTTCCCTGCTCTGCCCCCTGGCCTGTGATCGGAGAAGTACCGGTATTTTTTTTCAAAGTACCTGTATTTTTAATAATTTCTTGACATGGTAAAAGGATTTTACAATATGATCCAAGGGTGGTGGGGTGAGGAGAAGGAGCAGCAGAACAATCCAACAAACAAAAAGGGAAACAGAAATGCATGGTGGAAGGGATTTGAAGGGTGGGTAGAGGCATTGCCCAACTAAGATGCAATTGGTTTTTTACTGAGTACTATTCATGGGAAGACAGCATCCTGACTCCTTCTCTATACAGCATATTGGGAGTAAAAATGATGCATCCAGGTGTTAATATGGTTAGGGGTTAGAAGACAGACAGGGAAAGAAAAAGTCAGAAATAGACACTGAGAGAGCCACTGGCTGGCTGGCTGCAAATACTGACTCTCCAGTAGTGATAGAATAAAAAAGTGGGGGATATCTCTGGAAGATTCAAGAGATAGGGGGCAACTCTTCTATGGTTTTGACTTGCTGAGCAGATTTTCACATACGTGTACACACCTATGTTTGCATGCACACACATATACACATAACTGACTGCCCCCCCTGGAAGCACAGAAGAAGAAGCCGCCAGAAGAAGAAGCCGCCCACCTTTGGTCCAAGTGCCAGCGCCTGCGGCTGGTTGCAGCCCAGGAGATGGACAAGTCACCCACCCGAGGTCCCAGGCTGCAGCCACCCG
>NW_006291054.1:0-323 GCF_000327345.1 Myotis davidii
CTCTGGGTGAGGCTGTTAGGGTCACAGTGACTCTAGTAAAAGTTTTCAGGTTCCACTTTCAGGTCACACGTAAAAGTTTTCAGGTTCCATCCTCTCTGACCCTTTCCTGATGTACCTGCTGGTCTCTCAGACTCACCTGAATGGGTCTCTGAGAGGATGGTCTCCGTTTGGAACTCCTCCCTGGATGGTGGAGACTGAAGCTCTGTCCCACACGAGACAGCAGGAAGGAATGAAGCATCAGTTCCTGAGCCAGCTTAGGAATCAAAAGCAACAGCTATGTGCTGTCCCCCAGGATTGTACAAGCTGAGGACTGCACAGGGGAG
>NW_006291054.1:1670-2362 GCF_000327345.1 Myotis davidii
AAATTACTCGTGTGTCAAATCTTAAAGTGAACTAGTGAGACACATGATGCTGGGCTGATGTGGCGTTCACTGTGACATGCACTGTGCCAACAAGCGGTGGGGTATCTGAAGCTGGCTCATAACCCGAATTTTAGCTCACAACTCAAAACAAAAAATCGGTCGAGAGACGGCTCATATCTCAAAAAACTAGGAATCAATTAAACTCATAAGTCAAGGCCCCACTGCATTCTTTTTGATGAGTGTTTGTGAATTCTTAGATATATTCCTACAAGTGGGATCACTGGGTCAAATGGGAGTTCCATTTTTAAAAATTGTTTAAAGTATTACATATGTCTCCTTTTCCCCCCATCAACCCCTTCCCACCACTGCATACCCGCAGGATAAGCCCCCACCACCCCAGGGTCTATGTTCATTGTTTATGTTAATATGCATGCATATAAGTCCTTTGTTTGATCTCTTACCTCAAGAGAGAAGGAGCCTTCCCTCTGAGGTTTGATGATCTGTTTGTTGTTTCTGTCTCTGGACCTATTTTTGTTCATCAGTTTATGTTGTTCATTATATTCCACAAATGAGTGAGATCATGTAATATTTATCTTTCTCTGACTGGCTTATTTCGCTTAGCATAATGCTCTCCATGTCCATTTATGGTGTTGAGAATAGTAAGAGTTCCTTCTTTTTTACAGCAATGTAGT
>NW_006291055.1:0-396 GCF_000327345.1 Myotis davidii
GCATGTGGGCAAGATCCACTTGCTCATATGAGGGAGGGGCTGGAGCTGAAGCTGGTGAAGGGCAGCGCTGGACAGACCACCTTCCTCAATGTCACCAAGGTCAGTGCCCTCCTGCTCACCTGCCCAGCAACTCCCGCCTAAAAGCCTAGTCGACCACCCCCCACCCCTCCATGCAACTGAGTGCGGGTTCCAGCCTATCTGGCACCTCCCAGGTGTTGGGACTTGGGGTGTCCCATGTGATAGTGGCTGTTGTGGGCGGGAAGGGCTCATTCCAAGGGTGAACTTGGGCTTGTCAGGTATTTAAAACGCTTGGAGGATTGGGGTTTCCCTGAGCCTTGCTCTGTGGGGGCAGCCAAGGAGTCACTTTCCTGAAGGGTGGGACTAGGAGAGCCCCAG
>NW_006291055.1:500-774 GCF_000327345.1 Myotis davidii
GACCAAGAGCCCCTTGTGGGCTCCTTCCCTGAGCTGGGCTGGTCCCCTGTCATTCTGGGGCAGATTGCATGTGCTCCCTGGACCTGGAGGAGTGGTGGCTGCTGAGATGACAGGAGGCAGCTGGGGACATAGTTCCAGCCAAACCCCAGCAGGGCCCCCTGTCTATTAAGCCAGGCAGTGAGGGGTCCTGATTCTCCAGGGCTTGTGACTCAAGCCAGGGGAAAAGACAGATCTGTAGTCCCCAGAAAATTAAGTACCTGGTCAAATATTGTGT
>NW_006291056.1:0-721 GCF_000327345.1 Myotis davidii
GTTTTCTGAACTTAAAACTATAAGCCCATTAGTTCCCACCCTGAATATGAGTTACAGGTGGGTTTATTTCACATGCGACAGTTTCACAGCTTTATCTCTATGTCAAGGCTCACCAAATAGCACACATGAGAAAGGTGTACTTTGTTGCATGTCAGTTCTCATTTTCTGGGGGGGGAACACCCTTGCCTCAGTTGCAGCAAATGTTGGCAAGTAGTGAAGACTATTGCCATTGGAATCAACAGAAATACTGACTGGTTAAAAAACACACATCCTGGGACTGATTACAGCATTATGCTTCTCTAGATTTGAGGTCTTGCCTGTTGAGCAACAACCTTGATGTGAACACCATAGAGGGACCAGGGGAATCCACAAAACCATTAGATTATTTTCTCTGCCAGTGACTTCAGCTACAGGAAATAGCAATGGAGGTCCTCAGAATGTCCTCAAATAGCATACAACACACAGGCCCCAGGGTAATGTTGGATTTATGTCCAGAAGTGGCACATTTTATCTAATTTAACTGCAGTGTCTCCCATGACTACAAAAACTGTGCTTATGTCCCAACTAGAGGCCCGTTGCAGGAAGATTCCTGCAAACTATAGGGTTTCCTGAAGCTGGTACGAAGCAGAGAAGGGAGTAAAACACCCTGAGACGGGCTTCCCCTCCTTCTCCCAGCTGCTCAAGCTGAGTTTCCCCTCCCACTCCCATCTGCTGCTGCTGG
>NW_006291057.1:0-266 GCF_000327345.1 Myotis davidii
GTGAGGGGCTGATAGCTATTTGCAGGCTGGCCACAGTACCTTCAGTTTGGGGGTCCCCACTGGGGTGCCTAACCAGCCTGGATGAGGGACTGAGGACCGTTTTCATGCTGGTCACGCCCCTTTAGTGTGGCAGAGGTCCTGCTGGGGTGCCTGGCCAGTCTGGGTGAGTGGCTGATGGTAGTTTGCAGGCTGGCCAAGCCCCCCAAAGGAACCCTCACCCCATGCGGGTGTGACAAGCCTGGGTGAGTGGCTGATGGCTGTTTGCA
>NW_006291058.1:0-216 GCF_000327345.1 Myotis davidii
ATCAATAAAAATATATTTTTAAAAATATATTAATGTATATCACTATTAATAGAAAAAGACAAGAAAACAAGTTATGGTCACGCCGGCTAGAATGAAGTGCCTTTTAAAATATACAGCTTTTAGTATACAACCTGTATATGCCATGAACTTTCATGACTTAGAATGATAGAATCTCAAGATCTGAAGGAAACAAATTTTCCAACCCTGCTCCCTATT
>NW_006291059.1:0-605 GCF_000327345.1 Myotis davidii
TGTCCCTACTGTACCACATTTTGTAGTGTAAAGCAGAGTGGAGAGCGAGGATCTAAGTACTTAGGGTGGGCGGGGCAGGAGGATACCTGATACTATTCCTGCATCTGAGGGAAGTCTCTGCTTAGTTTGAAAAGAGAAGGAAATGGCTCTGACACTGGCTTTCGCTGCTGGTGATGCAAGAGTTCCTGTGGGAGGTGAGATGGAAACTGTGGAGAAGGCCAGGTTCCCACCTGCTGACTGTCACAGGACAGTTTGAGGCGTCATATTATCACACACGGATGAGTTTGTCCTAGTGAAGCAGTGCGTCTAGGTGTATTACCTCTCAATTAATCATCGTGACAGACCTGCATTATTTTTAGCACTCAGTAAATGTCTCATCAATTCATTAATAAGTGAGTAGGATAGATACTAAAAATTGGTGACTTTAAGAAATAAGAGATTGTAATTATTAGAATTCAAATCCAGTTCTAAGTCCAGAATCTAGGAATTAAATTTATTAGTTTTTCTGAGATCAGAAGAGAATCTGGAATAAAAATTGATAGCACCTTCACTTTGTAAATTTTACACCCGTTGACTTACTATTTTCTCTTCCAATATAAATTACT
>NW_006291060.1:0-215 GCF_000327345.1 Myotis davidii
AGGCCAACAGATCAGGAGATGACTGCCATTGGACAGTTTGTTAATACAGATCCTGCCCTGGCCAGTTTTGTTCAGTGAATAGAGCGTCGGCCCACAGACTGAAGGGTCCTGGGTTCGATTTAGTCGAGGACATGTACCTTGGCTGCAGGCTTAATCCCCAGGGTTGGTCATGGTGCATGCAAGAGGCAACCAATGGATGTGTCTCCCTCACATCG
>NW_006291061.1:0-549 GCF_000327345.1 Myotis davidii
TCAAGGGGAATGAAGGTAGGGACTGAAAGGAAGGAGGCAGTATGTGCCATCCCAGTCCCTAGTACCTAGTAGCAGATTCAGGAATTCCTGGGAGTGGCAGGATTCTGTCGAATTTCCTGGGAGCGGCAGGATTCTGTCGAATTTGGATCCCAGGGTTTTCAGACCTGGCCAAGCCTCTCTATGAAGCTTTAAGAGGAGAAGAGAAGGCACCCATCGACTGGGGTCCCTAACAGGAGAAAGCCTTTGTCACCATAAAGGCAAAGCTCACTGGGGCCCCGGCACTAGGGCTACCAGATGTGATGTGAGACTTTAATCTTTTTGTTCACGAGAACAGCAGGCTAGCCCTAGGAGTTCTAACCCAGGAGTTTGGACCCTGGCAAAGACCAGTAGCCTATCTTTCCAAACAGATTGACCCAGTTGCCTCTGGATGCCCCCCCGTCGTGCCTCAGGGCCCTTGCAGCCATGGCATTATTAGTCAAGGAAGCGGATAAGCTTGCCTTAGGACAAAACTTAAATGTCAGCAGATGAGTGGATTAGAAAACTGTGGTA
>NW_006291062.1:0-394 GCF_000327345.1 Myotis davidii
GAGGCTGAGAGCTGAATTTCCAGGATGAGCGAGAGCTCTCCCCTTATGACCGCATCCTTGGAGTAAACACTCATTGTATGGTTCAACCCTGTCTCTGCTTAACTTGGCTCAAGTAGTAACAGACGCCTCAGACACATTGTGTTGCCTTGCTCTTCCTCACTCAGACTTGGGGAATATTCAGACTCTGCAATCTGTGAGACCTTTTCTGAGAGGGAGAGTGGGCAGAAGACACTGTGTCCATCATGCCGGTGACCCTGCATCTCTTCCCCATAGGCTGTGGGGAGGTCGTGGGAGCGGAGCATAACAGCAGGGTGGAAAGGCTGGCTTCTCCTGTGTCCCTACCCTGCCATTCCTCCAGAAGTTCCCCAGGCCTATGAACTAGCAGAGTTTCAGG
>NW_006291063.1:0-229 GCF_000327345.1 Myotis davidii
GACAGGGACAGAGACAGAGAGACAGGGACAGAGGCAGAGAGAGACAGACAGAGACAGAGAGAGATACAGGGACAGAGACAGACAAGGACAGAAATAGGGACAGAGAGAGACAGGGACAAGGACAGAGAGAGACAGGGACAGAGAGAGACAGAGACAGAGAGACAGGACAGGGACAGTGAGAGACAGACAAAGACAGAGAGATAGGGACAGAGAGAGACAGGGACAGAGA
>NW_006291064.1:0-603 GCF_000327345.1 Myotis davidii
TGATTACCCCGTTCTTTGTAATTTTGATGTTCTCTCACTAGTGTGGCTGTCCCTACCACTGTGGGTCCTGGATTAGTTTCACTTTCCACCTCCGGGGGCTGTCAGCCACCTTCACTTGGGTGTGATGGATCCAGTGCCTCTTTCCTGCAACTTTGATGGCTGTTGCAGTGCTCAGTACCACCTGGTAGGGTCCATCCCATCTAGGTTCCAGGCTGCCAGGGTCGTGGCGCTTCACCCAAACGAGATCACCCGGAGAGAAGGCAGGTTGTGTTGGACTGGTTCTCGGTGTGTCCTCCTCCCGTACAGTTCTCACCACCCGTCGTGCCGATGTGACGCTACTCTGCAAAGCCTGTAAGGACTTAAGCAAATTTCGGGTAGACAGCCCGGCAAGATTTTCCTCCCTTAGGCAGGGAAGGAGAGGTGGCGACCTACCAAACATATAGGATGCACCTAGCTCTGAGGAGAGCAAAAGGAAGGAGACTTACCCAGTTTTCGCCAGTCTTTAATTTTAACTTAGTTAATGTTTTTCTAAGGTCCCATTCATTCTCTCCACCTGTCCAGAACTCTGTAGTCTATAAACACAATGCAATTTCCAAGTAACTC
>NW_006291065.1:0-230 GCF_000327345.1 Myotis davidii
GGCAGTTGGAGGTGACCTGGCCTGCAGGGGAGGACCATTGGAGGGGAACTGGCCTACAGGGGAGGGCAGTTGGGGGTGACTGAGCGGGCCGGGGAGGGCAGTAGGGAGCGATCGGGTTGTTAGGGGCAATTGGACCAGCAGGGGAACAGTTAGGCATCGATCACGCGGACAGGGGAGTGGTTAGAGGTTGATCAGGATGGCAGGCAGAAGTGATTAGGAGCAATCAGGCA
>NW_006291066.1:0-1309 GCF_000327345.1 Myotis davidii
AGGAAATGACAGACAATCCCAGCTCAAAAGCCACGATGTGACGACAGATAAGTTAAATCACAATAGCTTATGAAGATGACAATTCACCCGGCCAGAGAATGAGGAGAAGTTCAAACTGCAAGAGCTCTGAGACCTGTTCACTCAGACAGACATTTGGAAAGGACAGTTCACCACAACAGAGTAGCCAGGACATGAAGACAGGTAAGTTACCTAACCAAGAGCATGAGAAGAAGACTGTTCACCAAGCCAGAGAATGAGGAGAATCAGTTCACTCTGCAAGAGCTCTGGGAACAATTCACTCAGCCACACATGAATAGCGGACAGTTCATAACAGCTCACTAGCGAGGATATGAGGACAGGTAAGTTATTTCACCAAGAGCATTAGAAGATGACAGTAAACATGACCAGAGCATGAGGAGAATAAGTTCACTCTGCAAGAGTTCTGGGAATAATTCACGAGACCAGACATGAGAAGAGGACAGTTTACCACAGCTATCTAGCCAGGATAAGAGGACAGGTAATTTAACTCACCAAGATCATGAGAAGAAGACAGTAAACCTGGCCAGAGCATGAGGAGAATCAGTTCACTCTGCAAGAGCTCTGGGAACAATTCACACTCTGCCAGACATAAGGAGAAGACAGTGCACCACAGCTCACTAGCCAAAATATGACAACAGGTAAGTTAACGCACATAGAGCATGAGAAGAAGACTGTAGACCTAGCCAAAGCATGAGGAGAATCAGTTCACTCTTCAAGAACTCTGGGAAAAATTCACTCGTCCAGACATGAGGAGAGGATGGATGAAAACAGTCCAGACATGAGGAGAGGATGGTTCACAACAGTTCACTACCCAGGATATGAAGACAGGTAAGTTAACAAACCAAGAGTACGAAAAGAAGAGAGTAAACCTGGAAAGGGTATGAGGAGAATCCGTCACTCTGCAAGAGCTCAAGGAACAATTCACTCGGCCAGATATGAGAAGAGGACTGTTCACCACAGCACACTAGCCAGGCCATGACAAGCTAGTTCACTCATCAAGAACATGAGAGGACGACAGTCCACCCAGCAAAAGCATGAGGGGAATCAGTTCACCCTGCAAGAGCTCTGGGACCAATACATTCAGCCACACATGAGTAGAGGACAGTCTACCACAGCTCACTAGCGAGGATATGAGGACAGGTAAGTTAACTCACAAAGAGCATGATAAGAAGACTGTAGACCTACCCAGAGCATGAGGAGAATCAGTTCACTCTGCAAGACTTCTAAGAACAACTCCCTCGGCCAGACATGAGGAGAGGACAGTTCAACA
>NW_006291067.1:0-457 GCF_000327345.1 Myotis davidii
TCTAGATAAATTATGCTTTAATTATAAGGCTCAGAAGTTATTATTTTCAATGCCCATACACCTAATGGGAGAATTACATACTCATAGTGACATTTTTAGACAGCTACTATGACAGCAGCATGATAAAAACTACTTTGAAGTGGGGAGAGATAGGAAGAAGCAGAGAGATAAGTTCATAATATTTCTGGCAAGAAAAGGTGGTCTAACTGATGGTGATGACAGTGGGATTGTGAATGAAGCCCAGATACAGGAAAAGCATTCCTCTGTGGAGAGATACTGAGCTGGACTTGGCAGGAGATTGAGCGGGATGAGCAAGAGATAACAGAAGCAAACATTCTTCAAGATTGTACCGTGGTTTGAGGAAGATACGGGTGATTCAGTTACATGACATAAGGAAGTGAAGAAAGTGAAGTGAACTGACTGGCTAGGTCAGTGATGGCGAACCTGTGACACGCGT
>NW_006291068.1:0-309 GCF_000327345.1 Myotis davidii
GACAATTTGCATGTCAGCCTTTTATTATATAGGGTGCTGCCCCTGAAAGATGACCTTGAGGTGTTCTTTGGGTTCAGTCATCATGTCTTCCCCTTTTGTGGTCCTCTTCACTCTGGTGTGATGGATCCAGGGCTTTAGCCCTGCCAGCCTCAGAGCATTTATAGTGGTGAGACACATAACTCAGGGTCCTGTTCATTTTTTCCTCCAGATAGCCTACTATCCTTTCTCTGGTCATGCCTGTCAAACTACCTACCACACATCCCCTCAAGGATTTTGGCACTGAATTCATTCAGAGAAAAGGGGTGTAGG
>NW_006291069.1:0-792 GCF_000327345.1 Myotis davidii
TAATTACTGTTGATCTTGGTTTCCAGCACATCACCAAGATCTGGAAGGCCCAGTCCATGTTCCTACTAAAGGGGGTGAAAGTAAGGCTGTCCACATCCATGCACATGATGATGTTTTTGAGAGGTGTGCATGTTACTAAGGCGCAGTCAACCAGAATCTTTCCTAAAATTGTTCAAACTTTGGTAGACACTTTAGAAATACAACAAAACATGCAGTCACATACCTACACAGAAACACAGATAAGTTGTGTGGTGATAAGAGAGATGCAAAAATTAGAGAAGGATGCAAAAAGAAACAGAGAGAGGTCAAGAGATGCAGGTAAATAGTGGCAGAGGTGTAGCTAGAAATAGAGACAAAGATGCAATGAAAGAGCGAGAGACACAGGGATACAGAGACAGACCAAAAAAGATGCAGAGAGGCACACTGAAAAAAATACAGGAACAAAGAGAGACACAGGAAAACAGAGAAAGGTGCCCAGATAGAGTTATAGCAGAAAGAGGAGAGACTAAGACCTCATAGAATACCTGGATCCAGTCTCTTCTGAAATCAGCTTGACCCCAATCTTCCTTGTAACATGAACAAACTAAACTTCAGTTGTACTTCAATCATTTGGAACCAAGAATATTACTTTTATTGCTGATTATACTTTTCCCAAAATAAAAATTTACAAAGTGGTCCCAGTGATATTTTAAGTACCCACTTGGCACTGTACATAGTTAATACAATAGTATTGACTATGCTATACTTTACAACCCTGTGACTATTTTTTTAATATATTTTATTGATTTTTTT
>NW_006291070.1:0-480 GCF_000327345.1 Myotis davidii
GAGGCCTGTGCACTGCCTCTCATGTTGGAGGTGTTTGCCTTTGTCCCCTTAGAAAACACAAACCTTTGAGAATTTTTGCACCACAGGGCTGACACACCTAGACCTAGCGTTGTGTGGAATGCTTTCCAGCTTGTGGTTTGTCTTCCCAGATTTCGGCATTTTTCTAGGTGTTTTGGGCACAGGAAGAGACAGCCATTGCCTGACTGGCTTCTGGCCCTGGGGTCACACTTAGCACAGTGGTCTCTACCCTGACATTATGCGCATGCTTACTGAAAGGGCTTTCTTTCCTCCATCTAATATCCAATCCATCTATGAATTCCCTTTATAATAGCAAAAATGTTATCTCAGAAAAAAATAACCACAAAAAAACAAAACATGTGAGCTGGTACAAAAAGCACTTATTGTGTGATTCCTAATCTAGGGAATAGGTAAGGGGCAGAGACAGGTATCAGATCAGGGGCAGGAGGAGTGGGGAGTGAG
>NW_006291071.1:0-211 GCF_000327345.1 Myotis davidii
ACACACAGACATGGGCTCCAATCCCAGCTTTGAACTTCCCTTAAGGTGGGGGCGCAGGCAAATCCCTCAAGTGCCCTGCTTCCCTTTTCCATCTGCACAATGAGGAGATGCCACCTGGGGCCCAGGAGAGTGTGATAAGACTCCTCCCTGCAAATCCCTGCTGCAGAGGAATGAAGGTTTGATTAAAGAAATTGAAGAAGACACAAATAAA
>NW_006291072.1:0-248 GCF_000327345.1 Myotis davidii
TCCTCAGACAATGCAGAGATAATCCCTTCAGACAAGGGTAAAGAAAGTGGGGAGATCACTTCAACAGAGGGTAGACAGATTGCCTCTACAGGAGAAGAAGATACATCAGAATTTGGGGGCTCAATTTGCTCAGCTCCCTCAGGGTCTTCCAACACAACACGATTCTAACTTTCAGCATCCAATTTCTTCCCAATCAACATTTTTAACAGTGCACACTCTGTGAAGCTAGGAATTCAATTTGTGTTGTA
>NW_006291073.1:0-1162 GCF_000327345.1 Myotis davidii
GCCCAAGGCCAACCCCTGGACATGTCCAGTGACATGGACATATAAAGCCCCCCTGACTCCTGATAAGTGTGTGTCCAGTGTGGACACGGAGGTTCACCAAGGTGCTGCATGTCCAATCGGAGGACAGTGGAGTCAGTCTGGAGAAGCAGCAGGAAACATGGCTTCCTAAGCAGGCATTAAGGTCCTGCCAGGATCAGAATTCCCCACCAGCTGTAAAGAAAGATATCGTGTGCCCTCCCCCAGAGCCTACAAGCCACAGATATGAGGAGTTTGCTGCAGGCGATGCACGACAGAGAATTTCCCAACCTGGAGGGAAGAAATTTCCTTCTCAGGACACCGCTTTAGAGGACATGCTCGGGAGCAAGTCTTTCCACAGCCTAACACAGACGGCTCCTTCTGATAGCCTCTTGCTAAATCAAATGAAGAGCCTTTTTCAAAGGCTTTGTCCTTCAATCAAATGTAAAATGCAAGAAACTACCCAGGAAATGGGAAGGCCCATACCATCTGCACAGAGTAGAGGCCCACTTAAAAGCAGAGCTCCTTTTACTGGAACTACCCAAGTTTATAGAGTCATGTCAGACATTGAGAAGTTCCCAGAAGAGAAACTGGGGCGCCGGCCTGCAGTAGTTACCACCTGCCCCTAAGAGCCCCTTCCCTCCGCAGCGCAGTCGGGGAAGCCTGTGCAGAAGGGAGCAGTGCAGGCCCAGGCAGAGCCAGTGCAGAGGCGTCATTTCCACTGCAGGGCTCCCTCCTATGACGTGACAAATGCCGTGTCTGGCCGCCACACAGCTATCTTGGCTGGCCAGGGCTCTACCAATACTAGACATACCAGAAACGAGGACAGACCCCCCCAAAACGTTGTGGCATCAAAGGGTCAGCAAATATGTCAGAAGCACCCTCAATCTGTGCCCCTCAGGGGGACCCTGCCCCATCCAAGCCCCAACTGCAGGCCTCAAGCTGCTAAGGGGCCTCCTGCTGTTCTCACCACTGCTGGAGGCGCTGCATTCAGAGATCAGCCTCCACGATTTAGACACACAATGCTTCTCTATAATTTCCAGGGGGAAACATTTCCCACCCCCAAGTAATTCCCTCCTTGTGGGGAATATTGACTTGCCTAGTAAATGTTTCTGTAATAATAGTGATGTCTTCTCTGTGTCCTCAT